>NC_064536.1:26694638-26994638 GCF_023856365.1 Brienomyrus brachyistius | reverse complement strand
TGCACCACAAGGCAACACGACCAATTTATTTAACCACTTAAAGCTTAATCATGAAGTGATCTATGACCAAACAATACGTGAACAAAAAACTCAGGAATGTGAGGCAAGCTCATCAACTCATGTAAGTACGCAACCGCGTATCCGGCAAGTTCTCAAAAACACTGAGATACAACGGATGCCATCACATATTATCTAGCAGTATAAAGGGTCTTCAGCACAGCTGGACATATTGTCTCCTGCCAGATCATGTAGTTTTTCTTGCTAAAACTCTTTAGTTACACTTTTTTATATCAGTTGACTGAGCAGTTGACTGTAATATGTATAGTTGGGGGGAAAAAATTAAGTTCAGTGTTTTTGAACCTCAGAGAATGGTTCATCTCAGTATTATTAATTTTTATATATTTCTATAAGTTCAACATATGTTATCTTATTAAAGTTTTATTATGGTTTCAATTTAATTTCAATATAAGTGTATGAGTTTCATTACTAAAATCCAATAAATACAATGTTTCTGCTGTGAAGAATAATTGTGGTAAATAATCAGGATCGAAATATAGGTCAGAATAATCGCGATTATGATTCCCCCTATTACTATTTTAACAGGTAAGTTCTCCAACAGTAAAGCAAATACGTATATTCAGTCAACTGACTCAAACCCTTAATTGGTGCAATCAAATTCCTCAACTACTAACAAAAACAATTCTTATGCTGCCTTCATATGTTGGAAGATACTCCATCCAGCTTGTGAAGTCGGGATTATTAGCATGTCATATTCAAATGCTTTGTGTTCGGAGCGAAATGAAAAAAAATGACAGATGCAAATATTTTTCTCACTCATTTCTTGGGAAAATCCTATTTTCAATAAATAGTTGAACGGTTGATAGTCATCTCAACTAGGCAACTCAGGTATCAAAATTATTTCAGAATTTCCCAGTCAAAACTGAGTGAAAAGGGTGTTTATCTGCAACTTGCATTTACCATAATTCCTATGACATACAAGCCAGTATGTCTTACTGCGCATGGCTGGGATTAAGGGAATGTCCCTGGAATAACACACACATGCAGACGTGCACACAGACACACATGCAGACGTGCACAGACACACATGCAGACGTGCACACATACACACACGCAGAAATGTGCACACATACACACACGCAGAAATGGGCACACACACACACGCACACAATGCTTTTTAAATGAAATATGCAAGTGACACCCCAATAGAAAAAGAATTACTCAATCAGCAAGTTCTCTGAAGTAGATTTATTTACTAATAACAAACTTGGAACAAAGCAGAGTTTACCGTGAGAACTTGCAACTTTAGGGGTCATACATTGCATCCCTCAGTCACTGATACACAATAGCATTAATTTATATCTTATATAACTCAAGTTATGGCTTCTAAGCTGTCAGGACCTTGTTTTGCAAGTTTCTCTTGGTCTTCATCACAGGTGTTTTGCACGCTGATGGGCTGGTCCAGCGGCTCACACTCTTGGAAGGTTTATCCAGCTTTTACCTGCTTGTTCCATGTGCTGAGGTCATGCTGGCAAGTTTTTCCTAACCTGATGTCAGTATTCTTCTTTGAGAGTGAAGGTTTCCTGTTGAATAACCTTCGCCGTACGTCTCTGCTATTCAGCCTGCGTCGTATAGTCGAGTCATGAACGTAGACGTCAGCTGCAGCAAGTGAGGCCTGCAGATCCTTGGATGTGGTCTTGGGGTTCTTTTGCACATCCTGCATGATCTTCCTTAGTGCTCTCTGGGATAACTTTGTCGGACGTCCACATCTAGGCAGAGTCTCTGTCGTCTTGAATTTTTTCCACTTATAGACTATTTGTCGTACGGTGGACCGATGAATCCCAAAACGTTTGGCGATGGTTTTATAACCCTCTCTAGACTGGTGAGCATTTACAATACTCATCCTGACATCCTCGGGGGTCTCTTTTGACCGGGGCATGACCTTTACATATGAGAGGGCCACCTAGAGCTTGTCAAGGATACTTAAATTGTTACCATAACGTTCAATTAAGATGCGCGGTTTTACTTATATGCCTGACTTCAGGGGCGCCGCTAAGGGGGGGAAAGTTGGGACAATTCTAAGGGCCCACGCCCTTTAGGGGCCCCCAGAGATCTGAATGGGTGTGGTAGGGGGGCCCAACCTCATATTTTGTCATAGGGCCCAAAATTGCTAGCGGCGCCCCTGCCTGACTTAGATGCTAAATCATGCTTATTTTATAGCCATTGTATACTGTTACACAAAGTTTAAGATAAGATTTAATAGAAAGATCTGAACACAGTACATATAATTTCTGACATGCTGGACTGCAGTCACCTTGACAAAAATATAAGGTTAAATTACATCTTGTACATACAGCGAAATTGCTGGACCATATATCTGCTAATATGTATTCAAAGACAGTGAGGTGCCAGATGGTTCAAACCACAAGCAGCGTCCCCAGCTGGGCTGGAGGACAGGAGAAGCCAACTTACACTGCCCTGTAGGGAACAAATAGGGAGTTAAATGATAATTTAAGATAAACACAACTTTCAATTGCTGGCCATGAAATGCCTCAAAAATACAAGTGGACACTTCTGAAACACCACTAAACTATTCTAAAAGATTATGCAAGTATAACTAGTCAACTAAGTTTAATACATTCATAACATCAGAAAAAAATGAACGAATTGGCTGTATAATACTATATACCAACCCTCAATGATAAGTTAACCACATTAATGCTAATACTACAGCTACTTACAGCATTGTGCAAAAAAATTCTGAAAAATAACACGGGCGGATAAGCTGCATGACGTACGTACATACAATGAACAGTTTCATTTAGTCGCCTTTATTGTGTAGAAACAAAAGCGACAATACGTACATTCTGTATTTATCTCTATCTTGACACTGACTTCTAACAAATATACCACTACCTAGTTCATATTTATCCTTGACTAGCCCGCTATACTTACCTTTTAAAACGCATACAGTGAAGAGTGCAAATTTTTTTTGCAGAAACATAAACAGGTAAAGTTATGTTTAAATATTTAACAAAACATTGTAGTAAACAGCATGAACGGTCATACTCCGCAGCGTTTACTTGCATGTGTTTCACGTTCTCACGTTGGTGGCCCACGTGTCTGAAGTTCATTCCTATTGGTCAGATGTTTTTCATTTAAACACCCGCCTTTGATTCTATTGGTTGTTGTGTGTGACAATCAGGGCACCCGGAAAATGCGGTCCGTATTATTGCAACCATATAACCCCGTTATTCTATTAGAATTATACGTTACACTCTAATATAATAAAATGGTCTCGAGTTTCATAGGGCAGTTGGTTGACAATTAACTCGAAAAGTTACAATTTTAGTTCTTTAATACGCACGGATTTCTGTCGTGCTGTTTTTGCCTACTAAAATCGTTCTGCATAAAAAGGGACTGCACCCAATTTCGTTGTACTTGTACAGTGATAATAAAGATTCTGATTTCTGATCTGATATGATCTGATTTCTTCTTAAAAGTTCTTTAAAGAGCCAATAACACAAAAATAATGAATGCACAACTGCAGCTTCCTGTCAACTCGGTGTCTAATAAAAGGTAATTTGTTATCGAGTCAGCAGTCGGCAACTGTTCTACATCAGAATCAGAAGCAGCATCTTTAGTTGGTGCTTATTGCATGTGCGCATGATTAGATATTGTTGATCTAACTGCCTTCAAGCCCGTAAACCATGTATCTGTCTGTCTATGGGAAACCACACAGTTCTGTCTGTAAAGTCTGTCTGTAAATCCTTATGCCATTTAGTCTTTGCTATGCAGTATTACGGTAATGCGTAATACCGCGGTGTTTGGGGTAATTATGTGCCTTTGGAACACTGAAGTTTGTAAATCAATTCTAGTAAACCCTGAAAATAAAGTTTTGAACAGTGAAAATGAGCATAATAATGCCCTTTTAAGCAAGATGCCATTTTAAGCAACACTAAATTGCTGTCCATGGTGCTGAAAACCTGGCTTGGCAAATTTTACGTTAAATTCCTTTAACCAATTTAACTGTAACCAGGGGCGCCGCTAGCAATTTTGGGCCCTATGACAAAATATGAGGTTGGGCCCCCCTACCACACCCATTCAGATCTCTGGGGGCCCCTAAAGGGCGTGGCCATTAGAATTGTCCCAACTTTCCCCCCCTTAGCGGCGCCCCTGACTGTAACCCTCTTATTTTGCTGCCAATGATGCCCTTAGAAGTCTACAGAGGTGGGTATAGAAAGGATTACAATGGGTAATAGGTGATTTAGATGAACTTTAGACAATCAGTTCAACTTTGGACAATAACGCCTCCCAAAAGTTCCTCTCTTTCTCTCTTGCTAGTTATATCACTTTACCCCAGTCAAGGAGGAATCAAATGCAGAAGCACATTGTGGGAGATATAAGGTGCAAACACATTTAAAGCTCTTTTTGTGTGAACATTAATAACAGATTAATACATATTAAGCAGTTTGAAACTTTACATTCAAACCTACATCAGTCAGAAAAAGCAGGCGATGACCAGCCCAACCAGCAGCTCCATCTCTGATTGTACAGAATCCATTGTCAGGGTAACTTCTGAAGTCATGACTAAACTAATTTCCAGCTCTGCCTTCAGCTTCACCTGTTAGATTAAACTGATCATTGAGGAGGGAAATACAGGCGAGCCTCACAGTGAAGTCATAAAACATACTGAGGTTTAATGTTTTAATATTGACTGATGTAGCTTAATGTTGTTCATCCACTAGAGGGCAGCCACATGCTGGAGATTCCCTAATAAAGGGATCTGATGCTTCAGGAAGTCAAGTCATTTATTTGTGGAGCACATTTAAACAGGAGTTGATACAAAGTGATTTCCAGTCCAGAGAGAACTGATTAGCAAGTACTATATTAACAGTAAAATATATAAATAAAATTACATGAAAAACATGCATATAAGAAATAAAAAAATAATTAACAGATTAAAGAAGAGGTTAATTAAAATTAAATTGAATGTGTCATTAAAAACATAATAGTGGACTTGGCAAGAACCATAGGAGAACCTTGAAAGCAAGAGAGAAGGTGGGTCTTAAATTAAGATTTAAACTCTTCAATAGTGGTGCAAGACTTAATGTGGAGACTATTCCAAAGTCAGGGGGCAGCTACAGAGAAAGGCCGGTCACCTTTGGCTTAGATGTGAGTGATGAACTGAGAGGGGCTGTTGTGAGGGCGATCTAAGTGACCAGGGGGGGGGGGGGGGGGGGGAATAGCAGATCTGAAATGTACTGTGGGGCTAATCCACTGAGTGCTTTAAAAACAAATGGCAAAGCTGTAAGGAAAACAATGCAGAGGAGAGACCCTGGTATTCCGGTGAGGAATGGATACAGATAAAATAAAGAGGAGAGACCCTGGTATTCCAGTGAGGAATGGATACAGATAAAATAAAGAGGAGAGACCCTGGTATTCCACTGAGGAATGGATACAGATCAAATAAAGAGGAGAGACCCTGGTATTCCAGTGAGGAATGGATACAGATCAAATAAAACCAAAATACACAGAAGGTGAGAAAATGACACAGAAGGTGAGACTGGCCTCAGGCATCACGCTTATGAAGGAGGGATGTCTGCCTCTGAGCTGCACACTCAGCCCACTGAGCCACGCAGCGGTTTCACTAGGGCAACATCAGACAGGGAAAAGGCACAGAGTACAGGGCCAGACGGGCACCCACCCTGACAAGTAATATTACAGGGTCAAAGTCAAACTCTTGATGATTAACCTTGAAAACCTGGATATAACTGAGGACCAGGGACCCCATTGTGTAGGAAACATCATTGTGGTTACATCACTTCCTGTGTGATGTGTAAAGTGACCCTTCCCTCTTTACTGTGACTGCTGTATGTGAGCATAGAGAAGACTGAGAAACAGTGAAGTTACAGAGAATCAGGATGTGAGTGTCAGTCTCCACAGATCTGAGGTCAGTGCGACACACATATGGCTCCTCTGATGCTCCTCTTCATTCTCTGCTGGACCTCTAGGTGAGAATCACTTACTTTAGGATGGTTGTTTTTTCACTGTTTATAATGACTAACAGGGGGTGGCATGGTGGTGCAGTGGTTAGCACTGTTGCCTCACACCTCTGGGACCAGGGTTCGAGTCTCTGCCTGGGTCACGTGTCTGCGGAGTTTGCATGTTCTCCCCATGTCGTCGTGGGGTTTCCTCCATGTACTCCGGTTTCCCCCCACAGTCCAAAAACATGCTGAGGATAATTGGAGTTGCTAAATTGCCCGTAGGTGTGCATGTGTGAGTGACTGGTGTGTGAGTGTGCCCTGCAATGGGCTGGCCCCCCATCCTGGGTTGTTCCCTGTCTCGTGCCCATTGCTTCCGGGATAGGCTCCAGACCCCCCGCGACCCAGTAGGATAAGCTCTTTAGAAAATGGATGGATGGATGGATGGATGGATATATATATATATATATATATATACACACATCGCAGAGAACTGTTGGGCATCGGCTGGATTGCTTCGCCTTCCGTGTTCTGTTCAAAGACACGTGGTTCAGGTGAATTGGTGCCCCTGAAAGTGCCCATAGTGCCCATACTGTCTCACATGAAGGCGGCATTTTCTTTCCATGTAAAGGGCAGCCAATAACGACATTTTTCCTCTCTTGACGCCACTTCAGCGATGCCGGCCCCCGCTGCTGCTGCTCTTCACGGTGACCTCAAAAGTCCGTTCCTGTGCGGAGGCGTCTCATAGCTACTGACGAAATGCCGGCCTCAAAACCACACGACCTTCAGATCGTTCCCCCCCCCTCTGCTCTCTTTATTCTCAACTGGCTGTTTGGTAGCAGCATCTGTGCGTTGGGTAGAAGATGCTGGCATGTCTGTGTGATGGAGAGATAGAGTTGGAGGAGGAAACCACTGTTTCCGCAGTGAGACGAGGGTGATTTATTTTTTTTCTTTTATGGGGGGGGGGGGCAAGGCAGAGATGGTGGTACGTGGTAAGTAGGTAGGTTTATCTGTCTAATTATGTCTAATCATGGACAAAAAGACAGCCTCAGACACGATGTCATTATTGTGATAACTCAAAATGTATTTCACAGATCTTTGGGTGAGTTGTTAAGGTTAGCAGGTTGTGGGTAGAGTGGGGATGCAGTTCCAGTTTATTTACTGTAAGAGTAACTAGACATTGACTTGGATTTTGATGCCTTTCTTTCAGAAGCCCATGTCTTCTGTTGGCCTCAGGGGTTCCTCAAAGTCTCTCTGTGTCTTTAGTTTATGCTGATATTAGATATCTGACTCATACACCTGCCATCCCAGCACTGCTGAGTGTTGGTTTTGAATGTGGCCATGACTGTGTCTGTGTGCAGTTTGCAGGCTTCCTCTGTTCACATGGCATTTCTCCAGCTTCTAGTGCCCTGCAATGGACTGATGTGCGGTTGAAGGTTTACCTCACTTTACACTGTGTGCTTTTTTCATTAGCATCTAGATTAATATACTAATGATTAAACAGCTATGGTGAAACACAGGACTTTTTGAGGCAACAGTGATATGCAACTAATTTTTGTTTCTTATTAGCAATAACACAATTATAAATACACTTATACTCTAATTCAGGCATGTCCTTTATTTATGCTGAGGTTATTTTATTAATGGGTCTCTTAATTCAATGAGAGTGTATTTTATGCTCTCCTGATAAATAATGCTAGAATGGCATGTTGAAGTGCTAAACATTCAGCCTTGTGGTTTTGTCACTTCCTGTTTAAAGTGTCCACTCCCCCTTCACTCTGCCAGCTGTGTGTGAGAATAGAAACGACAGAGACAGTGAAGGTAGAGAGGATGAGGAAGTGAGTGTCAGGGTGTACTACTCACAGCAGGCGATCGGTACCGTCCCTGAGCATGTTTGACCCCCACAGTCCAGTTCATTTGAAAAATGTGAATTCAGTCATTTTTTTTCCCTGCAGGTGCTGACAGTGTGTCCACAGTGAGCTGGGTGTCTGTACTGAGTGGAGGATCTGTCACCATCCTATGTTTCTATGAGGACAAATGATGTGAAACACATGTGAAATACTGGTGCAGTGGGTATAGTGTGAGGTCATGTACTCCCATAGTACACACTGACTCTCCACAGGAGGGTAAAGTGTCAGTCAGAGATGATCCTGACCAGTGAGTCTTCACTGTGACCATCAACAATCTGACAGCTGGGGAGTCTAGTTTCTACGCATGTGGTATGGAGATCTTTGGAGATGTAGATGTTGGATGTCGGGTTTACCTGTCAGTCACTGACGGCAAGATAACTGTACAAACATATGATCACTGTTTTCAAGCATATATGTCTAACACAAAATAAATTCAAATATTCATTTTATGAGCTGCAATGACAACAGCTTATCTTACAGTATTTTAAATAATGAAGGAATATTTTTTTAAAAAGGGGATGTCAATGTTTTTTTTTACTTTAACAATTAAATGGGCAATCTTAAATTTTATTTATGGTAATGAGGATCCAAATATAGGGGAGGCATGGTGGTGCAGTGCTTAGCACTGTTCATTGGGTGCTCACACCTCTGGGACCTGGGTTCGAGTCTCTGCCTGTGCATGTGTGAGTGCATGGTGTGTGACAGTGACAGTAGCAGTGACAGCAGTCATCCATCTCACAGGGGTAACGAGGCAGGACATCTACATCGCCATGGAGCTGCCCAGCCACTGCTGGACCTCAGTGTCATGTCCCTGGAGGGCCGCCAGCCAGTGTACCAGCTGTCCCTGGGGGGGGGGGGGGGGTTCAGAATCTTAGAAAGACCAGGGACCCCATGACAACCTCACTTTGAACACAGATAAGACCAAGGAGATGATCCAAGGAAACAGAAGTGGCAGCACACTCTTATTCATATCTGTGAAACGGAAGTGGAGAGAGTGGAAATCTTCAAATTCCTTGGAACTTACATCAGTGAGGATCTGATGGCAAAAGCACGGGTGAAAAAGAAGAATTTCAGCAAATGCGAAATGGAGGTCCTGCTCAGTGAAGTAGAGGCCAGGAAAAATATACTGATGGAGTGGAACAGTGTGGTGGAGGCACAAGTTCAGAGAGTCGCACTGTGCCCGAGATTAAAAAGAAGTGGTCAGATAATATGGGGGGTCATTCGGAGTCTTTATTAAAGTGCACATTGTGCTTCAAGACATGCTTGCATTACACGAGCAGGCAGAATGAAGTGGCTCTTGGTGATTGTAAACATGCAACATCAACCTACTTTTCCTGAAGTTTAAAGAGTACATTCGGAATGAAGTCACGCATACTCTACATTAAGTTTCGCTTGCTGAAGATGGTCTTGCGGCAGGAAACCGGAAAAATGTCATCAGCGTGTGATGTAAGTTTAAAAAAAAAATGCTGCAATGGAGGAGGGAGCGAATGCACGGTGAAACTGGCAGTCGTGACTCCATTTCTTCCCTCTTTTTGTTGGGGGGAGGGACCTCTACGATCCAGGGGAGGGCCCGGGCCCAGGGGCGATGGCCCCGCCCACCCCACCTATAGCTCTGCCCCTGGGCCTGGGCCATCCCCTGGATCGTAGAGGGCCCTCCCCCCAACAAAAAGAGGACCCTCCCATATACTAAATACACATAAAGTTATACTGATATAATTTCTTTGAAGCTCTTGACAGCTAGAACATAATATTCAAATTTTAATTCTGACTTTTGACTTTCGTATATATTCTTATTATGGTAGCTGTATTTTTTTAAAGTAGATGTAATTTTTAATTTTTAGAAAAAAATCTGTAAAATCCCTACAACAAACTTAAAATATAATACATAGTAATGTTTTGAAGTCAAACTAAGCTGTTCCTTTTGTATTTAATGGTTTTCCGTTCGAGGAATTTGCAAAAAAACTGCAGTGCATGATGGGTAGGATCTAAAGGCTGCCTAATGTCTTCATTCATCTGAAATAAAGACTATCTTCACTGCATCACTGATGTTGAAATGTGGGACATCAGTAATGCAGTGATGTAATGTGGGAAATATGTGGTTGTATAAATAAATGCCTTAAAGTAGGTTAATGATTCTGTGCTGTCTAAGTTTCTAAATTTCTAGTCATAGCCAAACAAATCTCCTCCTGTCTGAAAAGGCGTAGAAAACGTAATTTAGCCACTAAAACTTTACAGTTTTTGTGAGGGACAGTCGAATTCTCTCGCAAAGTTTTTTTGTGATCCTGCACCTACACTTTAAAACTCGTTTCAGTGCCGCCACATACACGCGTGTATTCGCACGCACGCGGGAGGAGGGGGTGCCCGATCGGTGTTTTGCCCTGGGGCCTTGTGTGCAGTTGTTCCGCCACTGTTACTGTCACACTGTAATGTGACAGTGCTGCATGCCATGTAAATACAGCTCACATCACTGTAAGATGCTCCTCTCTGCTGATGATCCCTCCCCATCACTGGAGTATCTGTGTCTCCCTCACAGCTCTCATCCTGAGCAGCAGCTCCCCACATGTAGAGGAGCCTCTCTGTGTCGCTGCCCCCTACTGGATGAGGAATAACAGATAAGCATTAACATCAGTTTGGTTTCTGAGGTACCAACACCTTCCTTAGCATTTCAGGGAGTTTGGTGTGTTAATGTTACTGCTACAGGAACAGGAAATGAACCAGAGTGATAGATTAATGAGGGAAACCTCTTTAGTTCACTTTACATTTGGCTTAAAATTTGAAGCCAAAGTAGCTGCTTATATGATGTTGGAATTGTGGCTCTATGCAGCGTCAAAGGAAACATACGACACACATGAAGCATCACAGACTAAATGTATTACAGCTCATGTTAGAGCAGATTCTCCAAACTCACCTCTCTGTGCTTCAGGGCGACTGAGCTGTAGACCACATCGCTGGCTGGGGTTACAGCAGGATGGTGTGAAGAACATCTAGAGGACACCTGCTGAGAGTATTTAGCTGCTTACAGTGGAGGTACAAGACCAACCTTTGTACAGAAACCACAAATCCATAAACTCCCAAACCTCCCATCAGAGTCACTGTGAAATATCAGGGGTATCATGGTACTTCTTGGTACATTACAGCTAATTCTCATACACATGGATCTGACAGATCAGCTAAGGTGTAGATGTACCTGCCCAGTCAGTACATTATTCATATACGTGTCACTCTCATTGTGATATGTCTGAACCAAACCCTGATTTACATGAAACCATCTTACCTCTGGGCCTGACAGGACAATGGAGCTGTAGGTGACATCAGCACCAGGCTCCTCAGAGGCCTGAGAGAGGAACATTATGACCATGTATCTCTACAGAACCACCTGTCCATTCTTTAACTGACAGCAGTGGAACATCATTGTTGGTGAATTTTGTGATGATCAGTTAATGTATATCCATTAATGTTAGTACATTTACAGATATTATCCAATTTGAGTTCTTTTTTCAATTTTCAAAACATTTTAACAATAATGTAACAAATGGATTACGAAAATGTACTACATTAAATACAGTTGCTTCACATACTTATTATGATTACATTTGTACATTTCGATACACAGGCTGCTCTCAGTAGTGTCATTGTATGTATTTTATTCCTGCGTTTACCTGATCTGGGGGGGCTCCCTCTATGATGCCAGTTCTGTCTACAGCTGCATATTCATGGTCTGGGTTCACCTAGAAAAAAGTCACATGTCAGTTTTCAAAACAATCACTCCTGGAATCCATTTTACATTTCTTTCTATAAATAATAAACTAAAACTAATAAACTTTTTATTAACTACTTGGCTTATTACACATTCTCAATTCTGCTTTTATCTTCTTAAAATGGACAAAAGCCTACAGAATTTTCTAGAGTTTCTTCTCATACTTAATATGAACTTACTGTCAATTCTGTGCTTCCTGGATCTTGGCTCCTGACCATTTTTTTCTCTGCAACAAAAGAAAAATTCTTCTACTCACACCAGTGTCTCTGCTCTTAACTGATACAGTTAATTTCCTATGTGACAAACACAGCGTTCCCTCTTAATTAGAAATGTGTTAATTAGCATGTGCGATAGAGGGAAACAGCTTTGTGTGTCATTTTTTTTCTGTTTAGTAGTAATAGTAGTAGAGCTTTATTATCTCAGCCATATACATTAAAGTACACAGTACGTGAGACAAGATAACATCCTCCAGGGAGCCAAGGTGCAACGTATAACACAACAGGACAGCAGTACACTCAGACAGATGGACAGTGAGGATCATTGGCATTGCTGGGGACGGGGGTAAATAATATCTGTACATATATCTAAAAAATATATCTAAAAATACTTTCAGGACAGGGAGCACATCAGGGAGGCTGTGACAATACAATATACACTCACCAGCCACTTTATTAGGCACACCTGTCCAACTGCTCGTTGACGCAAATTACTGATCAGCCAATCACATGGTGGCAACTCAATGCATTTAGGCATGTTGACATGGTCAAGACGAACCGCTGCAGTTCAAACCGAGCTTCAGAATGGGGAAGAAAGGTGATTTAAGTGACGTTGAATGTGGCATGGTTGTTGGTGCCAGACGGGCTGGTCTGAGTATTGCAGGAACTGCTGATCTTCTGGGATTGTCACGCACAACCATCTCTAGGGTTTACAGAGAATGGTCCGAAAAAGGGAAAACATCCAGTGAGCGGCAGTTCTGTGGGCGAAAATGCCTTGTTGATGCCAGAGGTCAGAGGAGAATGGCCAGAGTGGTTCGAGCTGATAGAAAAGCAACAGTAACTCAAATAACCACTCGTTACAACCAAGGTATGCAGAAGAGCATCTCCGAACGCACAACACGTCGAACCTTGAGGAAGATGGGCTACAGCAGCAGAAGACCACACCGGGTGCCACTCCTGTCAGCAAAGAACAGGAAACTGAGCCTACAATTCGCACAGGCTCACCGAAATTGGACAATAGAAGATTGGAAAAATGTTGCCTGGTCTGATGAGTCTCGATTTCTGCTGCGACATTCGGATGGTAGAATTTGGCGTCAACAACATGAAAGCATGGATCCATCCTGCCTTGTATCAATGGTTCAGGCTGGTGGTGGTGGTGTAATGGTGGGGGGGACATTTTCTTGGCACACCTTGGGCCCCTTAGTACTAATTGATCACCGTTGCAATGCCACAGCCTACCTGAGTATTGTTGCTGACCATGTCCATCCCTTTATGATCACAGTGTACCCATCTTCTGATTGCTACTTCCAGCAGAATAATGCACCATTTCATAAAGCTCAAATCATCTCAGACTGGTTTCTTGAACATGACAATAAGTTCACTGTACTTAAATGGCCTCCACAGTCCCCAGATCTCAATCCAATAGAGTACCTTTGGGATGTGGTGGAACGGGAGATTCGTATCATGGATGTGCAGCCGACAAATCTGCAGCAACTGCGTGATGCTATCATGTCAATATGGACCAATATCTCTGAGGAATGTTTCCAGTACCTTGTTGAATCTATGCCACGAAGGATTAAGGCAGTTCAAAAGGCAAAAGGGGGTCCAACCCAGTACTAGCAAGGTGTACCTAATAAAGTGGCCGGTGAGTGTACATCATACAACAATAAACTATGGACTATGAGAAACAGTGCAAATATGCTGACAGTACAGTTAGTGTAGACATGTGTACTGCAATTACATTGTGCAAATATGAGCAGTTCTGCAAGTATGCAATGAGAATAAAGTCCAGTGTAGGTGGGGGCAACATGGTGTTCAGGAGCCGAACTGCTTGGGGGAAAAGCTACTGCACAGTCTAACAGAGCTGCTCCTGATGTTGCAGAATCTTCTTCCAGATGGAAGGGGGTGAACAGTCCGTGGGAGGGATGGTGGGGGTCGGCCACGATGCTGGTGCTGATGCAGATGCAGCGATGGAGTGTAAATGTCCTGCAGGCTGGGTAGAGAGCTACCAATGATTGTCTCAGCTGTCCGCTGTCACAGTCCGCTGGAGGGATTTACAGTCTGAGGCATGGCAGTTTCCATACCAGACTGTAATACAGCTGCTCAGAATGCTCTTGATGGTGCCTCTGTAAAGGTGGTGAGGATAGGTTTTGGGAGGTGCGCTTTCAACGCAGAAAGTGGAGGCTCTTTTTTTCAGGGAACTGGTGTTCATGGTCCAGGAGAGGTCCTCTGTGATGTGAACACCCAGGAACTTGGTGCTCTTCAGTCTCTCCACTGTGGCGCCGTTGATGCAGAGCAGGGAGTGGCCAGTCTTGGTCCTTCTGAAGTCAACAATCAGCTCTTTTGTCTTACCAACATTAAGAGACAGATTATTGTCCTTGTACCAGACTGTAGGCGTCGCACCTCCACTCTGCACGACATGTCATCATTGCCCCTGATGTGACCCACTACTGTGGTGTCGTCTGGAAACTTGATAGTATGATTCATGCTGGAACTGGAGGTGCACTCATGCGTCAGCAGCGTGTTGAGCAGCGGACTCAGCACACATCCCTGGGGGGGCACCTGGGCTTTGCGTGGTGGTGTTTGGAGCTGGTGTTGCCAATCTGGACTGTCTTGGGCTTCTCAGTGAGGACGCCCAGAATCCAATTGCAGGTGGAGGTGTTCAGTCCGAGCAGGTCCAACTTACCGATCAGCTGCTGAGGGATGATGGTCTTGAATGCTGAACTGAAGTCAATGAGCAGTATTCTCATGTGGGCATTACAGTGTTCTAGGTGGAACAGGGCCAGTGAATGAGATGATGCTGTCTGAAGACTGGTTTCTGCAGTATGCGAACTGCAGTGGGTCCAGTGTGTGTGGGAGGGGGGGGAGCTGGTTCTTAATGACTAGCCGCTCAAAGGACTTCATGACGATTGGTGTAAGTGCTACTGAGCGGCAGTCGTTGAGCTCTGAAACTGTAGCCTTCTTCGGAACAGGTCTGATGGTGGCAGCCTTGAAGCACTGTGGGACGACAGCCTGGCTCTGAGCACTTGACCAGGTATGTTATTAGGTCCAGCCACTTTGTGTGGGTTGACCCTGGCAAGAGTCTTTCTCACACTGGCTGCAGACAGGGACAACACCTGATCGTCTGGTGGAGGGGGTGGTCTTCCACGTTGGTTTGATGTTCTGGGCCTCAAACTTGGCGCAGAAGGTTTTGAGTGTGTCTGGTAGAGAGGCGTCGGTGTCACACACGTGCGGCAGGCTGTAGTCCATGATGGCTTGGATGCGCTGCACATCTCTCAAACAGGAGAAGTGGATATTAATTTCACGCGCATATTCACACCTTGCCAACTTGATGCCCCGGGACAGGTTGGTTCTTCCTGCTCTGAGCGCCACGTCATCATTTGCTCTGAAAGTAGCATCCTGTGTTATCAGCAGTTTATGAACTTCTGCTGAAAACCATGGCTTCTGGTTGGCACGTACTGTGACAGTTTTGGTGATTGTGACATCCTTGATGCATAACCAATCGTTTGTCCAGTGGTTGCTGCTTCTCTGAAGATGCTCCAGTCTGTGCAGGGCTTCATTAGCTCCCTCAGGCCATGTTTTGACCAGCTTTGTTACTGCTCTCTTCAGCAGTGGACTGTATGCTGGAGTGAGCATTACTATAGTGTGATTAGAGTGTCCTAGGTGGGGGTGGGAGTTTGCCTTGTATGCAGATCTGATGTTTGTTTAGACCAAGTCCAATATGTTAAGACCTCTGGTTGGAAACTCGACATGTTGGTGTGGTTTAGGCAGTACAGTCTTTAGGGGAATCCTAAGACTGCAGTACACTGATGGCCTGAGCTTGTGGGGGAATGTATACTGCCACAATAACAATGACACTGAACTCATGCAGCAAATAATAAGGTCTGCACTTCACCGTCACAAATTCCACCAGCGATGAACAGTGTTTGGAGATCATACCTGCGTTTCCACACCATTCTGTATTGATGTAAACACACAGGCCACTGCCACGAGTCTTTCCAGGGTTGCCAGCGTCTCTGTCTGCGTGGATAGCGTCCAGCACCATTAACTGAATGGAGATGTTTTCATTCAGCCAGGTTCCCGTAAAGATGTCACGATATGCAGTTCTTTGCAGTCAGATGTGGTGAAGTTCATTTTCTAGCGAGCGGACATTCATCGGTATGATGGATGCAATGGCTGGTCTAGATAGATTAGCCTTTAGTTTTGCCTGGACGCCTCCCCGCTCACCGCACTTCCAGGATTGCTCGTACTGGTTATGCCGTCTCTCTGCTGGGATGAGTGCTTCATACACAATGAAAGGTAGTTTCAGCGACTGGACTTGTGGTTAGCAACTGCATCTCCCAGCATTCCTTGGCAGCTATTGATCTAGATAGTTCATGTTAATGTTAATTAAGGTGTTTATAAGTTATAAAAATATAAATATCAACTCAGTGACAAAAAAAAGTCAAGCACCCAGACAGAGTGGTGGAAATCTGCATGTGGTGAAAAGTCATGTGACTGTATTGCAATGATTATAATGTCAGATCAAACGGACAACAGAGTTGGCAGTATGGGCACACTGCTGGTCCCAGGTCAGTAGGGTGTGCCCTCCGCCCCTCCAAGGCCTGGATACATGCAGTGATACGGTGTGGAAGGGAGTCGTACAGCCCTTGTATTCTGCAGCAAGTCTGCCCACAGCTGTTGTATTTGGCCCTCGAGATCCTGCAGATTGGCACTGAGTCTGAGTTGACATCCAAGCTGATCCCACACATGTTCAAATGAGGAAAGATGGGGGACCTACAGTGGCTGGCTACTAAACATGACACATACAGTCCATAGACACACGTGCTGTGTGTGGATGGGCGTTGTCTTGTTGAATGACTGTACCAGGGTGCTCTCTCAGGCGGGGTAAGACATGCGGACGCAGGGTCTCACTGACATAGTACTGGGTGCTTTGAGTGGCTGATCAGGGTCCCCTGAATCACTACCAGAGATGACCTGAAGTCATACCCTATGGCTCCCCACACCATTATGTCATACCCTATGGCTCCCCACACCATTATGTCGTATCCAATGGCTCCCCACACCATGATGTCATACCCTATGGCTCCCCACACCATGATGTCATACCCTATGGCTCTCCACACCATGATGTCATACCCTATGGCTCTCCACACCATGATGTCATACCCTATGGCTCCCCACACCATGATGCCAGGAGTAATGTACAGTAGGTGTCTCTCGTCTCTCTTGCCATATGTGCACACGATGGTCATCCTTGGTAATGCAGAACCGAGATTCATCACTGAACACGGTACGACGCCACTCGTCATCAGTCCCTGCCTCCCGATTATGGCACCACTCCAAATGCAGCCGTCTCTGCGCTGGTGTTAATGGGAGCCTATGCATGGGACGGTGAACCCGGTGCAGGATGACACGGGGTGTTCTAGTGAGTCTAATACCTGTGTCCAGATGACAGGCGCAGATGCCTTGGGGTTCTGTAATGCTTGGTACACAATACAACGATTCTCCCTTGTTGTGGTCTGTCTTGGAGGACTGGAACCTTCATGACGTGTGTGGTTGCCCTCATGTGTCCATTGGTTCCAACATCGGGCGACTGTGACATCTGCATGCCCCACATGCCGGGCAATAGCACGATATGACATTGGTGACTAGACTTGCCAGCTCCTTGCACATTGAATCATTTACATACCCATCACTGGTCTGCACATGTACCAAATTACATCCAAATCAGACCATTACCTCTGGGTGCTTGATTTCTTTGTCACTGAGTGTAATATTGGTATTTTGTTAATGTTGTGGCACCATGGCATCATCCCCTCTGACAAGCTGCAGTATCAGACGATGTTTACAAACCAAGTTAAGTACTTAACCTCACTGAGGCTGCGGGCTAAATTGACAACCTTAACAAATCTGTTCCCAAAGTAATTAAATAGTTCGAATCTGCCTGTGTGTGTCGCTGTTTGCTTTTATCAAAGTGAAATAAAGAGCAAACGCTGTCTGAACCATATCACAGTGTCTCCATCCTGTGGTTTGTAACGCCCGGTCTCCACAGCACTGTCCCCCCCCCCCCCCCCCCCCCCTTACGTAACGTAGTTCCTTCCAAAATCAGTATTGCGTTCATGCCTGGATTTCCTGTTTGCTCCATTGCAGTTTTTAGTTCTGTTTTTAGTCTGTGTTCCCAAAGTGGCTGTGACCATGTTTTGTGTTTTAATGTTACTGTATAATCTGTGTGTCTGAATGCTGCTGTCTGTGTCTCTGTCCAGCCGTCTTTGGAAAAGGATAAAAGCATGAAGTTTTAGCTGCTGCTTACAGGAGTGCAGAGGGACATGCATCACTGCTCAGACAGTCAGGTCACTTACACACCGTCTGCATCAGCAGATACTCACTGTGTTTGTCCCACACTTTCCATGTGATGATGATGATGATCAACAGCAGCACCAATGAGCCCAGCCCTACATACAGAAACAAGCTGGACCAAAGAGCTGAATAAGAGGGTGGATTTGAACAGTGAAGTCTTACACGATTTATACCAGCATGGTACAGCCACATCTGTACTATTACACAGGCTACAAGTGAGGAACAGGAGACGTTAACCAAGAGCATGAGAATAGCTGGAGAATTTAAACTGCCAATTTCAGTACTATTATTAGCAGTGATGCACATACCTGGTGCACAAGCATGCATTCACTGTATAAAGCAATATGCGCTGCAACTTCTTGTCAAATTGAAGCAAATGCACATTTATTTAATGTGTATTTGTGCTGTTATGGCAAAAATCACCATGCATGTGAACCTTTATACAGCTAATAAGTGCTTGAACACCAGTTATGTGCATCCCTGTCTATTAGATTACATGTTATACTGTTTTGTAAAATCCATCCATCCATCCATCCATCCATCCATCATCCATCCATCCATCCATCCATCTTCCAAACAGGCCTGCAGTCTATCCCCAGCAGCACAGAGCACAAGGCAGAGGCTCATCCTGGATGGGATGCTGTCTCAGGTATATAATAATAAAAAAAAATAAAATAGACACAATATTCTTATTTTCATAAAACTAACATGCGTTTCCCATTACTGTATGATCAGTCAGATGCTGTAGCATGATGAGCTGAATACTAACCTCTGCCACTTATCATTCGCTCCTGTGGGGGTCGATCTAGGAGCAGGCAGCTTGATGGTCTCTGAGACAGAAACAAAAACTGGAGTGAGGACTGTGGTTTCTGATTAGAGGGAAAAGGAAAAGCTCTGTTCTGTCAGGCAGGAAAGACTCAAAAGGAAAAGCTCATGTATAAAATGGGCACAAGTAATATAGTAATAACTCAGTAAGTACTGAATATTGTGGCTATTTGTGATGAAAGATACATAACGATTAAGTAATTCATTAAGCCCTGGGTCACAGTGGACGTCCACAGCAGGCTAAAAGCAGGGGGCGTGGCCTTCAGGTCTGGCGACCCTGTGGGCCTAAGGGCAGCTAGAGCCGCTCTGTCACGGATCATCAGAGCCGCAAGGAGGACTTATGGACAAAAATATCCATGGGCGAATGTGGCATTTTCCCCCTCACAGATTACAACACCCCCTCACATACCATGGATTGTGACACCTCCCTCCCAGACAGGCTTAACTACCTCTTTGCCTGGTTTGATGTGACGCACAACAAAGCTGAGAAGGGCCCCCCCTCCCACCAATGAACAGACGCCCCACCCATCCACAGTGGAAGTGAGGAACACTCTGTGTAAAGTGAACCCACATAAGACTGCTGGTCCTGACAATATCCCAGGTCGGGTTCTTAGGGACTGTGCCCATGAGCTAACAGATGGCATGACAGACGTCTTTAACACCTCACTCAGACAAGCATGTATCCCCAACTGCCTATAAACTGCCACAGTCATACGGTGCCTAAGAAGCTCCAGTGCTTAATGATTATCCACCCATAGCTCTCACTCCATCATAATGAAGTGCATTGAGCTGCTGGTCATGTGACACATCAAAGCAAACCTCCCTGTCTCCCTTCATCCACACCAGTTTGCATACCGTCCAACCAGCCTGCAGAGGGCGCCATAACCCCAGCCCTTCATACCACACTGATACACCTGGAGAATAAGGACTGCTATGTAAGGTGACCATCACCATGGTAATTCCACAACTATTAACCCAAACTCTGCTCCATCTTGGGCTGAAAATGTAACTTTGCAACCAGACCCTGTACTTTCTGAGAGAGACCACAGTCTGTCAGGACAGGAAACATCACTTCTGCCCCCGTCAGTCTGAGCACAGGAACTCCCCCAGGCCACTGCCTCTGCCCCCTACTATTCACACTGCTGACATCCGCCTGCTCCGCCAAGACCACCTCTAACCACATCATAAAGTATGCAGACGACAGCATCATGACGGGCCTCATGGGGGGGGGGGGGGGGACGAGTCTGCGTACAGACAGGGGGGAGAGAGCTGCTGGAGTGGTGCAAGGCCCACAGTCTGCTGCTAAACATCGACAGGACCGAGGAAGTGACTGTGGGCTTCAGGAGGAACTGGGGGCAGCGTAACCCCCTACAGGAAATTTACTTCTGACTTCAGGCCTCTTTATGTTTCAGCTGTCAGATTGTCAGTCTTTAAATGTCTTTCATATTAATAGTCTATTCATCACATTACTGCACTATGACCAACAAGGTGATAATTTCATACTGCAGGAGATGATAAAGATATTTTTACGTTACTTTATTCACCCTGGTGCTTGTTGGTAATACCCTGTTAACTCCCCCGCCCCCCACAGATTTTCCCACAAAAAGCAGAGACCCCGTGGGTGAATCTGTTGGGGTCATTTAGCATGAATCTGTTTATACTGAAGCACAAATGATTCACAGACAGATTTTAATTGGTTACTTACGATCAGTGCTGGTTGTGGTTGTAATTGTCTGATTGACAGTAATATGAACTGGGATCTGCCAGATATCAGCAGTACACCAGTACCAGCCTGTGTCCTTCCTCTCCAGTCCCTTCATTGTCACATTGAAGACTTTATTATCTCTGTCATCCCTGATCAGGACAGGCCTCCCATCCAAACTCACAGATCTCTCTGATACACAGGAGCCTCCAGCCTTACACCACAGCTTCTGACCATAATTGTATTTATAGCGACACTGAACACTGACACTGTCTCCTTCCACACCCGTCACCTCCTGTTTGTCCACTGACAGCCCTGGGGAACCTAAACACACGGAATAGGAAGAAACACTGTGATATTTACACAGTTCAGAATAAAATATACTTTGCATAAACCATGAACCAGTTACACGTTTATATTAATGTTACCATACTTTTTATAAACATCTAAAACTAAACAAGAGGACAGAGAGCTGGGGGCCAGATATCGAAACCACAAGCCTGGAGGTATGAGGCCCCCACGCTGCCCCCAGTCTCTACCAGCTAGAGGTTAATTAGCTGCTGTGGAGTGAAAGACAACTTATTTAAAATGATGTTACTTTTCAATGATCTCAATCATGCTATTGAACAAAAGTAAAATTCAGAATCTATTCTATAAATCTTTAAAATGTTAAAATATTTTTTTTCTTTCTGTCTTTGTGTCCTTCCTTTCTGACTGACTGACATCTTACATACTGTGCATCTCATTGGCTGCAGGCTGCAGTACAGACATCTTACCCTCAGTGACTGACAGGTCAAGTGATGCTCCAGCATCTGAACCTCCATTGATCTTCACACCACACCAGTACTTATCAGTGTCGCTAGTTGTCAGATTGTTCATGGTCACAGTGAAGACTTGCTGGTCAGGATTATCTCTGACTGACATTTTACCCTCCTGTGGAGAGTCAGTGTCTACTATGGGAGTACATGAAAACCTATAATTCCCACTGCACCAGTATTTCACATGAGATTTATATCTGTCACCATAGAAACATGGGATGGTGACAGATCCTCCTCTCTGTACAGTCACCGTGTTCAGTGTGGACACACCTGCAGGGACAGTATGAAAATTACCCAGCTGATTAACTCTCACTCCCTCTTACACCATTTATACACATATTAATGCAGAATCAGTACCAGCCCACTGCAGCTTACAGTACTAAACTTTGCAGAAATATTCAAACTTATTTTGACTACATGTTGGTCATACTAAGCACTACAGTTTTGGGAAAACAGTTTATTAAAATTTTAACCAGTGAAGTAGCTTAACAATAAACATAAAAATAGCCCCTTTTATGGCTCAGATGTATGTAAACTTCTACATATTTGTGACAGGCATCTTACCATCAGTGACTGACAGTTCAACCCAATTTCCAGATTCTGAACGTTCATTGATCTTCACACCACATGAGTAATAACCAGAGTCCCCAGCTGTCAGACTGTTGATGGTCACAGTGAAGACTCGCTGGTCAGGATAATCTCTGATTGACACTTTACCCTCCTGTGGAGAGTCAGTGCTTACTATGGGAGTACATGAAGACCAGCTCAAACCTTTACACCAGTATTTCACATGAGTTTTATATCTGTCAGCATAGAAACATGACAGGGTGGCAGATCCTCCTCTCCATGCAGACACATCGCTTGCTTTGGTCACACTGTCAGCACCTGCAGGGAAAATAAACAGCTGAATAAAGATCCACATCGCAGCATCTCTAAGTAATAATGCTTGGTTTGTATAATACTTGAATAAGGGTCATGTGTGTTTAGCAGAAGCATGGGGATGCTGTAAAAGACACAGACTGTCATTTTGGCATAAGAACAAAGGAAAGACACAGGAAAACAAAACAGGTGTTGGGTTTTGTGAAGAGCTATGGTGGGATGTGGGATCAGGGATCTGAGCCTGGCAGTGTGTTCTAGGGTCTGAGAGGAAAACCAGGAC
Source organism: Brienomyrus brachyistius (assembly GCF_023856365.1). Taxonomy (NCBI): domain Eukaryota; kingdom Metazoa; phylum Chordata; class Actinopteri; order Osteoglossiformes; family Mormyridae; genus Brienomyrus; species Brienomyrus brachyistius. The sequence continues at coordinate 26,971,890 of NC_064536.1, read as the reverse complement.
CTTAAATCCCTAGTAAAAGGCCTGGATGAGGTGAATGAATGGGCTTGTCACTGTGTGGGATGGCCACACCCCTTCAATACTATGGCCTTACTTGTAAACATATCCAGTCCTGTGATACAGACCCTCTCATATTCCCTCTATACATGCTTCCTTTGGGCTCCATTTGTGAACGTTATTATGTAAAATATCATTGCTATGCTGGTGATACGCAGCTCTATCTGCAATTAAAACCTGGTGACTGCTGCTCTCTGATGGCCCTTTCTAACTGTCTGGAGGATATTAAGAACAGGATAGCAATGACTTTCCTCCAGATTAATGAAAACAAGACAGAGGTAATGAGTTTTGGTCACTCAGGGTCTGTTCATGATCTCCGAGAACAATTAGGGCCTCATTCAGAAAACTTCCGGTCACATACTAAAAATCTTGGTGTCATCTTTGATTCATCACTGAGTTTGATAAACAAATAAATGCTGTTGTGAAGGGGTGTTTCTGTCAGTTCAATAGCCAGGCATAAACCACACCTTTCAGCCAAAGACCTGGAGAGAGTTACTCCTGCTTTTATCTTATCCCCACTGGACTGCAATTCTGGAAAATCTTGTTTAAAAACTTACTTTAACTTTCTGGCCTTTGGTTCTGTTTTATCTGAAAACATCCATCCATTTTCCAAACTGCTTATCCTACTGGGTCGTGGGGGGGTCCGGAGCCTATCCCGGAAGCAATGGGCACAAGGCAGGGAACAACCAATGATGGGGGGCCAGCCCATTGCAAGGCACACTCACACACCATTCATTCACGCATACACACCTACAGGCAATTTAGCAACTCCAATCAGCCTCAGCAAGTTTTTGGACTGTGGGGGGAAACCGGAGTACCCGGAAGAAACCCCACAACGACATGGGGAGAACATGCAAACTCCACACACATGTGACCCAGGCGGAGACTCGAACCCTGGTCCCAGAGGTGTGAGGCAACAGTGCTAACCACTGCATCACCTTGCCGCCCCCCCTGAAAATATCTAAATTAATTTTATTTTTTGTGCAACACTGTCCAATGCTTCTTTTTTTATTGCGTATTTTTATTGTACAGGTCATTTGTATAGCATACATTGCTTTTAAATGTGCTATTTAAATAGAAATTACATGACATGAATTCCATCCATTTTCCAAACCGCTTATCCTACTGAATCGCAGGGGGTCCGGAGCCTATCCTGGAAGCAATGGGCACGAGGCATGGAACAACCCAGTATAGGATGCCAGTCTGTCACAGGGCAAACACTCACACAGAGTCACTATGGGCACTTTTAGAGGCACCAATTCACCTGAATCACTTGTCTTTGGACTGTGGGAGGAAACCAGAGAACTGAGAGGAAACCAGCGTAGATACAGGGAGACCATGCAAAATGCCAACCGAGAGCTGGGCTGGATATCGAAACCACAAGCCTGGGGGTGTGAGGCCCCCACGCTGCCCCCATTCTCTACCAGCTAGAGGTTAACTAGTTCTGCAACACTGGATGTGCACAGATGACCCTGAGACAGCCAGCCTGTAAAAACACACAAATGTGTGCAGTGTAGCTCAGCTTGCCTCATTACAGATATCCTCGCCTGATACCCCCCAAACCAGACCCATGATCTGGCCACGCCCCTAGAAGAATAGCCATCGTATTGTGTTGAATCACACTGCATCACAATTGGGCTGAATCACATCGTATCACATTAGTAGTTTCTTCATATGTATCTTAATGAGTCAGATGGTTACCAGTGCATTGAGATGTGCATCACATCAGCCTCAGTGATGGAGAGGCACACCCCTAATGTATAAGCTTAGGGTATAGCTTGTACAATGCAGTGAGGAAGCCTCTGGCGGGACAGTGATTTGCCCCTCTGGGGTGTAGCCCAGGACACGACCAGCTGATGGTACCTCCTGAAGCCTGCTGTCCTGTGTACATACACAGGCAGGGTCTGAACTGGATACAATGTGCTCAGCTTCTGCTCCTCAGCAGAGGAAAGAGGAGGCGGGTAGAAAGCTGTCAGCTCCAGGGAGGAGCATCTGCAGGCCGAGTTGCAGCCTCAGGCAAGAAAGCAGGATGAGGACACAGACACACATTAGTGAGTCCTGACTAAACTGTACCCGAGAAGGAGGGACAGACAGTGCCTGTAAATCACTCACTCACTGCTGTGGTCAGAGCTAGAAGCAGCACTGCATGGAGAGAGAGATTTTAACTCCATCCAAAGGCACGAAAGGGTGATGAGAACCAATAGACAGATCCCATAACAGAACTGATGCCGTTGATACTGAGTGCTGTCATCAGGCATTGTTCACTAGGGGGCGCTGTCCAGCCGGCTTCTAATCAACGTCTGCATGATAGGGTGATATTGTAGGCAAGTAGACCTCAACTGTATAAAAGGCTGAGAGAGCTGTCAGGGTTCTTTATAAAATGAGAGGCGCACTGTGAAAGTGCCTGGTGACACTTTAGAAAAGGAGCCTCATTCTCCTGAACTGAAGGAGAACCTACAGTGACCCCTGGAAGAAAGGGAGCCTCAGAAGGCAGAACAGGGGGGGGCTGAAGCTTACCCCAGGTTCCTCTTTTGGGGGGGCATTGGGAAGCCTGCTTCCTTTTCCCTGAACAGCAACAGTAACTTTCGTATCATAGGACTAATGACGTATATTTACTAGACCTACTATCACATGACTGCAAGTGCAACGATTTGTCCGCCATATTGGAGAAGTCAAAGCAATGTCTTCACACTCTGCAGCTATTGGCATGGATCCTCTGCATGTGTCATTGTATTCAGTTTGCACTGACAGATGCATGATATTCCCCTGCAAACATACACTTTGCAATCTTCAGAAAAGCGCCGGGCGTTACACCAGTTCATCCTGCATACTGGTTTTAAGGATGGAATAGCTTCCTGTACCTCCATACTGTAGCGTAGCTGAAACAACAGCTGTAATGCTTCAATAGGCAGCAAATTATATGATATAGTTCGCTGCTAGAAGCACTATGTGCAGAGTGCATTGGAAGGGGACCCCTGTTACCTATGCGTACCCATAATGCTAACAGTTATAATGATAATAATACATTTATTTTATATAACGCTGTAAGGCCACAGGCCCTGCAGACCCCGTCAGTCTGAGCTCTGGCAATCCGCAATGTTCCACCCAGTGTCCTAAGGCAAAGGTCCACCGATCACTACATGAAAAGGGACACCTCACCCCCACTGGGCGGCCAGAACTCTGCAGCCAAATTCCAGTGACAAGGCCGGACTGCCTCAAGACACAGATGCATTCTACACTCGCAAACTCACACGGACACAGGAGGTATTACCCAAGACTAACATTAGGGACACATACACCCATGTTTGGTCTCGTTTGAATGGTCACAGTGCGACGAGTTTGTAAAAGACACAGGTTAGGGTTTCAATACAGGTAGCCAGTGATCTACTATATAGGTGAACAAGATCAATGATAGATAGAGAGTAAGTTTTAGATTTGGACATTAGCAATGTGAATTTTTTTACGATAGGTGATGTTTCTTTTAAACAGGTACAGGAATATCAATGTTGAAGGTGATAGCTAGGTGATCAGAAACAGTTAGGTCAATACCAGAAAGATGACTAACATTCAGGCCAATGGAACATACCAAGTCCAAAATATGACCATGGGTCATATTTGCTGAGCGAAGCTGAAAACATTCAGAATATCCAGAAAGTCTTGAGGTTCCTTACAAGAAAAATTGCAAATGACCCATCAGGGAGGTTGACCGCAGTAGTAAGAGCAGGAGCCGAGCCTGGAATCGGGTTTGACGAAGCCTTTCATGCACAGATCTCGAGGTTCCGAAACAGTTACATCCCAAGAGCTATAAACACACTCGTCATTGGAGCTTCTGTAGCTGGTCATGCGCAAAACGACTCCTATGATGAAACACCAAGTAAAGTTAGAAAAAGAGCCACCTGTTCTAATGAAACGACCCCAGTAAGATCAATCATCAGCCTCACAGAAAAGCAAAGGGTACAAGAGACAGGGGCAGCTTATCTGCACTGACACTCTTTATACAGCCTGGACACTAAAAGAGCACGTATGACGTACAGCACATGCTGCAGAGGGTCAATCCACATAAAGCTGCTGGACCGGACGGAGTCTCAGGACAGGGGCTCAGGAACTGTGCCGAGCAGCTCGCTGAGGTACTTATGAACATCTCTGGTGTCTCCTTGACATTGGAAATGGTCCCTACATGCCTTAAATCCGCCATTATTGTGCAAGTGCCGAATAAAACAAACATCAGTCACATGAATCGTCCAATCGCTCTGACACTGATAATAAGGAAGTGCTTTGAAAGACTGGTTCCCTCTTACATTAAAGCCAACATCCCCACCTCCCTGGACTCATATCAGTTTGCTTACAGCACTAATAGATCTACAGAGGATGCCATCTCTCTAGCTCTCCGCACTGCCCTGACTCGCCTGGAGGAACAGGGCACATACATGAGTATGTTATTTGTAGACTATAGCTCTGCTTCAATACTGTTGTCCCCTCCCAACCCATTCAGAAACTGCACCAGCTGGGCCTCAGCAAACCACTATGTAACTGGATCCTCAAATTCCTCCCAGAGCGCCATCTGGTGGTACGGCTGGGCTCCCATTTCTCCTCCACCATAACCCTGAACATGGGCACAAGGTTGTGTACTGAGCCTCGACCTCTACTCCCTCGTCACTCACGATTGTGTACCTGCATTCACCACTAATACCACCATAAAATATGTAGATGACACAACGGTAATTGGACAGAGCGGAGGTGCAAAGTCTGGTGAGATGGTGCTCAGTGAACAACCTGTCCCTCAGCATAGGGAAGGCCAAGGAACTCATAATCGACTTGGGAAGATCACATGATGAGGATCATGCTCCAGTCTTCATCAATGGGGACAGGGGGGGCGTGTATCAAGCTTTAGCTTCCTGGGGATACATATCTCCAGGGATCTTTCATGGACAGCTACTGCAATACCACAGCTCTGCTGAAGAAGGCAGGGTGACGGCCTAAGAATGCTAACAAAAGCTGGCCTCCCTCAGCAGGGGCTGCTGACCTCCTACTGCTGTACCATAGAGAGTATTTTAACCTGCCGTATCTGCGTGTGGGATCTCAGCAGCACGTCAGCTGATCAGAAAGCTCTACAGCGGGTTGCGTCAAGAGCGCAGAGGATCGTCGGGGTGCAGCTTCCAGCCCTGGAGGACGTGTGCAGAACCACTGCCTCAGGAAAGCCACCAGCATCTGCATGGATCCCACTCAGCCACACCACAGTCTATCTGAACTTCTCCCATCTGGCAAACGCTGCAGAGCCTTTCATGCACAGACCTCAAAGCTCAGAGACAGTTTCATCACAAGAGCTAAAAACGTACTCAGACAGTCCATACCCCTGTTTGTACAGATACTACTCTACTTACGAACAAAATACGTTCCGAATATTATTTTAAGGATAGGGGGTGGCATGGTGGTCCAGTGGTTAGCACTGTTGCCTCACACCACTGGGACCTGCTTTCAAGTCCGATTTCCCCCCCCCCCCCCACCCAGTCCAAAAACATGCTGAGGCTGATTGGAGTTGCTAACTTGCCCATAGGAGTGCCTGTGTGTGTGAATGGGTGCCTGTGTCTGTGATGGGCTAGCCCCCCCATTCTGGGTTGTTCCCTGCCTTGTGCCCATTGCTTCTGGGATAGGCTCCGGACCCCCCGCAACCCAGTAGGAAGTAAATACATTTTAATGCTAAAATATTTTTGATAAAAAAACTTTAAAGAAACATATAATATTATAATACGCATGATATAAAAACCTGTGAGAATCCAAATACTGTAGTATCTACAATTTCCAAGAGTATGATACTTGATGCAGCCTCTGCAAATGTTTTCAGAATCTAACCACAGCAATTTCTTCTGATGTAGCAGCAGATTTCCATCATGATGTGTAACTGAGAGTGTGTGTGGAGGAGCAGGAGAGAGATCTCTACTCAGTTCACTGTAATGAGTGACACTCACCTGTGAGCCCAGCAATGAAAAGAAACAGGAGCATCAGAGGATCCATACGTCTGTGTGTCACTGAGCCCAGATCAGTGGAGACTGACACTCACTTCCTCATCCTCTGTACCTTCACTGTCTCTGTCGTTTCTATTCTCACACACAGAGGCAGAGTGAAGGGGGAGTGGACACTTTACACAGGAAGCGACAAATCCACAAGGCTGAATGTTTAGCACTTCAGAAAGTCAGACTATTATTATTATTAGTGTGTAGAGAATAAAATAAACTATCAAAGCACAGACACCTGCATTAATGAATTAAACATTTCAGGATGAATAAAGAAGATGCGTGAATTTGACCTAATGTGTATTTTTATTGCGTCATTGATTATAACAAATTAATATTACATGGATTACTTTGTTGCCTCAGAGATTTAACTCAGTTTAGCCATTCATCATTAGTATAGTTATGTATTTCCAAATGCAGGAAGCACACAGTGTAAAGTGAGGTAAACCTTCAACAGCACGTCAGTCCATTCTAGGGCACTGGAAGGTCTATGCCATGTGAACAGAGGAAGCCTGCAAACTGCACACAGACACAGTCATGGTCACATTCAAAGCCAGTAGTCAGGAGTGCTGAGGGGGCAGGTACATGCATTCAGAGGGACATTAACATGGTCCCTGGGCTTCAGCCTGGGTCAGTCTGTGCATTACACCCCCCTGTACACGTTATACCACATTAACAAGGTCAGAGGCCCCTGGGTTTCAGCCTGGGTAAACCCATGCATTACAGCCCCTGCATTACAGCCTTTGAGTCTGGTTCCTCCCAAGATCTCTTCCTACTAGGGAGAATTTCCTTGCTACTGTCGCCTCTGACTTGCTCACTGGGGCCTTTGGGCAGGGACAATGTAAAGCGGTTGAAGACAATGTAATGTTGTAAACTGTGCTATAGAAATAAAATGTAATTGAGTTGAAATAATGATAAAGTAAAGACACAGAGGGACTTGAGGAAAAAGCAGCAAGACCCGCAGGAGACGTGGGCGTCTGACAGTCAGGCTTCAGGATCCATCACTGCTTACAGTGGAGGATTACCTCCTCTTACACTGCATGTGGAGCGTAAGTGGAAAATTACAAAAACAAGAAAGTCTTCAGCTTGCTTAATTTCCTGTTTCATTCACATGACTCATGGGTTTTTTTTTACAAGTACATAATTAAAGTGTGTAATGAAGAACTGAACAGGGCCAGTACATTCTGTCAAAGGCTGTAATCTTTTTGTGCACTGATGCATTTTCTGTGTATTCATCGTCTATTAAAAAGAAAACATTTTGATTTTGCCTCTGTCCTGCTTTTTACAAAAAAATATTTTTAGAATACTTGGAATGTAATAATTTTAGCTACATAGTTTCAGAGAAATATAAGTGATACTTGGTCTTTACAAAGAATCTTTGAAGCTCACAGTTTAAAAACATGCAAGTAAAGCAAATAAGTAAAATGAATTTCTGATCATCTTGCCTTCCTTGCTTTTTCTCTAACACATGTGCATGAAGCAGCTAAATCATTCACATGACGCAGAAGTTATTCTTGGAGAAACGTTTGTGAAAAGCAGAAATGTCGTCATACAGCATGTGAGGGTGAGACTCTGCAGAAACACTGTGTGCTGCATACAGAGGGTCTGTCCTCAGGCCTTTGGTTCAGCCTTTATTATGTCTTATACAGTTTTCTATAGTGTCACTGTAGTAGGTCCTTTTAATCTCTGTGGATCAGTAGGAAACAAGAGGCCTATTAGGATGGTATCTCTGTTAGTCAGGGGTGGGGGCATCCAAAGCGGGGGGGTAAAGTCAGATTATGAGCAAATTGATTCACTTCACCTGGGCCTTATCAGCCGTCCTATCAGACTGAGAGCTGTTTGTGTTTCTTTCAGCCCCGACAGACAGACACACGCAGACACAGACGCCCCAATCCACAGCCTGTTATTTCATTACAGAAAGTGATGTCAGGATGGCAGCTGATTGGTGGGATCTGACAAGGAGTGACCTGCAAACCACAAACCATTTACTTTAAGGTTGATAAATTCTTCAATTTTAATTAAAACTTCAGAACAATGCAAGATGTAAACTAAACCATCAATTTCTCATTTATTAAATCAAAACAATGACCAGCATACAATAAATATCAATTTAAGAATTAATACGCAATGAAATAAGACTTAACTTTGCTTTCCAATATTAAACCAACCCAATCCAATAATAATGTCATACTAAACTCTGACCAGCAGGTGGCAGCAAAGCATGTGTGAGAAGAGGCTATCAGCGGTAAAAAGCATTGGCTGTACAGGTTCCCAGCAGACAATCCTACACTGCGTGAGAGAGGCTACACTGCAGTTAGCATAACCGTTTATTTTACAGCTCTTCTGTCTCCTTCTGCTCCAGAATGGTCAGCCCCCTCCCAGCTTCCTCTGACACAGAGAGGTTGATGCACAAATAAATGGCTACAGCATAGACTGAAACACTCCTGATATATAAAAAGGCATTTCATACAAACACAGCATAACCTTGCTGATACAGCCTTGAAGATTGTTAATTTATTTACACTCATGTACATTAGTGCATTAATAAGCTTGTATATTTATTCAGACCCATGGTTTGTATTGGACCCTCCCTCTGCTTCTCTCTGATTGGATCCCCTCTTTCTAAAGATGCTCCAGTGCAGCTGAATGGCGATGATGGTGCAGATCAGATAAAACACACCAGTCCCAGCTTTCAGTACAGCATCCAGAACCTGCTCCCACCTGTCAAACATATAATACATCAGTGTGTCTGTGTCACGGGTCGTACCAAACGGGAGATTGCTCAGGCAGCGAGAGTGATCAGGAACAGGCAGGCAGGCAGAAAACGGGTCAAACAGGGGTTTATTCGGGCACACGAGTCGAGAAACACCGGGTAACATCAATGACAGACAAAGGACTCAGGTAAGACACGGACTGAAATACACAGGACTGATTGAAAATAATCAGACACAGCTGGGTACAAATCGGGAAAGAACACGAAGGCAGAGAGACAAACCAGGAAAGGGGACACAGAGGGAACAGGAGGAATAAACGGGCCAGGAGTGAAAGGAGGGAACACCGGGGAACAAGGAGCAAAGAAGGGCGGAACAGGGGGTCGAGGAGCAGAGACGAGAGGAACAAAGCGAAGGGGGACAAAAGGCAGGAGGGACAAAAGGCAGGAGGGACAAAAGGCAGGAGCGCAGGGAGACAAGGAGGGGGAATAAAGGGGAGCCCGAGGGAGCCCCAGCGGGCGATGGGAGGCGGCCGGAGGGGCCGCAGCCAGCCGGGAGGCCGGAGCTGGAGGGGACCCCGGAGGGGGCGAGGGACTGAGGCAGGGGCCGAGGAGGGAGCAGGAGGGGCCACCGGGGAAGGGAACAAGGAAGCAGGAGGGGACCTCGGCGAAGGCCCGGAGGAGGGGGGAGCCGCCGCAGGCGGCGATGTCCAGGGACGGGCCGGAGGTAGAGGCCCCGTAGGCGACCGAGGAGCCGCCGTCGGGGGGCCCGCAGGAGCCCGACGAGACGCCGGACGAGGCGTCGAAGGGGGACCAGCAGGTGACTGCCAACCCGGCAGGCAAGCACCCGCAGGCGCCTCGTGAGCCACAGCGCAGGCGAGGGAGGGCGAACCAGGGGGCCGGGCGGGAGGGACCCCCACCCTTCGTCTATGCCCTCTCCCCCTACGGGACACAGACAAAAGACCCCTTGGTTGGGGTCGGGCACGTCGGGGCGAGGAGTCACGAAGAAGGTCCCCGAGGGGTCCCATTCAAGCTCCTCCACCTCCGGAGAGGGAGGAGCCAAGATGGAGTCCTCTGGGACCTCCTCGGGGACTAGGGCAGAAGGGACTGGAGCTGCTGCAGGCGGAGGGGGCGCCTCGGGAGCTGCTGCAGGCGGAGGGGGCGCCTCGGGAGCTGCTGCAGGCGGAGGGGGCGCCTCGGGAGCGGGGTCCGCGGGCGGCAGGAGCGGAGGGAGCTCCTCTGGTCCGGCGGTTGCAGCGAGCAGCTCAAGCTGCTCAGCGGCCCGGCGTGTTCTCCGGCTAGGGGAAGCTGCCCTGGGAGACAGCTTCGTAGCGCTGGGGACGTCCGGGGTGATCGGGATACACTCCCGATCCTCTCCAGGAGGAGAAGCGGGGACGATGGAACACGCCCCCAGGGCGATCGTCGGGGCGATTGCCGGTCTCTTCCTCCTCCTCCTCCTCCGGCGCCCGGTGGTGGCGGGAGGTGGCGCTATGTTCGCAAAGACGGACAGCGAGAGGATCGTCCCCGGCTCGCTAGGCGCGACGTAGCGCTTCTCCCGGAGCTCGGCCAGCTGCCGGAAATTTTCTTGCACCTCTTTCGTGAGGTGCGCGCCCTCCTCGAGGGACAGCTGGTCCAGAATATCCCAATTCCGGCTCACCAGTCTCCATGCCGGCGAATTCTCCCGAATGCCGGGCTGGGCTTTCCAGAGTAGCAGCTGATCGACGTAACTGCGGTAGTCCTCCACAGTTACGGAAGCTGCTTCTTTCGGGTCTGTCATTCTGTCACGGGTCGTACCAAACGGGAGATCGCTCAGGCAGCGAGAGCGATCAGCAACAGGCAGGCAGGCAGAAAACGGGTCAAACAGGGGTTTATTCGGGCACACGAGTCGAGAAACACCGGGTAACATCAATGACAGACAAAGGACTCAGGTAAGACACGGACTGAAATACACAGGACTGATTGAAAATAATCAGACACAGCTGGGTACAATCGGGAAAGAACACGTGGGTAATCCGGGGGGCGTGGCACACACGAGGATCGTACGAGCTGGGCGTGACAGTCTGTCAGTCACACGTATCACAATTAAACCTGAAGAACAATGCAGTGAATCTACTCTGGCAGAATTATAACCACCTTGATGATCAACAGCAGCACCAATAAGCCAAGTCCTACATACAAAGCCAGCTGGACCAAAGAGCTGAATAAGACAGTGGATTTGAACAGTAAAGTCTTACATGCTTTATAGCAACACGGTACAGTCACATCTGTACTATTACACAGGCTGCATATGAAGAACAGGAGACATTAACGAAGAGAATGAGAATAGCTGGAGAATTTAACTGCCAGTTTTATTAAGATTATTAGCAGAGATTCACATAAACTGGTGTGCTAGTACAGATTCACCGTATAAAGCAATACGTGCAGCACTTATCTTATCAAAGAGACGCAGATGCCCATTTATTTACAAAATACTGTAAATCACCATGCAAGTGAGTACTTGTGCACCAGTAAAATGCATCCTTGTTTATTAGATTACATGTTATACTGTTTCGTAAAATCAATCCATCCATCCATCCATCCATCCATCCATCTTCCAAACAGGCCTGCAGCCTACAGCGCAGGGACCAAGGCAGGTGCTTGCCCTGGATCGGATGTCGTCTTAGGGATATTATAATGAAGTAAAATTAAATAAACACAATGATCTTATTTTCATAAAACTAACATGCATTTCCCATTACTGTATGATCAGTCAGACGCTGTAGCATGATGAGCTGAATACTAACCTCTGCCACTCATCATTCGCTCCTGTGGGGGTCGATCCAGGAGCAGGCAGCTTGATGGTCTCTGAGACAGAAACAAAAACTGGAGTGAGGACTGTGGTTTCTGATTAGAGGGAAAAGGAAAAGCTCTGTTCTGTCAGGCAGGAAAGACTCATGAGGAAAAGCTCATGTATAAAACGGGCACAAGTAATATAGTAATAACTCAGTAAGTACTGAAGCGCAAATCTTGAACAAATATTGTGGCTATTTGTGATGAAAGATACATAACGATTAAATAATTCATTAAGCCCTGGGTCACAGCGGACGTCCACAGCAGGCGAAAAGCAGGGGGCGTGGCCTTCAGGTCTGGCGACCCTGTGGGCCTAAGGGCAGCTAGAGCCGCTCTGTCACGGATCATCAGAGCCGCAAGGAGGACTTATGGACAAAAATATCCATGGGCGAATGTGGCATTTTCCCCCTCACAGATTACAACACCCCCTCACATACCATGGATTGTGACACCTCCCTCCCTGACAGGCTTAACTACCTCTTTGCCTGGTTTGATGTGACGCACAACAAAGCTGAGAAGGGCCCCCCCTCCCACCAATGAACAGACGCCCCACCCATCCACAGTGGAAGTGAGGAACACTCTGTGTAAAGTGAACCCACATAAGACTGCTGGTCCTGACAATATCCCAGGTCGGGTTCTTAGGGACTGTGCCCATGAGCTAACAGATGGCATGACAGACGTCTTTAACACCTCAGTCAGACAAGCATGTATCCCCAACTGCCTATAAACTGCCAGTCAGGAGCCTAAGAAGACAGCTGCTCCAGTGCTTAATGATTATCCACCCATAGCTCTCATCTATCATAATGAAGTGCACTGAGCAGCTGGTCATGTGACACATCAAAGCAAACCTCCCTGTCTCCCTTCATCCGTACCAGTTTGCATACCGTCCAACCAGCCTGCAGAGGGCGCCATAACCCCAGCCCTTCATACCACACTGATACGCCTGGAGAATAAGGACTGCTATGTAAGGTGACCATCACCATGGTAATTCCACAACTATTAACCCAAACTCTGCTCCACCTTGGGCTGAAAATGTAACTTTGCAACCAGACCCTGGACTTTCTGAGAGAGACCAGTCTGTCAGGGTAGGAAACATCACTTCTGCTCCCGTCAGTCTGAGCACAGGAACTCCCCCAGGCCGCTGCCTCCGCCCCCTACTATTCACACTGCTGACATCCGCCTGCTCCGCCAAGACCACCTCTAACCACATTATAAAGTATGCAGACGGCAGCATCATGACGGGCCTCATGGGGGGGGGGGGGGGGGGGGGGGACGAGTCTGCGTACAGACAGGGGGGAGAGAGCTGCTGGAGTGGTGCAAGGCCCACAGTCTGCTGCTAAACATCGACAGGACCGAGGAAGTGACTGTGGGCTTCAGGAGGAACTGGGGGCAGCGTAACCCCCTACAGGAAATTTACTTCTGACTTCAGGCCTCTTTATGTTTCAGCTGTCAGATTGTCAGTCTTTAAATGTCTTTTATATTAATATTCTATTCATCACATTATTGCACTATGACCAACAAGATGATAATTTCATACTGTAGGAGATGATAAAGATATTTTTACGTTACTTTATTCACCCTGGTGCTTGTTGGTAATACCCTGTTAATTAGCTGCTGCAGAGTGAAAGACAACTTATTTAAAATGATGTTGTTACTTTTCAATGGTCTCAATCATGCTATTGAACAAAAGTAAAATTCGGAATCTATTCTATAAATCTTTAAAATGTTAAAATATTTTTTTTCTTTGTGTCCTTCCTTTCTGACTGACTGACATGTTACATACTGTGCATCTCATTGGCTGCAGGCTGCAGTACAGACATCTTACCCTCAGTGACTGACAGGTCAAGTAATGCTCCAGGATCTGAACCTCCACTGATCCTCACACTACACCAGAAGTAACCAGAGTCCGTAGTTGTCAGATTGTTGATGGTCACAGTGAAGACTTGTTGGTCAGGATCATCTCTGACTGACACTTTACCCTCCTGTGGAGAGTCAGTATATACTATGGGAGTACATGACCACCATTCTTTCCCTCTGCACCAGTATTTCACTTGAGATTTATATCTGTCACCATAGAAACATGGGATGGTGACAGATCCTCCTCTCTGTACAGTCACCGTGTTCACTGTGGACACACCTGCAGGGACAGTATGAAAATTATCCAGCTGATTAACTCTCACTCCCTCTTACACCATTTATACACATATTAATGCAGATTCAGTACCAGCCCAATGTAGCTTACAGTACTAAACTTTGCAGAAATATTAAAACTTATTTTGACTACATGTTGGTCATACTAAACACTACAGTTTTGGGAAAACAGTTTATTAAAATTTTAACCAGTCAAGTAGCTTAACAATAAGCATAAAAATAGCCCCTTTTATGGCTCAGATGTATGTAAACTTCTACATATTTGTGACAGGCATCTTACCATCAGTGACTGACAGTTTAACCCAAGTTCCAGATTCTGAACGTTCATTGATCTTCACACCACATGAGTAATAATCAGAGTCCCCAGTTGTCAGATTATTGATGGTCACAGTGAAGACTCGCTGGTCAGGATCATCTCTGATTGACACTTTACCCTCCTGTGGAGAGTCAGTGCTTACTATGGGAGTACATGAAGACCAGCTCAAACCTTTACACCAGTATTTCACATGAGTTTTATATCTGTCAGCATAGGAACATGAGAGGGTGGCAGATCCTCCTGTCCATGCAGACACTCTGCTCACTGTGGACACACTGTCAGCACCTGCAGGGAAAATAATCAACTGAATAAAGATCCACATCACAGCATCTCTAAGTAATGATGCTTGGTTTGTGTAATACTTAGATTAGGTCATGTGTAATTAGCAGAACAGTGATGATGCATAAAAGGCAAAGACTGTAATTTTACTATAAGAACAAGGAAAACAAAACTAATGTCTGATCTTGGGAAGGGCTACAGCAGGATGTGGGATCGGGAATCTGAGCCTGGCAGTGTGTTCTAGGGTCTGAGAGCAAAACCAGGACCTTAAATCCCTAGTAAAAGGCCTGGATGAGGTGAATGAATGGGCTTGTCACTGTGTGGGATGGCCACACCCCTTCAGTACTTTGGCCTTACTTGTAAACATATCCAGTCCTGTGATACAGGCCCTCTCCTGTTCCCTCTATACATGCTTCCTTTGGGCTCCATTTGTGAACGTTATTATGTAAAATATCATTGCTATGCCAGTGATACGCAGCTCTATCTGCCATTAAAACCTGGTAACTGCTGCTCTCTGATGACCCTTTCTAACTGTCTGGAGGACATTAAGAACAGGACAGCAATGACTTTCGTCCAGATTAATGAAAACAAGACAGAGGTAATGAGTTTTGGTCACTCAGGGTCTGTTCATGATCTCAGAGAACAATTAGGGCCTCATTCAGAAAACTTCCGGTCACATACTAAAAATCTTGGTGACATCTTTGATTCATCATTGAGTTTGATAAACAAATAAATGCTGTTGTGAAGGGGTGTTTCTGTCAGCTGAGTTCAATAGCCAGGCTTAAGCCACACCTTTCAGCCAAAGACCTGGAGAGAGTTACTCCTGCTTTTATCTTATCCCCACTGGACTGCAATTCTGGAAAATCTTGTTTAAAAACGTACTTTAACTTTCTGGCCTTTGGTTCTGTTTTATCAGAAAACATCCATCCATCCATCCATCCATTTTCCAAACCGCTTATCCTACTGGGTCGTGGGGGGTCCAGAGCCTATCTGGGAAGCAATGGGCACTAGGCAGGGAACAACCCAGGATGGGGGGCCAGCCCATTGCAGGGCACACTCACACACCATTCACTCTCACACGCACACCTACGGGCAATTTATCAAGTCCAATTAGCCTCAGCATGTCTTTGGACTGTGGGGGGAAACCAGAGTACCCAGAGGAAACCCCATGATGACATGGGGAGAACATGCAAACTCCACACACATGTGACACAGGTGGAGACTCGAACCCGGGTCCCAGAGGTGTGAGGCAACAGCGCTAACCACTGCACCATCATGCCACCCCCTCTGAAAGCATCTAAATTAATTTTATTTTTTGTGCAACACTGTCCAATGCTTCTGTTTTTATTACGTATTTTTTATTGTACAGGTCTTTTGTACAACATACTTTGCTTTTAAATGTGCTATTTAAATAGAAATTATATGACATGAATTCCATCCATTTTCCAAACCGCTTATCCTATGGAGTCGCAGGGGTTCTGGAGCCTATCCCAGAAGCAATGGGCACGAGGCAGGGAACAACCCAGGATAGGATGCCAGTCTGTCACAGGGGAAACACTCACACAGAGTCACTATGGGCACTTTTAGAGGCACCAATTCACCTGAACCACTTGTCTTTGGACTGTGGGAGGAAACCAGAGAACTGAGAGGAAACCAGCATAGATACAGGGAGACCATGCAAACTGCCCACCGAAAGCTGGGCTGGATATCGAAACCACAAGCCTGGGGGTGTGAGACCCCCACGCTGCCCCCATTCTCTACCAGCTTAAGCAGGTTAACTAGCTCTCCAAACCTGCATGTGCACAGATGGCCCTGAGACAGCCAGCCTGTAAAAACACACAAATGTGTGCAGTGTAGCTCAGCTTGCCACATTACAGATATCCTCGCCTTATACCCCCCAAACCAGACCCATGATCTGGCCACGCCCCTTGCAGAATAGCCATCGTATTGTGTTGAATCACACTGCATCACAATAGGGCTGAATCACATCGTATCACGTTAGTAGTTTCTTCATATGTATCTTAATGAATCGGATGGTTGCCAGTGCATTGAGATGTGTATCACATCAGCCTCAGTGATGGAGAGGCACACCCCTAATGTATAAGCTTAGGGTATAGCTTGTACAATGCAGTGAGGAAGCCTCTGGCAGGACAGTGATTTGCCCCTCTGGGGTGTAGCCCAGGACACGACCAGCTGATGGTACCTCCTGAAGCCTGCTGTCCTGTGTACATACACAGGCAGGGTCTGAACTGGATACAAGGTGCTCAGCTTCTGCTCCTCAGCAGAGGAAAGAGGAGGCGGGTAGAAAGCTGTCAGCTCCAGGGAGGAGCATCTGTAGGCCGAGTTGCAGCCTCAGGCAAGAAAGCAGGATGAGGACACAGACACACATTAGTGAGTCCTGACTAAACTGTACCCGAGAAGGAGGGACAGACAGTGCCTGTAAATCACTCACTCACTGCTGTGGTCAGAGCTAGAAGCAGCACTGCATGGAGAGAGAGATTTTAACTCCATCCAAAGGCACGAAAGGGTGATGAGAACCAATAGACAGATCCCATAACAGAACTGATGCCGTTGATACTGAGTGCTGTCATCAGGCATTGTTCACTAGGGGGCGCTGTCCAGCCGGCTTCTATTCAACGTCTGCATGATAGGGTGATATTGTAGGCAAGTAGACCTCAACTGCATAAAAGGCTGAGAGAGCTGTCAGGGTTCTTTATAAAATGAGAGGTGCACTGTGAAAGTGCCTGGTGACACTTTTCTCCTGAACTGAAGGAGAACCTACAGTGACCCCTGGAAGAAAGGGAGCCTCAGAAGGCAGAACAGGGGGGGCTGAAGCCTACCCCAGGTTCCTCTTATGGGGGGGCATTGGGAAGCCTGCTACCTTTTCCCTGAACAGCAACAGTAACTTTCGTATCATAGGACTAATGATGTATATTTACTAGACCTACTATCACATGACTGCAAGTGCAACGATTTGTCCGCCATATTGGAGAAGTCAAAGCAATGTCTTCACACTCTGCAGCTATTGGCATGGATCCTCTGCATGTGTCATTGTATTCAGTTTGCACTGACAGATGCATGATATTCCCCTGCAAACATACACTTTGCAATCTTCAGAAAAGCGCCGGGCGTTACACCAGTTCATCCTGCATACTGGTTTTAAGGATGGAAAAGCTTCCTGTACCGCCATACTGTAGCGCAGCTGAACCAACAGCTGTAATGCTTCAATAGGCAGCAAATTATATGATATTGTTCGCTGCTAGAAGCACTATGTGCAGAGTGCATTGGAAGGGGACCCCTGTTACCTATGCGTACCCATAATGCTAACAGTTATAATGATAATAATACATTTATTTTATATAACGCTGTAAGGCCACAGGCCCTGCAGGCCCCGTCAGTCTGAGCTTTGGCAATCTGCAATGTTCCACCCAGTGTCCTTAGGCAAAGGTCCACCGATCACTACATGAAAATGAACTCCTCACCCCCACTGGGCGGCCAGAACTCTGCAGCCAAATTCCAGTGACAAGGCCGGACTGCCTCAAGACACAGATGCATTCTACACTCGCAAACTCACATGGACACAGAAGGTATTACCCAAGACTAACATTAGGGACACATACACCCATGTTTGGTCTCGTTTGAATGGTCACAGTGCGACGAGTTTGTAAAAGACACATGCCCTAGTTTTAAGTGGTGTTAGGGTTTCAATACAGGTAGCCAGTGATCTACTATATAGGTGAACAAGATCAATGATAGATAGAGAGTAAGTTTTAGATTTGGACATTAGCAATGTGAATTTTTTTACGATAGGTGATGTTTCTTTTAAACAGGTACAGGAATATCAATGTTGAAGGTGATAGCTAGGTGATCAGAAACAGTTAGGTCAATACCAGAAAGATGACTAACATTCAGGCCAATGGAACATACCAAGTCCAAAATATGACCATGGGTCATATTTGCTGAGCGAAGCTGAAAACATTCAGAATATCCAGAAAGTCTTGAGGTTCCTTACAGGAAAAATTGCAAATGACCCATCAGGGAGGTTGACCACAGTAGTAAGAGCAGGAGCTGAGCATGGAATCGGGTTTGATGAAGCCTTTCATGCACAGATCCTGAGGCTCCGAAACAGTTACATCCCAAGAGCTATAAACACACTCGTCATTGGAGCTTCCATAGCTGGTCACGCGCAAAACGACTCCTATGATGAAAGACCAAGTAAAGTTATGAAACGACCCCAGTAAGATCAATCATCAGTCTCACAGAAAAGCAAAGGGTACAAGAGACAGGGGCAGCTTATCTGCACTGACAGTCTTTATACAGCCTGGACACTAAAAGAGCATGTATGACGTACAGCACATGCTGCAGAGGGTCAATCCACATAAAGCTGCTGGACCGGACGGAGTCTCAGGACAGGGGCTCAGGAACTGTGCCGAGCAGCTCGCTGAGGTACTTATGAACATCTTTGGTGTCTCCTTGACATTGGAAATGGTCCCTACATGCCTTAAATCTGCCATTATTGTGCAATTGCCGAATAAAACAAACATCAGTCACATGAATCGTCCAATCGCTCTGACACTGATAATAAGGAAGTGCTTTGAAAGACTGGTTCCCTCTTACATTAAAGCCAACATCCCCACCTCCCTGGACTCAAATCAGTTTGCTTACAGCACTAATAGATCTACAGAGGATGCCATCTCTCTAGCTCTCCGCACTGCCCTGACTCGCCTGGAGGAACAGGGCACATACATGAGGATGTTATTTGTAGACTATAGCTCTGCTTCAATACTGTTGTCCCCTCCCAACCCATTCAGAAACTGCACCAGCTGGGCCTCAGCAAACCACTATGTAACTGGATCCTCAAATTCCTCCCAGAGCGCCATCTGGTGGTACGGCTGGGCTCCCATTTCTCCTCCACCATAACCCTGAACATGGGCACAAGGTTGTGCACTGAGCCTCGACCTCTACTCCCTCGTCACTCACGATTGTGTACCTGCATTCACCACTAATACCACCATAAAATATGTAGATGACACAACGGTAATTGGACAGAGCGGAGGTGCAAAGTCTGGTGAGATGGTGCTCAGTGAACAACCTGTCCCTCAACATAGGGAAGGCCAAGGAACTCATAATCGACTTGGGAAGATCACATGATGAGGATCATGCTCCAGTCTTCATCAATGGGGACAGGGGGGGGGCGTGTATCAAGCTTTAGATTCCTGGGGATACATATCTCCAGGGATCTTTCATGGACAGCTACTGCAATACCACAGCTCTGCTGAAGAAGGCAGGGTGACGGCCTAAGAATGCTAACAAAAGCTGGCCTCCCTCAGCAGGGGCTGCTGACCTCCTACTGCTGTACCACAGAGAGTATTTTAACCTGCCGTATCTGCGTGTGGGATCTCAGCAGCACGTCAGCTGATCAGAAAGCTCTACAGCGGGTTGCGTCAAGAGCGCAGAGGATCGTCGGGGTGCAGCTTCCAGCCCTGGAGGACGTGTGCAGAACCACTGCCTCAGGAAAGCCACCAGCATCTGCATGGATCCCACTCAGCCACACCACAGTCTATCTGAACTTCTCCCATCTGGCAAACGCTGCAGAGCCTTTCATGCACAGACCTCAAAGCTCAGAGACAGTTTCATCACAAGAGCTAAAAACGTACTCAGACAGTCCATACCCCTGTTTGTACAGATACTACTCTACTTACGAACAAAATACGTTCCGAATATTATTTTAAGGATAGGGGGTGGCATGGTGGTCCAGTGGTTAGCACTGTTGCCTCACACCACTGGGACCTGCTTTCGAGTCCGATTTCCCCCCCCCCCCCACCCAGTCCAAAAACATGCTGAGGCTGATTGGAGTTGCTAACTTGCCCGTAGGAGTGCCTGTGTGTGTGAATGGGTGCCTGTGTCTGTGATGGGCTAGCCCCCCCATTCTGGGTTGTTCCCTGCCTTGTGCCCATTGCTTCTGGGATAGGCTCTGGACCCCCCGCAACCCAGTAGGAAGTAAATACATTTTAATGCTAAAATATTTTTGATAAAAAAACTTTAAAGAAACATATAATATTATAATACGCATGATATAAAAACCTGTGAGAATCCAAATACTGTAGTATCTACAATTTCCACGAGTATGATACTTGATGCAGCCTCTGCAAATGTTTTCAGAATCTAACCACAGCAATTTCTTCTGATGTAGCAGCAGATTTCCATCATGATGTGTATCTGAGAGTGTGTGTGGAGGAGCAGGAGAGAGATCTCTACTCAGTTCACTGTAATGAGTGACACTCACCTGTGAGCCCAGCAATGAGAAGAAACAGGAGCATCAGAGGATCCATACGTCTGTGTGTCACTGAGCCCAGATCTGTGGAGACTGACATTCACTTCCTCATCCTCTCTACCTTCACTGTCATGGTCGTTTCTATTCTCACACACAGAGGCAGAGTGAAGGGGGAGTGGACACTTTACACAGGAAGTGACAAAACCATAAGGCTGAATGTTTAGCACTTCAGAAAGTCAGACCATTATTATTATTAGTGTGTAGAGAATAAAATAAACTATCAAAGCACAGACTCCTGCATTAATGAATTAAACATTTCAGGATGAATAAAGAAGATGCGTGAATTTGACCTAATGTGTATTTTTATTGCGTCATTGATTATAACAAATTAATATTACATGGATCACTTTGTTGCCTCAGAGATTTAACTCAGTTTAGCCATTTATCATTAGTATAGTTATGTATTTCCAAATGCAGGAAGCACACAGTGTAAAGTGAGGTAAACCTTCAACAGCATGTCAGTCCATTCTAGGGCACTGGAAGGTGGAGAAATGCCATGTGAACAGAGGAAGCCTGCAAACTGCACACAGACACAGTCATGGTCACATTCAAAGCCAGCAGTCAGGAGTGCTGAGGGGGCAGGTACATGCATTCAGAGGGACATTAACATAATCCCTGGGCTTCAGCCAGGGTAAGCCTGTGCATTACACCCCCCTGTACACGTTATACCACATTAACAAGGTCAGAGGCCCCTGGGTTTCAGCCTGGGTAAACCCATGCATTACAGCCCCTGCATTACAGCCTTTGAGTCTGGTTCCTCCCAAGATCTCTTCCTACTAGGGAGAATTTCCTTGCTACTGTCGCCTCTGACTTGCTCACTGGGGCCTTTGGGCAGGGACAATGTAAAGCGGTTGAAGACAATGTAATGTTGTAAAATGTGCTATAGAAATAAAATGTAATTGAGTTGAAATAATGATAAAGTAAAGACACAGAGGGACTTTGGGAAAAAGCAGCAAGACCCGCAGGAGACGTGGGTGTCTGACAGTCAGGCCTCAGGATCCATCACTGCTTACAGTGGAGGATTAGCTCCTCTTACACTGCATGTGGAGCGTAAGTGGAAAATTACAAAAACAAGAAAGTCTTCAGCTTGCTTAATTTCCTGTTTCATTCACGTGACTCATGGGTTTTTTTTTTTACAAGTACATAATTAAAGTGTGTAATGAAGAACTGAACAGGGCCAGTACATTCTGTCAAAGGCTGTAATCTTTTTGTGCACTGATGCATTTTCTGTGTATTCATCGTCTATTAAAAAGAAAACATTTTGATTTTGCCTTTGTCCTGCTTTTTACAAAAAAATATTTTTAGAATACTTGGAATGTAATAATTTTAGCTACATAGTTTCAGAGAAATATAAGTGATACTTGGTCTTTACAAAGAATCTTTGAAGCTCACAGTTTAAAAACACGCAAGTAAAGCAAATAAGTAAAATGAATTTCTGATCATCTTGCCTTCCTTGCTTTTTCTCTCACACATGTGCATGAAGCAGCTAAACCATTCACATGACGCAGAAGTTATTCTTGGAGAAACGTTTGTGAAAAGCAGAAATGTCGTCATACAGCATGTGAGGGTGAGACTCCGTATAAACACTGTGTGCTGCATACAGAGGCTCTGTCCTCAGGCCTTTGGTTCAGCCTTTATTATGTCTTATACAGTTTTCTATAATGTCACTGCAGTAGGTCCTTTTAATCTCTGTGGATCAGTAGGAAACAAGAGGCCTATTAGGATGGTATCTTTGTTAGTCAGGGGTGGGGGCATCCAAAGCGGGGGGGTAAAGTCAGATTATGAGCAAATTGATTCACTTCACCTGGGCCTTATCAGCCGTCCTATCAGACTGAGAGCTGTTTGTGTTTCTCTCAGCCCCAACAGACAGACACACGCAGACACAGACGCCCAAATCCACAGCCTGTTATTTCATTACAGAAAGTGATGTCAGGATGGCAGCTGATTGGTGGGATCTGACAAGAAGGAGTGACCTGCAAACCACAAACTATTTACTTTAAGGTTGATAAATTATTCAATTGTAATTAAAACTTCAGAACAATGCAAGATGTAAACTAAACCATCAATTTCTCATTTATTAAATCAAAACAATGACCAGCATACAATAAATATCAATTTAAGAATTAATAAGCAATGAAATAAGACTTAACTTTGCTTTCCAATATTAAACCAACCCAATCCAATAATAATGTCATACTAAACTCTGACCAGCAGGTGGCAGCAAAGCATGTGTGAGAAGAGGCTATCAGCGGTAAAAAGCATTGGCTGTACAGGTCCCAGCAGACAATCCTACACTGCGTGAGAGAGGCTACACTGCAGTTAGCATAACCGTTTATTTTACAGCTCTTCTGTCTCCTTCTGCTCCAGAATGGTCAGTCCCCTCCCAGCTTCCTCTGACACAGAGAGGTTGATGCACAAATAAATGGCTACAGCATAGACTGAAACTCCTGATATATAAAAAGGCATTTCATATAAACACAGCATAACCTTGCTGATACAGCCTTTAAGATTCTTAATTTATTTACACTCATGTACATTAGTGCATTAATAAGCTTGTATATTTATTCAGACCCGTGGTTTGTATTGGACCCTCCCTCTGCTTCTCTCTGATTGGGTCCCCTCTTTCTAAAGATGCTCCAGTGCAGCTGAATGGCGATGATGGTGCAGATTAGATAAAACACACCAGTCCCAGCTTTCAGTACAGCATCCAGAACCTGCTCCCACCTGTCAAACATATAATACATCAGTGTGTCTGTGTCACGGGTCGTACCAAACGGGAGATTGCTCAGGCAGCGAGAGTGATCAGGAACAGGCAGGCAGGCAGAAAACGGGTCAAACGGGAGCTGCTGCAGGCGGAGGGGGCTGCACGGGAGCGGGGTCCGCGGGCGGCGGCGGCGGCTGCACGGGAGCGGGGTCCGCGGGCGGCAGGAGCGGAGGGAGCTCCTCTGGTCCGGCGGTTGCAGCGAGCAGCTCAAGCTGCTCAGCGGCCCGGTGTGTTCTCCGGATAGGGGAAGCTGCCCTGGGAGACAGCTTCGTAGCGCTGGGGACGTCCGGGGTGATCGGGATACACTCCCGATCCTCTCCAGGAAGAGAAGCGATGGAACACGCCCCCAGGGCGATCGTCGGGGCGATTGCCGGTCTCTTCCTCCTCCTCCGGCGCCCGGTGGTGGCGGGAGGTGGCGCTATGTTCGCAAAGCGGACGGCGAGAGGATCGTCCCCGGCTCGCTAGGCGCGACGTAGCGCTTCTCCCGGAGCTCGGCCAGCTGCCGGAAATTTTCTTGCACCTCTTTCGTGAGGTGCGCGCCCTCCTCGAGGGACAGCTGGTCCAGAATATCCCAATTCCGGCTCACCAGTCTCCATGCCGGCGAATTCTCCCGAATGCCGGGCTGGGCTTTCCAGAGTAGCAGCTGATCGACGTAACTGCGGTAGTCCTCCACAGTTACGGAAGCTGCTTCTTTCGGGTCTGTCATTCTGTCACGGGTCGTACCAAACGGGAGATCGCTCAGGCAGCGAGAGCGATCAGGAACAGGCAGGCAGGCAGAAAACGGGTCAAACAGGGGTTTATTCGGGCACACGAGTCGAGAAACACCGGGTAACATCAATGACAGACAAAGGACTCAGGTAAGACACGGACTGAAATACACAGGACTGATTGAAAATAATCAGACACAGCTGGGTACAATCGGGAAAGAACACGTGGGTAATCCGGGGGGCGTGGCACACACGAGGATCGTACGAGCTGGGCGTGACAGTCTGTCAGTCACACGTATCACAATTAAACCTGAAGAACAATGCAGTGAATCTACTCTGGCAGAATTATAACCACCTTGATGATCA
The DNA here is from genome assembly GCF_023856365.1 of Brienomyrus brachyistius. NCBI lineage: Eukaryota > Metazoa > Chordata > Actinopteri > Osteoglossiformes > Mormyridae > Brienomyrus > Brienomyrus brachyistius. The sequence goes on along the minus strand of NC_064536.1, from coordinate 26,947,369 downwards.
ACAGCAGCACCAATAAGCCAAGTCCTACATACAAAGCCAGCTGGACCAAAGAGCTGAATAAGACAGTGGATTTGAACAGTAAAGTCTTACATGCTTTATAGCAACACGGTACAGTCACATCTGTACTATTACACAGGCTGCATATGAAGAACAGGAGACATTAACAAAGAGCATGAGAATAGCTGGAGAATTTAACTGCCAGTTTTATTAAGATTATTAGCAGAGATTCACATAAACTGGTGTGCTAGTACAGATTCACCGTATAAAGCAATACGTGCAGCACTTATCTTATCAAAGAGACGCAGATGCCCATTTATTTACAAAATACTGTAAATCACCATGCATGTGAGTACTTGTGCACCAGTAAAATTCATCCTTGTTTATTAGATTACATGTTATGCTGTTTCGTAAAATCAATCCATCCATCCATCCATCCATCCATCCATCCATCCATCTTCCAAACAGGCCTGCAGCCTACAGCGCAGGGACCAAGGCAGGTGCTTGCCCTGGATCGGATGTCGTCTTAGGGATATTATAATGAAGTAAAATTAAATAAACACAATGATCTTATTTTCATAAAACTAACATGCATTTCCCATTACTGTATGATCAGTCAGACGCTGTAGCATGATGAGCTGAATACTAACCTCTGCCACTTATCATTCGCTCCTGTGGGGGTCGATCCAGGAGCAGGCAGCTTGATGGTCTCTGAGACAGAAACAAAAACTGGAGTGAGGAATGCTTTCTGATTAGAGGGAAAATTAAAAGCTCTGTTCTGTCAGGCAGGAAAGACTCATAAGGAAAAGCTCATGTATAAAACGGGCACAAGTAATATAGTAATAACTCAGTAAGTACTGAAGCGCAAATCTTGAACAAATATTGTGGCTATTTGTGATGAAAGATACATAACGATTAAATAATTCATTAAGCCCTGGGTCACAGCGGACGTCCACAGCAGGCGAAAAGCAGGGGGCGTGGCCTTCAGGTCTGGCGACCCTGTGGGCCTAAGGGCAGCTAGAGCCGCTCTGTCACGGATCATCAGAGCCGCAAGGAGGACTTACGGACAAAAATATCCATGGGCGAATGTGGCATTTTCCCCCTCACAGATTACAACACCCCCTCACATACCATGGATTGTGACACCTCCCACCCTGACAGTCACATGTCTTTGCCTGGTTTGATGTGACACAGAACAATGCAGAGAAGAGCCCCCCTCCCACCAATGAACAGACACCCCACCCATCCACAGTGGAAGTGAGGAACTCTCTGCGTAACAAGAACCCACATAAGACTGCTGATCCTGACAATATCCCAGGTCGGGTTCTTAGGGACTGTGCCCATGAGCTAACAGATGGCATGACAGACGTCTTTAACACCTCAGTCAGACAAGCATGTATCCCCAACTGCCTATAAACTGCCAGTCAGGAGCCTAAGAAGACAGCTGCTCCAGTGCTTAATGATTATCCACCCATAGCTCTCATCTATCATAATGAAGTGCACTGAGCAGCTGGTCATGTGACACATCAAAGCAAACCTCCCTGTCTCCCTTCATCCACACCAGTTTGCATACCGTCCAACCAGCCTGCAGAGGGCGCCATAACCCCAGCCCTTCATACCACACTGATACGCCTGGAGAATAAGGACTGCTATGTAAGGTGTCCATCACCATGGTAATTCCACAACTATTAACCCAAACTCTGCTCCATCTTGGGCTGAAAATGTAACTTTGCAACCAGACCCTGTACTTTCTGAGAGAGACCACAGTCTGTCAGGGCAGGAAACATCACTTCTGCCCCCGTCAGTCTGAGCACAGGAACTCCCCCAGGCCGCTGCCTCCGCCCCCTACTATTCACACTGCTGACATCCGCCTGCTCCGCCAAGACCACCTCTAACCACATCATAAAGTATGCAGACGACAGCATCATGACGGGCCTCATGGGGGGGGGAGACGAGTCTCCGTACAGACAGGGGGGAGAGAGCTGCTGGAGTGGTGCAAGGCCCACAGTCTGCTGCTAAACATCGACAGGACCGAGGAAGTGACTGTGGGCTTCAGGAGGACCTGGGGGCAGCGTAACCCCCTACAGGAAATTTACTTCTGACTTCAGGCCTCTTTATGTTTCAGCTGTCAGATTGTCAGTCTTTAAATGTCTTTCATATTAATATTCTATTCATCACATTACTGCACTATGACCAACAAGATGATAATTTCATACTGCAGGAGATGATAAAGATATTTTTACGTTACTTTATTCACCCTGGTGCTTGTTGGTAATACCCTGTTAACCCTCCTGCCCCCCACAGATTTTCCCACAAAAAGCAGAGACCCCGTGGGTGAATCTTTTGGGGTCATTTAGCATGAATCTGTTTATACTGAAGCATAAATGATTCACAGATAGATTTTAATTAGTTACTTACCATCAGTGCTGGTTGTGGTTGTAGTTCTCTGACTGACAGTAATATGAACTGGGATCTGCTGGTTTCTGTCATCACACCAGTACCAGCCAGTGTCCTTCCTCTCCAGTCCCCTCATTGTCACACTGAAGACGTTATTATCTCTGTCATCCCTGATCAGGACAGGCCTCCCATCCAAACTCACAGAATTCACTGCTGCACAGGAGCCTACAGACTTACACCACAGCCTCTGACCATAATCATATGTATAGCGACACTGAACAGTGACACTGTCTCCTTCCACACCCGTCACCTCCTGTTTGTCCACTGACAGCCCTGGGGAACCTAAACACACGGAATAGGAAGAAACACTGATATATTTACACAGTTCAGAATAAAATATACTTTGCATAAACCATAAGCCAGTTACATGTTTATATTAATGTTACCATACTTTTTATAAACATCTAAAACTAAACAAGAGGACAGAGAGCTGGGGGCCAGATATCGAAACCACAAGCCTGGAGGTGTGAGGCCCCCACGCTGCCCCCAGTCTCTACCAGCTAGAGGTTAATTAGCTGCTGCAGAGTGAAAGACAACTTATTTAAAATGATGTTGTTACTTTTCAATGGTCTCAATCATGCTATTGAACAAAAGTGAAATTCGGAATCTATTCTATAAATCTTTAAAATGTTAAAATATTTTTTTTCTTTCTGTCTTTGTGTCCTTCCTTTCTGACTGACTGACATGTTACATACTGTGCATCTCATTGGCTGCAGGCTGCAGTACAGACATCTTACCCTCAGCGACTGACAGGTAAAGTGATGCTCCAGCATCTGAACCTCCACTGATCTTCACACCACATGAGTTAGAACCAGAGTCCCCCGTTGTCAGATTGTTAATGGTCACAGTGAAGACTTGCTGATCAGGATCATCTCTGACTGACACTTTATCCTCCTGTACAGAGTCAGTATATACTATGGGAGTACATGACCTCACATCATACCCTCTGCACCAGTATTTCACATGTGATTTATATCTGTCACCATAGAAACATGGGATGGTGACAGATCCTCCTCTCTGTACAGACACCTTGTCCAGTGTGGACACACCTGCAGGGACAGTATGAAAATTACCCAGCTGATTAACTCTCACTCCCTCTTACACCATTTATACACATATTAATGCAGATTCAGTACCAGCCCACTGCAGCTTACAGTACTAAACTTAGCAGAAATATTAAAACTTATTTTGACTACATGTTGGTCATACTAAGCACTACAGTTTTGGGAAAACAGTTTATTAAAATTTTAACCAGTCAAGTAGCTTAACAACAAGCAGAAAAATAGCCCCTTTTATACCTCAGATGTATGTAAACTTCTACATATTTGTAACAGGCATCTTACCATCAGTGACTGACAGTTTAATCCAAGTTCCAGATTCTGAATGTTTATTGATCTTCACACCACAGTAGTAATGATCAGAGTCCCCAGCTGTCAGATTGTTGATGGTCACAGTGAAGACTCGCTGGTCAGGATAATCTCTGATTGACACTTTACCCTCCTGTGGAGAGTCAGTGCTTACTATGGGAGTACATGAAGACCAGCTCAAACCTTTACACCAGTATTTCACATGAGTTTTATATCTGTCAGCATAGAAACATGACAGGGTGGCAGATCCTCCTGTCCATGCAGACACATCGCTTGCTTTGGACACACTGTCAGCACCTGCAGGGAAAATAAACAGCTGAATGAAGATCCACATCGCAGCATCTCTAAGTAATAATGCTTGGTTTGTATAATACTTGAATAAGGGTCATGTGTGTTTAGCAGAAGCATGGGGATGCTGTAAAAGACACAGACTGTCATTTTGGCATAAGAACAAAGGAAAGACACAGGAAAACAAAAGAGGTGTTGGGTCTTGTGAAGAGCTATGGTGGGATGTGGGATCAGGGATCTGAGCCTGGCAGTGTGTTCTAGGGTCTGAGAGGAAAACCAGGACCTTAAATCCCTAGTAAAAGGCCTAGATGAGGTGAATGAATGGGCTTGTCACTGTGTGGGATGGCCACACCCCTTCAGTACTATGGCCTTACTTGTAAACATATCCAGTCCTGTGATACAGGCCCTCTCCTATTCCATCTATACATGCTTCCTTTGGGCTCTATTTGTGAACGTTAATATGTAAAATATCATTGCTATGCTGGTGATATGCAGCTCTATCTGCCATTAAAACCTGGTGACTGCTGCTCTCTGATGGCCCTTTCTAACTGTCTGGAGGATATTAAGAACAGGACAGCAATGACTTTGGTCCAGATTAATGAAAACAAGACAGAGGTAATGAGTTTTGGTCACTGTTCATGATCTCAGAGAACAATTAGGGCCTCATTCAGGAAACTTCCGGTCACATACTAAAAATCTTGGTGTCATCTTTGATTCATCACTGAGTTTGATAAACAAATAAATGCTGTTGTGAAGGGGTGTTTCTGTCAGCTGAGTTCAATAGCCTGGCTTAAACCACACCTTTCAGCCAAAGACCTGGAGACAGTTACTCCTGCTTTTATCTTATGCCCACTGGACTGCAATTCTGGAAAATCTTGTTTAAAAACGTTCTTTAACTTTCTGGCCTTTGGTTCTGTTTTATCAGAAAACATCCATCCATCCATCCATTTTCCAAACCGCTTATCCTACTGGGTTGCGGGGGGTTCCGGAGCCCATCCTGGAAGCAATGGGCATGAGGCAGGGAACAACCCAGGATGGGGGGCCAGCCCATTGCAGGGCACACTCACACACCTTTCACTCTCACACGCACACCTACAGGCAATTTAGCAACTCCAATCAGCCTCAGCAAGTTTTTGGACTGGGGGGAAACCAGAGTACCCGGAGGAAACCCCACGACGACATGGGGAAAACATGCAAACTCCACACACATGTGACCCAGGCGGAGACTCGAACCCGGGTCCCAGAGGTGTGAGGCGACAGTGCTAACCACTGCACTACCTTGCCGCCCCCCCTGAAAACATCTAAATTAATTTTATTTTTTGTGCAACACTGTCCATTGCTTCTGTTTTTATTGCGTATTTTTATTGTACAGGTCATTTGTATAACATACATTGCTTTTAAATGTGCTATTTAAATAGAAATTACATGACATGAATTCCATCCATTTTCCAAACCGCTTATCCTACTGAATCGCAGGGGGTCCGGAGCCTATCCTGGAAGCAATGGGCACGAGGCATGGAACAACCCAGTATAGGATGCCAGTCTGTCACAGGGCAAACACTCACACAGAGTCACTATGGGCACTTTTAGAGGCACCAATTCACCTGAACCACTTGTCTTTGGACTGTGGGAGGAAACCAGAGAACTGAGAGGAAACCAGCGTAGATACAGGGAGACCATGCAAACTGCCCACAGAGAGCTGGGCTGGATATGGAAACCACAAGCTTGGGGGTGTGAGGCCCCCACGCTGCCCCCATTCTCTACCAGCTAGAGGTTAACTAGCTCTGCAACACTGCATGTGCACTGATGACCCTGAGACAGCCAGCCTGTAAAAACACACAAATGTGTGCAGTGTAGCTCAGCTTGCCACATTACAGATATCCTCGCCTGACACCCCCCAAACCAGACCCATGATCTGGCCACGCCCCTAGCAGAATAGCCATCGTATCGTGTTGAATCGCACTGCATCACAATAGGGCTGAATCACATCGTATCACATTAGTAGTTTCTTCATATGTATCTTAATGAGTCAGATGGTTACCAGTGCATTGAGATGTGCATCACATCAGCCTCAGTGATGGAGAGGCACACCCCTAATGTGTAAACTTAGGGTATACAGTAGCTTGTACAATGCAGTGAGGAAGCCTCTGGCAGGACAGTGATTTGCCCCTCTGGGGTGTAGCCCAGGACACGACCATTTGATGGTACCTCCTGAAGCCCGCTGTCCTGTGTACATACACAGGCAGGGTCTGAACTGGATACAAGGTGCTCAGCTTCTGCTCCTCAGCAGAGGAAAGAGGAGGGGGGTAGAAAGCTGTCAGCTCCAGGGAGGAGCATCTGCAGGCCGAGTTGCAGCCTCAGGCAAGAAAGCAGGATGAGGACACAGACACACGTTAGTGAGTCCTGACTAAACTGTACCCGAGAAGGAGGGACAGACAGTGCCTGTAAATCACTCACTCACTGCTGTGGTCAGAGCTAGAAGCAGCGCTGCATGGAGAGAGAGATTTTAACTCCATCCAAAGGCACGAAAGGGTGATGAGAACCAATAGACAGATCCCATAACAGAACTGATGCCGTTGATACTGAGTGCTGTCATCAGGCATTGTTCACTAGGGGGCGCTGTCCATCCGGCTTCTATTCAACGTCTGCATGATAGGGTGATATTGTAGGCAAGTAGACCTCAACTGTATAAAAGGCTGAGAGAGCTGTCAGGGTTCTTTATAAAATGAGAGGTGCACTGTGAAAGTGCCTGGTGACACTTTAGAAAAGGAGCCTCATTCTCCTGAACTGAAGGAGAACCTACAGTGACCCCTGGAAGAAAGGGAGCCTCAGAAGGCAGAACAGGGGGGGCTGAAGCCTACCCCAGGTTCCTCTTTTGGGGGGCATTGGGAAGCCTGCTACCTTTTCCCTGAACAGCAACAGTAACTTTCGTATCATAGGACTAATGACGTATATTTACTAGACCTACTATCACATGACTGCAAGTGCAACGATTTGTCCGCGATATTGGAGAAGTCAAAGCAATGTCTTCACACTCTGCAGCTATTGGCATGGATCCTCTGCATGTGTCATTGTATTCAGTTTGCACTGACAGATGCAAGAAATTCCCTTGCAAACATACACTTTGCAATCTTCAGAAAAGCGCCGGGCGTTACACCAGTTCATCCTGCATACTGGTTTTAAGGATGGAATAGCTTCCTGTACCACCATACTGTAGCGTAGCTGAAACAACAGCTGTAATGCTTCAATAGGCAGCAAATTATATGATATTGTTCGCTGCTAGAAGCACTATGTGCAGAGTGCATTGGAAGGGGACCCCTGTTACCTATGCGTACCCATAATGCTAACAGTTATAATGATAATAATACATTTATTTTATATAACGCTGTAAGGCCACAGGCCCTGCAGGCCCCGTCAGTCTGAGCTCTGGCAATCTGCAATGTTCCACCCAGTGTCCTAAGGCAAAGGTCCACCGATCACTACATGAAAAGGGACTTCTCACCCCCACTGGGCGGCCAGAACTCTGCAGCCAAATTCCAGTGACAAGGTCGGACTGCCTCAAGACACAGATACATTCTACACTCGCAAACTCACACGGACACAGGAGGTATTACCCAAGACTAACATTAGGGACACATACACCCATGTTTGGTCTCGTTTGAATGGTCACAGTGCGACGAGTTTGTAAAAGACACATGCCCTAGTTTTAAGTGGTGTTAGGGTTTCAATACAGGTAGCCAGTGATCTACTATATAGGTGAACAAGATCAATGATAGATAGAGAGTAAGTTTTAGATTTGGACATTAGCAATGTGAATTTTTTTACGATAGGTGATGTTTCTTTTAAACAGGTACAGGAATATCAATGTTGAAGCTGATAGCTAGGTGATCAGAAACAGTTAGGTCAATACCAGAAAGATGACTAACATTCAGGCCAATGGAACATACCAAGTCCAAAATATGACCATGGGTCATATTTGCTGAGCGAAGCTGAAAACATTCAGAATATCCAGAAAGTCTTGAGGTTCCTTACAGGAAAAATTGCAAATGACCCATTAGGGAGGTTGACCACAGTAGTAAGAGCAGAAGCTAAGCCTGGAATCGGGTTTGATGAAGCCTTTCATGCACAGATCCTGAGGCTCCGAAACAGTTACATCCCAAGAGCTATAAACACACTCGTCATTGGAGCTTCCATAGCTGGTCACGCGCAAAACGACTCCTATGATGAAACACCAAGTAAAGTTAGAAAAAGAGCCACCTGTTCTAATGAAACGACCCCAGTAAGATCAATCATCAGCCTCACAGAAAAGCAAAGGGTACAAGAGACAGGGGCAGCTTATCTGCACTGACAGTCTTTATACAGCCTGGACACTAAAAGAGCATGTATGACGTACAGCACATGCTGCAGAGGGTCAATCCACATAAAGCTGCTGGACCGGACAGAGTCTCAGGACAGGGGCTCAGGAACTGTGCCGAGCAGCTCGCTGAGGTACTTATGAACATCTTTGGTGTCTCCTTGACATTGGAAATGGTCCCTACATGCCTTAAATCCGCCATTATTGTGCAAGTGCCGAATAAAACAAACATCAGTCACATGAATCGTCCAATCGCTCTGACACTGATAATAAGAAAGTGCTTTGAAAGACTGGTTCCCTCTTACATTAAAGCCAACATCCCCACCTCCCTGGACTCATATCAGTTTGCTTACAGCACTAATAGATCTACAGAGGATGCCATCTCTCTAGCTCTCCGCACTGTCCTGACTCGCCTAGAAGGAACAGGGCACATACATGAGGATGCTATTTGTAGACTATAGCTCTGCTTCAATACTGTTGTCCCCTCCGAACCCATTCAGAAACTGCACCAGCTGGGCCTCAGCAAACCACTATGTAACTGGATCCTCAAATTCCTCCCAGAGCGCCATCTGGTGGTATGGCTGGGCTCCCATTTCTCCTCACCACTAATACCACCATAAAATATGTAGATGACACAACGGTAATTGGACAGAGCGGAGGTGCAAAGTCTGGTGAGATGGTGCTCAGTGAACAACCTGTCCCTCAGCATAGGGAAGGCCAAGGAACTCATAATCGACTTGGGAAGATCACATGATGAGGATCATGCTCCAGTCTTCATCGATGGGGACAGGGAGGGGGGCGTGTATCAAGCTTTAGCTTCCTGGGGATACATATCTCCAGGGATCTTTCATGGACAACTACTGTAATACCACAGCTCTGCTGAAGAAGGCAGAGTGACGGCCTAAGAATGCTAACAAAAGCTGGCCTCCCTCAGCAGGGGCTGCTGACCTCCTACCGCTGTACCACAGAGAGTATTTTAACCTGCCGTATCTGCGTGTGGGATCTCAGCAGCACGTCAGCTGATCAGAAAGCTCTACAGCGGGTTGCGTCAAGAGCGCAGAGGATCGTCGGGGTGCAGCTTCCAGCCCTGGAGGACGTGTGCAGAGCCACTGCCTCAGGAAAGCCACCAGCATCTGCATGGATCCCACTCAGCCACGCCACAGTCTATCTGAACTTCTCCCATCTGGCAAACGCTGCAGAGCCTTTCATGCAAAGACCTCAAGGCTTAGAGAAAGTTTCATCACAAGAGCTAAAAACGCACTAAGACAGTCCATGCCCCTGTTTGTACAGACACTACTCTACTTACGAACAAGATACGTTCCGAACAGCCGTTCGTAACTTGAAATGTTTGTAAGTCATTATTCAACATCATTTTAATATGCAAATACAAAGAACTAGGATGCTGGGAGTACGCACGCTACGCTCAGGGACTTATGGGTTGTGTGGGCCCCTCGGCAAAACGTTCGCGAGGGCCCCCCCCCCCCCCCCCACCACCAGCACCACCACCACAACCACCACAATTCAAGGGCCCTTGGCAGCCAAACACCCTCCCTATAGGGTCAGGGGCCCTTGTAGGCAGAGGATCAAAGAATGTAGGCCCTCTAAAATAGACAAACGAAAATACATTGTTGATAAGCGCTGCAAATTGTTTTGGGCTAGGGGCCCCACGGGCCCCCTGCACCCCAAGGGCCCCTGGGCAGCGGCCCCGCTGGCCCGGTCCGTAATCCGTCCCTGGCTACGCTGCTGTGTGGTGGGATTACCAGTCAGAAGTCGTACTAGGCGGAACTGGCGTGCAGATAAAAAATTTATGTTGCGGACAGGAAACGGGAGCCCAATGAACACGATTTGGACTTACAGTCGCTGAAAGATCGTAAGATGAAAGTTCCTAAGTAGAGGAGCGTCTGTACTTACAATTACCTCACTGTAAACTTTGCACTACAAGCATAACACTGCCCAAGCTGAGCCATTTCATGAACTGTTTGTACTACATACACACACATAGTATTTATGTTTTCATGTCTGTCAGTTATCTTTATCTCTTCCATAGGACTTTGGTCATGTCTTCCATATTTGCATTCAGGAAAAAATATTTCAAGTACTATCCATCCATCCATCCATCCATCCAACCATCACCTCCCGCTTAATCCGAGGTCGGGTCGCGGGGGCAGCAGTCTCAGCAGGGACGCCCAGACTTCCCTCTCCCCAGCCACTCCATCTAGCTCCTCTGGGGGGATCCCGAGGCGTTCCCAGGCCAGCCGAGAGACATAGTCCCTCCAGCGTGTCCTGGGTCTTCCCCGGGGCCTCCTCCTAGTGGGACATGCCCGGAAAACCTCACCCGGGAGGCGTCCAGGAGGCATCCTAAGCAGATGCCAAAGCCACCTCATCTGGCTCCTCTCAATGCGGAGGAGCAGCGGCTCTACTCTGAGTCCCTCCCGAATGACTGAGCTCCTCACCCTATCTCTAAGGGAGAGCCCAGCCACCCTGCGGAGGAAACTCATTTCGGCAGCTTGCACTCGCGATCTCGTTCTGTCGGTCACTTCCCACAGCTCGTGACCATAGGTGAGGGTAGGAACATAGATCGACTGGTAAATCGAGAGCTTTGCCTTTTGGCTCAGCTCTTTCTTCACCATGACAGACCGTTACAGCGCCAGTATCACTGCTGACGCCGCACCGATCTGCCTGTTGATCTCCTGCTCCATCCTTCCCTCACTCATGAACAAGACCCCGAGATATTAAAACTCCTCTACTTGGGAGAGGACCCCATCCCCAACCCGGAGAGAGCATTCTACCCTTTTCCGGCTGAGGACCATGGTTTAAGCAAACGTATATAATATTATAATACACATGATATAAAAACCTGTGAGAATCCAAATACTATAGTATGTACAACTTCCTTGAGTATGATACTTGATGCAGCCTCTGCAAATGTTTTCAGAATCTAGCCACAGCAATTTCTTCTGATGTAGCAGCAGATCTCTATCATCATCTCCAAACTGTATCTGACAGTGTGTGAGGAGCAGGAGAGAGATCTCTACTCACTACCACTGTAATGAGTGACACTCACCTGTGCGCCCAGCAATGAGAAGAAACAGGAGCATCAGAGGATCCATACGTCTGTGTGTCACTGAGCTCAGATCTGTGGAGACTGACATTCACTTCCTCATCCTCTGTACCTTCACTGTCTCTGTCGTTTCTATTCTCACACACAGAGGTAGAGTGAAGGGGGAGTGGACACTTTAAACAGGAAGCGACAAAACCACAAGGCTGAATGTTTAGCACTTTAGCAAGTTATTATTATTAGTCTGTACAGAATAAAATAAAATATCAAAGCACAGACTCCTGCATTAATGAATGAAAAAATTCAGTATGAATAAAGAAGATGCATGAATCATTGTTAGTATGGGAGGCTAGATGCAGTACAAACAGATAGGTGAGTGAAATGCGCTGCCTGCGACGTCTCTCCTGCCTGTCCTGCCTGCGACGTCTCTCCTGCCTGTCCTGCCTGCGACGTCTCTCCTGCCTGTCCTGCTGCCTGTGACGTCTCTCCTGCCTGTCCTGCTGCCTGTGACGTCTCTCCTGCCTGTGCTGCTGCCTGTGACGTCTCTCCTGCCTGTCCTGCTGCCTGTGACGTCTCTTCTGCCTGTCCTGCAGCCTGTGATGTCTCTCCTGCCCGCCCTGCTGCTGTATCACTGTTCATCCTACCGTGAGAAGCTGTCCTCTGGATTAAGACTCAAATCTTAAAATGTACTCTATATTGACTCTATAAATTAAGATTTTGTCATTTTTTTCATTTGACTTCCTCTGCCGCCCCTGGAGGATGGGCTCCCCCTTTGAGTCTGGTTCCTCCCAAGATGTCTTCCTACTAGGGAGAATTTCCTTGCCACTGTTATCTCTGGTTTGTTCGGCGGGGGCTTTGGGCAGGGACAATGTAAAGCGGCTGAAGACAATGAAATGTTGCGAAATGTGCTATAGAAATAAAATGTAATTGAATTGAAATAATGATAAAGTAAAGACACAGAGGGACTTTGGGAAAAAGCAGCAAGACCCGCAGGAGATGTGGGCGTCTGACAGTCAGACTTCAGGAACCATCACTGCTTACAGTGGAGGATTAGCTCCTCTTACACTGCATGTGGAGCGTAAGTGGAAAATTACAAAAACAAGAAAGTCTTCAGCTTTCCTGTTTCATTCACGTGACTCATGGGGTTTTTTTTACAAGTACATAATTAAAGTGTGTAATGAAGAACTGAACAGGGCCAGTACATTCTGTCAAAGGCTGTAATCTTTTTGTGCACTGATGCATTTTCTGTGTATTCATCGTCTATTAAAAGGAAAACATTTTGATTTTGCATTTGTCCTGCTTTTTACAAAAAAATATTTTTAGAATACTTGGAATGTAATAATTTTAGCTACATAGTTTCAGAGAAATATAAGTGATACTTGGTCTTTACAAAGAATCTTTGAAGCTCACAGTTTAAAAACACGCAAGTAAAGCAAATAAGTAAAATTAATTTCTGATCATCTTGCCTTCCTTGCTTTTTCTCTAACACATGTGCAAGAAGCAGCTAAATCATTCACATGACGCAGAAGTTATTCTTGGAGAAACGTTTGTGAAAAGCAGAAATGTCGTCATACAGGATGTGAGGGTGAGACTCTGCAGAAACACTGTGTGCTGCATACAGAGGGTCTGTCCTCAGGCCTTTGGTTCAGCCTTTACAATGTTTTATACAGTTTGCAAAGTGCCACTGCAGTAGGTCCTTTTAATCTCTGTGGATCAGTAGGAAACAAGAGGCCTATTAGGATGGTATCTCTGTTAGTCAGGGGTGGGGGCATCCAAGGCCGGGGGTAAAGTCAGATTATGAGCACATTGATTCACTTCACCTGGGCCTTATCAGCAGTCCAGTCAGACTGAGAGCTGTTTGTGTTTCTCTCAGCCCCGACAGACTGACACACACAGACACAGACGCCCGAATCCACAGCCTGTTATTTCATTACAGAAAGTGATGTCAGGATGGCGGCACACGGTAGTGCAGCGGCTTCTTGGGCTCCCAGTAATGGTGTAAAGTTTAGTGCAAATAACTCTTCCTCTAACTTCACTAAATGTGTGGACTACATGATTCAGCTAGACAAAAAAGGAACAGTCCAGCTGAAGTTCTAGACAAAGCACCTCCCCCATCTCACTACCACTGAAGCTCTGCAGAGAAGGCAGCAGGCAGAGATCCTCATGGACTGTCTGTCCTCCTTCCTGTATCCTGAGGGACCCTACGCACCCTGCTCATGGACTGTCTGCCCTCCTTCCTGTATCATGAGGGACCCTACGCACCCTGCTCATGGACTGTCTGCCCTTCGTCCTGTATCCTGAGGGACCCTACGCACCCTGCTCATGGACTGTCTGTCCTCCTTCCTGTATCCTGAGGGACACTACGCACCCTGCTCATGGACTGTCTGCCCTCCTTCCTGTATCATGATGGACCCTACGCACCCTGCTCATGGACTGTCTGCCCTTCGTCCTGTATCCTGAGGGACCCTACGCACCCTGCTCATGGACTGTCTGTCCTCCTTCCTGTATCCTGAGGGACACTACGCACCCTGCTCATGGACTGTCTGCCCTCCTTCCTGTATCATGAGGGACCCTACGCACCCTGCTCATGGACTGTCTGCCCTTCGTCCTGTATCCTGAGGGACCCTACGCACCCTGCTCATGGACTGTCTGTCCTCCTTCCTGTATCCTGAGGGATACTACGCACCCTGCTCATGGACTGTCTGCCCTCCTTCCTGTATCATGAGGGACCCTACGCACCCTGCTCATGGACTGTCTGTCCTCCTTCCTGTATCCTGTGGGACCCTACGCACCCTGCTCATGGACTGTCTGCCCTCCATCCTGTATCCTGAGGGACCCTACGCACCCTGCTCATGGACTGTCTGCCCTCCTTCCTGTATCATGAGGGACCCTACGCACCCTGCTCATGGACTGTCTGCCCTCCTTCCTGTATCATGAGGGACCCTACGCTCCCTGCTCATGAACATTTTGACCTCCTCCCTTCGATTCAAAAATTTTTAATCAGACTGCATCTTATCTTATACATCAGGGCATCACTGCAGTTGTAATTTCCGCTCTTTGGCCCTTTCTCTTAATTCTCATCCATGGTACAGCACTGCTATAAATCGTCAGTGTTACATGTCAGGTTACATTGCTGCAATAGTTACCTTATTTTATCCATTGTATTATTGTTTTGGATTTTATTTCTATTTTATCATTGCTACCTATATCGGAACTGAATACTTCATTCCGTTCCCTTCATGAACATGGTTTGGCAGTATGACAGTAAAACATCCTTCATGCTTTATCCTTAAATTCTTAAGAAAAAATATTCTAAATTCTGGCACTCCTGATTCTAATAGCAGTTCCAGCCAATTGCAAGCTTATTAATCTCACTCTGATTACAGGTACAGATATGGAGGTATTGAGATATGTGAGTATTAGTGACGGCCAGAACGAACCATGTGGGTATTTTTTGGACCCCACTAGATGGCGCTCTTGGTTTGCTTTGGGACTTACCTTAAGCCCTTTTTGGAACGGAACGCACTATCCAGTACGGTCAGAAAGACTCCATGCTATCAAATTATAGTCAATTTACACATTTTCCTAGGATGTGTGGCTGTTAGTCATTACAAACAGGAAGTGAAAATACAATCATCCCAGGGTAAGTGATTCTCACCTGGAGACAATCAGAGGATGAAGAGGATTGTCTGAGGAGCCTGATGTATGTCTCACTGATCTCAGATCTGTGGGGACTGACACGGACTTTCTGATTCACCATAACGTCCACGTTTCTCTATGTTCACATACATCAATCACAGGACAGAGTGAAGGGTCACTTTATAATCAAACGTGAGATTTTATTCAGTTTTTGAAAGTTCATCAATCATAAAAAGACAACAATTATAAGCTTTCACACTGCGGTGTGTTGAAAATCTATTTAAATACTATGTTTTATGGACTGATGGTGGATCTGTCTGCTCTTTATCCATTCCTCACTGGCATTCCTGGGTCCCTCCTCTGCAGCTCTTTCCTGAACCATCGGATCCCTTTATTAGGGATCTCCAATGTGTGGCTGCCCTCTAGTGGATAAACAAAATTGAGCTACTTATGTCAAAATAAATGCATTTAACCTTATTATGCTTCATGGCTTCACAATATTTCCCTCAGATGGTGGATCTGTCTGATCTTTATTCATTCCTCACTGGTCTCTCTTCTGCAGCACTTTCCTGTTGTATGAAATACATCATTAGGGAATCTCCTGTACATGCCTGCCCTCTAGTGGATAAACCAAATTCAGCCATTTATTTCTGAACACAGATTAGGGCATACTGATTAGCGCATACCGAGTAGGGCATACCGAAACATTAGGGCATGTGTATGAGCCCCTGGTGCGCAGAGAGCCAGTAGTCACTGGTTCAGTGCAAAGATAGTCGAAGGAGAGCAAGGAGGCTCTAAAGGACTGTTTTGAATCTACTATGTGGGAAGAACTTTGTGATGACCATGGAGAGGACATCGACAGCAATGTGACCTGCATTACGGACTACATTCATTTCTGTGAGGATAACAACGTACCAGTTGCTAAACATGTAGTTGATGTAGGTGTTGATGTAATATTGTGAAACAAAATTTTTGCAGAAAATGACCATCATAAATATTAAGCTCATAATCATAAACATGACACTGTCGGGAAATTTGACCAACATGAATGTTATTCACCTCCTGTGTGTTACACAAGAGCATGTTAGTGCGTTTATAGCTCTTGTACTCCTTTAACAAGTCCTCCAAGTCATTTTGATAAAGGTCCATCATGTTGCTACTCGAACGTCAAGGTTCTTTTCTTGCTTTGATCCATATCCTGCCATTATGAGCCGCGCCTCATGGATTAGCATCTGCGCATGGAATGCCATGCCGTTAGTCCAGATCTTCATGGCACGGGAGCTCATTTGGCCGTCCTTCAACATGGAGTTACTCAGACGGGTCATCTGCTCGCTCAGCTGTTTCTCCAGACGTTTGGTCTCTTCTAGCGCCTGTTCTGGTTCCCACACATATTTGTGGAGGCGTTTCAGGTACTCGTCCATGGGGTCTCTGACCCCCGAGGCCTTTTCCTCAGCGAAGACCCGCTGCATCATGTTCAGGGGGCTGTCCTCGGGAACCTTGATCAAAGAACTGACCGTGAGGTCTAATAGGAAGGAGATGATCAACGCGCCCAATCCAACTGCGTTTGGTACAAGTTCGAAAGCAGATAAAGAGGAGCCCAGGTTGGTCAATAAGTCTGGAACTTTCCTCACCAGGTCGGTAACCATCTGAGAACTGTGCTGTTCTAGTACAGCTGTTGAATTCAATCCTGAGTATATGAGTAAAGAGCCGTCGATGGTAATATCAGGAATCACACCATATGTTTCAGCTATACGGAACATCCCTGAGATCATGATCTCTTCCTTTTCCTTACTGTAACTCTCACCCATGGTGATGATCAGAGAGCTCAGATGCAATGGGGAGGAAAAGTAATTATACTGCATTCCTTTCGGTTAGGATGCAGGAGGATTAAACTAACTTGTGGTTGAGGGATGGGGTTCGCAGAAGAGTGCTGGTCAGAGCACAGCCAGGGATGATGTCTTTCATTAAGTTTACTTCTTCGATGCAGCAGTTAGCAGTACAATAACGAACCAGTGTGCACAGCCCAATCCAACATGTTTCTCATTAAGTAAACAGTAGCTGAAATAACTCCGTGTGGGTGTGGTTCTAAAATGAATACAATCGAGAAAAACAATTGCTAAACATTACTTAAGTGTGAAACTAATTACGATAGTTAGACCATATAGGCACTAGATGACGCCACAGGATCACGAATGAATTTGCGTGTATGACCCTCCGAGGGCGTTCTTCTAACATACGCGTGTAGTCCAGTGTAATATAAAGTTACGTGAACATAACATAGTGCAGAAAAGTACTATATAAACGATCGGGCAGAATTATATGAACACCGTGCATCGAGAAAGGAAATTAACTACATCAAATATGGGAAGGATATTGTACTCACCGAATGTCATGAATGCACACCCGTAATCGTGGGCGGGAGACACTATCATTAAAGGAGATTAATGGAGAGGTAACGGCGAAGTCTTCTCCCTAGAGCGCGGGAGAACTTCAGCCTTTCCCAAGAGAGTCTGGCTGCAGCTGCTGTGGAGCGCGGAGTTTTACAAGAAGTCTCTCCTCTAAATAAATACGCAACCTCATCTCGATAAAGTATTCTCGGCATTCCATTTTATCTTACATTTTGGAGAAGAAAACAATGGACTTATTAAAGTAAAAACACATATATTTCTACGAGCTCCAGTGCAGCTGAATGATGATGATGGTGCAGATCAGATAAAACACACCAGTCCCAGCTTTCAGTACAGCATCCAGAACCTGCTCCCACCTGTCAGACATATAATACATCAGTGTGTCTGTCAGTCACACGTATCACATTTAAACCTGAAGAACAAGGCAGTGAATTTACTGTGACAGAATTATAACCATCAACAGCAGCACCAATAAGCCCAGTCCTACATGCAGAGAGAGCTGGACCAAGGAGCTGAATAAGAGGCTGGATTTGAAGAGTAAAGTCTGACATGCTTTATAACAACATGGCACACCCAAATCTGTACTGTTACACAGGATACATGTGCGGAACAGGAGACAATAACAAAGAGCATGAGAATAGCTGGAGAATTTTAATTGCCAGCTTTACTACGATTATTACATAATATGCTACACTGTTCTGTAAAATCCAAACAGGCCTGCAGTCTGTCGCCAGCAGCACAGGCCACAAGGCAGGGGTTCACCCTGGATGGGATGCTGCCTCATGTATTTTACAAGTAAAAAAAATGTAAAAATTCATGAATAAGTTTAAAATCAAAAATCCAATCTTTATTCTGATAAAGACAAAGGAAAGTTTTCCACGACCGTGTGACCAGGTAAATGCTGCTAGCTGGACCCCCACACTGCTGTTAATGCTGCTAGCTGGACCCCCAAACTGCTGTTAATGCTGCTAGCTGGACCCCCACACTGCTGTTAATGCTGCTAGCTGGACCCCCACACTGCTGTAAATGCTGCTAGCTGGACCCCCACCCTACTGTAAAAGCTCCTAGCTGGACCCCCACACTACTGTAAATGCTGTTAGCTGGACCCTCATACTGCTGTTAATGCTGCTAGATGGACCCCCACACTGCTGTAAATGCTGCTAGCTGGACCCCCACACTGCTGTAAGTGCTACTAGCTGGACCCCCACACTGCTGTTAATGTTGTTAGCTGGACACCACACTGCTGTAAATGCTGCTAGCTGGACCCCCACACTGCTGTAAATGCTACTAGCTGGACCCCCACACTGCTGTTAATGCTGCTAGCTGGACCCCCACACTCCTGTTAATGCTGCTAGCTGGACCCCCACACTGCTGTTAATGGTGCTAGCTGGACCCCCACACTGCTGTAAATGCTGCCAGCTGGACCCCCACACTGCTGTTAATGCTGCTACCTGGACCCCCACACTACTGTAAATGCTGCTACCTGGACCCCCACACTACTGTAAATGCTGCTAGCTGGACCCCCACACTGCTGTTAATGCTGCTACCTGGACCCCCACACTACTGTAAATGCTGCTCCCTGGACCCCCACACTGCTGTAAATGCTGCTAGCTGGACCCTCATACTGCTGTTAATGCTGCTAGCTGGACCCTCACACTGCTGTTAATGCTGCTACCTGGACCCCCACACTGCTGTAAATGCTGCTAGCTGGACCCCCACACTGCTGTAAATGCTGCTAGCTGGACCCCCACACTGCTGTTAATGCTGCTAGCTGGACCCCCACATTGCTGTAAATGCTGCTAGCTGGACCCCCACACTACTGTAAATGCTGCTAGCTGGACCCCCACACTGCTGTAAATGCTGCTAGCTGGACCCCCACACTACTGTAAATGCTCCTAGCTGGACCCCCACACTGCTGTAAATGCTGCTAGCTGGACCCCCACACTACTGTAAATGCTCCTAGCTGGACCCCCACACTGCTGTAAATGCTGCTAGCTGGACCCTCATACTGCTGTTAATGCTGCTAGATGGACCCCCACACTGCTGTAAATGCTGCTAGCTGGACCCCCACACTGCTGTAAGTGCTACTAGCTGGACCCCCACACTGCTGTTAATGCTGTTAGCTGGACACCACACTGCTGTAAATGCTGCTAGCTGGACCCCCACACTGCTGTAAATGCTACTAGCTGGACCCCCACACTGCTGTAAATGCTACTAGCTGGACCCCCACACTGCTGTTAATGCTGCTAGCTGGACCCCCACACTGCTGTAAATGCTGGCAGCTGGACCCCCACACTGCTGTAAATGCTGCTAGCTGGACCCTACACTGCTGTAAATGCTGCTATCTGGACCCCCACACTGCTGTAAATGCTGCTAGCTGGACCCCCACACTGCTGTAAATGCTGCCAGCTGGACCCACACAGCGGTTAATGCTGCTAGCTGGACCCCCACACTGCTGTTAATGCTGCTAGCTGGACCCCCACACTGCTGTAAATGCTGCTAGCTGGACCCCCACCCTACTGTAAAAGCTCCTAGCTGGACCCCCACACTGCTGTAAATGCTCCTAGCTGGACCCCCACACTACTGTAAATGCTGTTAGCTGGACCCTCATACTGCTGTTAATGCTGCTAGATGGACCCCCACACTGCTGTAAATGCTGCCAGCTGGACCCCCACACTGCTGTAAATGCTGCTAGCTGGACCCTACACTGCTGTAAATGCTGCTAGCTGGACCCCCACACTGCTGTAAATGCTGCCAGCTGGACCCCCACACTGCTGTAAATGCTGCTAGCTGGACCCCCACACTGCTGTAAATGCTGCTAGCTGGACCCCCACACTGCTGTAAATGCTGCTAGCTGGACCCTACACTGCTGTAAATGCTGCTACCTGGACCCCCACACTACTGTAAATGCTGCTACCTGGACCCCCACACTGCTGTAAATGCTGCTAGCTGGACCCTCATACTGCTGTTAATGCTGCTAGCTGGACCCTCACACTGCTGTTAATGCTGCTACCTGGACCCCCACACTGCTGTTAATGTTGCTACCTGGAACCCCACACTGCTGTAAATGCTGCTAGCTGGACCCCCACACTGCTGTTAATGCTGCTAGCTGGACCCCCACATTGCTGTAAATGCTGCTAGCTGGACCCCCACACTACTGTAAATGCTGCTAGCTGGACCCCCACACTGCTGTAAATGCTGCTAGCTGGACCCCCACACTACTGTAAATGCTCCTAGCTGGACCCCCACACTGCTGTAAATGCTGCTAGCTGGACCCCCACACTACTGTAAATGCTCCTAGCTGGACCCCCACACTGCTGTAAATGCTGCTAGCTGGACCCTACACTGCTGTAAATGCTGCTACCTGGACCCCCACACTACTGTAAATGCTGCTACCTGGACCCCCACACTGCTGTAAATGCTGCTAGCTGGACCCTCATACTGCTGTAAATGCTGCTAGCTGGACCCTCATACTGCTGTTAATGCTGCTAGCTGGACCCTCACACTGCTGTTAATGCTGCTAGCTGGACCCCCACACTGCTGTTAATGTTGCTAGCTGGACCCCCACACTACTGTAAATGCTCCTAGCTGGACCCCCACACTGCTGTAAATGCTGCTAGCTGGACCCCCACACTACTGTAAATGCTCATAGCTGGACCCCCACACTGCTGTAAATGCTGCTAGCTGGACCCTCATACTGCTGTTAATGCTGCTAGATGGACCCCCACACTGCTGTAAATGCTGCTAGCTGGACCCCCACACTGCTGTAAGTGCTACTAGCTGGACCCCCACACTGCTGTTAATGCTGTTAGCTGGACACCACACTGCTGTAAATGCTGCTAGCTGGACCCCCACACTGCTGTAAATGCTACTAGCTGGACCCCCACACTGCTGTTAATGCTGCTAGCTGGACCCCACACTCCTGTTAATGCTGCTAGCTGGACCCCCACACTGCTGTTAATGCTGCTAGCTGGACCCCCACACTGCTGTAAATGCTGGCAGCTGGACCCCCACACTGCTGTAAATGCTGCTAGCTGGACCCTACACTGCTGTAAATGCTGCTATCTGGACCCCCACACTGCTGTAAATGCTGCTAGCTGGACACCCACACTGCTGTAAATGCTGCCAGCTGGACCCACACAGCGGTTAATGCTGCTAGCTGGACCCCCACACTGCTGTAAATGCTGCCAGCTGGACCCCCACACTGCTGTAAATGCTGCTAGCTGGACCCTACACTGCTGTAAATGCTGCTAGCTGGACCCCCACACTGCTGTAAATGCTGCCAGCTGGACCCCCACACTGCTGTAAATGCTGCTAGCTGGACCCCCACACTGCTGTTAATGCTGGTGAATGCTTACCTCAGTTTATCATTATTCCCTCCTTCTTCATCACATGCCAAAGGACCTGTCAGTAAGTAAAGATTCCTAAGATAAAGTCATTTCTGAAAGTAAACTAAGAATAATGAAACATATTCAGCAGATTAGCTGCTTGAACGCAGAATAATACATTCTATATATTATTGTTGATGAGGCACATGGTGTTAATGTAGCGGTAAACATAAGACTCCCCATTCAGTATCACTATTTTCCTAATGATAGTCAGAACAATTAATCTTAAACAATTTATATAAGACATTGGGAGGCTGCAGCGTGTCATCCGAGTGGCAGAGAAGCTCATTGGCTGCAGCCTCACCCCAAGAACACAAAGGTGACCTGGCGAGATCATCACCGACCCCTCCCACCCCGGCCATGAACTCTTCCAAGTTCTCTCCTCTAGGAGACGGTTCTGGTCCATCTGAACCACAACACCAAGACACAAGAACAACTTCCTCCCACGAGTGACTGCACTGCTTAACACCTGATCCACACTCTGCCACTGGGCAACTGTATCTGGCCACTTCAGTCTATGCTTAAATTTATTTTAATGACATAATTTGTTTTGCTTATCTTTATAACTTATCCCCTCTTCGCCCCCCTTAACCTTAGTTTTTGTTTTTATGTTATTTGGATCAAATACACCATGTCACAATCTTTGTATACATGTGTACTTGGCTCATAAAACTGATTCTGACTGAACTGACACATTTCAAGATGGTCAGCAGGGGGCAGCAAGTACATCATCTGTATTGGGGTATTCTGAATCGCAAACCATAGGAAGAACAACATCAGCAGATGCTTGTTATTGTTATGCAGAAACATCATACAGATCAGACTCTCATTTATTTTAGAAAGAGAAGCACCTGTTTCTGATGGGGGACTGGGAAGTGTGACTGACTGGTGTAAGGGAGGGGAGGGTGTGAGAGTAAATGGCAATGCTGGCATTTTCTCTGAGACTTCAGAACAATTATGGCCTGACACCTGAAGAGTGGGAAATTTACAAGACGTATTACCTTCACAAAAAGAAGAAGGTCAGGAAGAATAGGACCAGTCAGGGGGTAGGTGAGGTAAAGGGTGGGATTAGTGGGGAAAAGGTGGAGGTGGCAGAGAGGGAAAGACATGTGGGGGCGACATCTAGGGTACAGGTGGAGGAGAAAGAGGTGAATGTATGCATTAATAAAGTGCAAAATGGAGGCAATGGGAAGCAAGGTGAGGTGGAGGTGAATGTGGTTAAGGTGGAGGATACTAAAGGAAATGTGAAGGTGGAGGCTTTGCAAGTCCAAGTGCGTCAGTTTGGGCTTGCAGAAGTAAATTCTGGAGATGGAAATGTTGGGATTGTGGGGGTAGAAGTAAGGGAAGTAATTATTGAGGGTGTGGTGAGAGATGTAGCCATAATGCAAATATTAATAATAAGTGATGTACTGGTGGAGGTTGTAAATATCAAAGGCGGTCAGGAGGAAACTGCCGATGTAGATGGATGTGTGTCGGGTGGAGATAGAAGACGTTGAAATGGTGATAAGTAATTATATTAAAGTGAACCTCTGAAGTTCTGAAGACAGAGAAGAGCCAGACGGATAAAAAGAAGATGATAAAATTGTGGTTATTCTGCTGATGATGTGAGTGTTTTGGGACAATAAAATAATTATAACAGCATCAGGAAGTATCAATTCAGATAAATTTTGTTATGTATGTGTGGAATGTGCTTCCGGGATAGGCTCCGGACCCCCCGCGACCCAGTAGTATAAGCGGTTTGGAAAATGGATGGATGGATGGATGGATGTGTGGAATGTTTAATGATAATGTTTAACGTTTATTAAGAGAAAAATGCATATTTTAAGTAAATTTTTAAGCTGCTCTTTTTAGTATTATTTTTCTTTAGTGTCAGAATTACCAAAATCCCCAGATAAGTTAATTTGATTTCATTTCATTTAAACGACACACATAAAAATCATTAGTCTTATTATGTATTTGTGTATAATTTATTGTCTATTTATTAAGCATCATATCAAGGGCATGTTGCTCTCCTGTGTTCCAATAAACTTTAACTTGCCCTGCAGTCTTGTTCCTCCCCACACCCTCTGCTCGTCCCCCCCACACCCTCTGCTTGTTCCCTTCCACTGTTTCTATCTTCACTCCAGATCCCAGACGTTTCCAGCCCACTGTTCCTGGGAAAAGCCACCTGCCAATCATCCTTGGAGCGGCAGCCATTCTCAGGATCTCCTACATCACAGATCACCTAATAAACACAGGACCTGTCGACGACTGGAGAAAAGGAGAAACGCTGAAGCACAATGGGCATTTTGGAAGCTTTTCATCATAGTAAATTACATTTACCTTTAATGTATCTGTGTGCAGTTTCATTATGGTTAATTGCACTTAACTGTGATTACTCAGTTACAAAGACAATGGGTCACTCTATAATGGGCGATAGTATGTTTTAGTTTTGCTTCCACAGGTTTAATCTGCCTTTGTGACCAACTAAATTAGACTCATTCACTTGTGTTTTTGATAGTGTGTATATATGTAATTCTAACAGTATACCCATACATTATTTAAACGGAAATACAAACTCATCCATAAGACGGAGATGCATGATTCGTCACTCCACATAACACGTTTCCACTGCTCCACAGTCCAGTGGTGGTGTGCTTTACACCACTCCATCCAACCCTTGGCATTGCGCTTGGTGATGTGAGGCTTGCATGCAGCTGCTCAGCCATGGAAGCCCATTTCCTGAATCTCCCAGTGCACAGCGTTTGTGCAGGAGTTAATGCCAGAGAAAGTTTGGAACTATGAAGTTACCGAGTCGACAAAGCATTAGCAATTTTTACACAATATGCACCTTAGCACTTCACACTTAGTTACTTCACATGGCCTGCCACTTTGTGGGTAGGTTTTTGTTCCTAAACACTTTCACTTTGTAATAATACCACTTACAGATGACTGTGAAATATGTAGTAGGAAAAGAATTTCACAAACTGACTTGTTGCAAAGGAGGTATCCCATGACAATAGCAGGCTAGAATTCACTGAGATCTTCAGAACGACACATTATTTCACAAATAATTGTAAACCAAACTGCAAGGCTTTTGGCACTGCGTCTGAATGAAACACCTGAATTCACATTACATGAGCAGGACTCGGAAGGAATGGATCAGGTAGGATGCACAGATAATGTCATTTTTTCCCCCCAAAACTACATCGAGGATAAAAAAATTACGAGTACAGATTAAATATTTAACAGACATGATAACAAGGAATCACTTTGCTGTACAGCAGAGGGACAGTGTTTGCTGGAAGTTTGGGCTGTCGAGAGTATCCTGGAAAAACTGGACGCAACTCACAAAAACTCAGCGATATTTGGAAAATATGGGTCTATCTTCTTATACGTGTAGAACGGATAAATAAAAATCCCTGCATGGCATTCTAGCATGAATCTATATGAGGGCCATGTGTCTACACTGAAAGAGCAGCCTGCAAGGGAACAGCAGGCCATGAGATACAGACACCATCACGAAGGGCTACAGAGCCAAAGACTCCACTCACTCAGAGAGTCGCTTGTGATGGAACTCAGTGTCTTTATTCCCAAACCGCTTTGGTGCAGCGAAGCAGGCCAATTAATTAGCCAGAGAGATGGAGCAGTTTGTTTATTAAGATAGTCCTTCGTAATGCAGGTCTGGCCTGGCTAAGAGACTTTTACGGTTCCATGGCCACGCAGGGTAAGGAACAAGGGACCCTAGGGCCGAGGCCAGTGGAGGAGAGCAAAAAGACAAGAGAAAAGAACAAAGAGCCAAACACAGAAGATATACAAAAAATGAAGAGAGCCAAAATGTGAGTGGGGCCTGAGGTTCCTGTATTTTTATAGCCACAGGGCAAATTCCTGTAGACCTTTGTCCTGAGGGGTGGCCCTTGAAGCCGGGAAAGTGACCAAAGTGGTCCCATAGCAGTGCCCCCTGGTGGCTGGTATGGTACCTACAGATGCTACTAAAAAGCATGATCTGGTGATGGCAGCATTAAAGGGTCAATAGAGAAGAGGTGAGGCCTAATTATGAACACCAGCGTAAAAGCACCTCACTAATGAAAAACTGTCATATTCAAGCAAGTTGTTGTCATACGTACAGGAAACAATGAGATTTGTATTTTGTTTTCTCCTCCAAATGCTGCAAAAAAGAAAAATGAAAACAGACAAGGATATAGTAGATAAGCATATAAAAGACACACATCCATAACAAAACTGAATAAAACAAATACATGTAGTTACCAAGGTAACACAGACATGCACACATACAGTAACTATACATAACAATGTAAAATATAGATATGGGTATGGAATCGGAATGTGCAGTGCAAAGTGGCTGCTGCTATCAATCCAGCAAACAAACTGCACATGACAATATATATGGATATGAGGACCGTAGGAAAGAAGAAACTGTTGCATGAAGTGACTGGTGCTTATCAGTCCAGTATAAAAAGCAGGTGCAACTGCATGTAAAGTGCAGAGTGCAGTGAACTGGGTGACCATTGCCATAGTGCCTGGGGTGGGGGCACAGCTGGCAGAGGGTGGCAGTTCTTGATCCTTCTGTTGGCCTGGGGGTACAGATGGTTCTGGAGTCTGGGTGTTGTGGTATTAACACTCCTGTACAGGTTTCATGAGAGTGACGATTTGTTGGGTGAGGTGGGTGAGACTGCTGACAATGCTGCTGGCCCATCTGCAGATTCTCCTGTCACAGATGTCCTGCAGTGAAGGGAGACCTAACACTGCAATTTTCTGGGCTAACATGATCACCCACTGCAGTGCCTGTCTGTCCTGTCCAGTGCAACTGCCAAAGCACGCAGCTATATAGCAGATTAATAAGCTTTGGTGAGCTTTCTTAAGCAGCCGCACCATGGTCTTTGACCAGTTTAGATCCTAAAACCAGTTGAAAGAAGCAAAACACACAGCCACAGAAACACAAAGTAAATGGCTGAACAAAGCCAAGGGGGAGAGGGAGGGAGCACGCAAGCTGCATAGGAAGCCTCACACTGCATTGCTTGATATGATGAGGGGCAGTCCTGCCCCCTGCTGGTGGGATGGCAACAGCTGTTCACTGAACATCTGCTTTAAGTTTTGCATCATTTTCATTCCAGTGCTGGAAAAGCTAGGAAGCATGAATGGGTGATATGTAGCTTAATTAATTAATGTAAGTAAATTCATGTCAAAAGTGAGAAAGCTGAAGATTATAGAACTGCATACAGTTAATTAAGAAGTTTAGCCTTTTTGCATGGCTGGCTAGGCTAGCTTTACAAATACCAAATTGAAATTCACCGAGATGATTTCAGTTCAACTCACAATATGCAAGGCTCATTTCAGCGGCGTAGACATATACATTTTTGAAAGATTTACATCCAGTGCCTTGCTGGAGTCGACAGTCAGATTAAACTCCTCTCCAAGGACCACATTGAAAAGGTCTGAATTCAATCCTTTACTGACACCAGTTGAAGGGTAAGACTGAGAAATAAGCATACAATGTCTATAAAATGAGAGGCAACAACAATCAAGGCACTATTAGGGTAGAAATCAAGCTTGTTAACCAGGATGCTATTTGGTACAGTATCTTTACAAAAAAAACATTCTTATTAAATAAACAATTTTGCAGATACTCAGAATGTGCTTATTAATAAAAATACAACGTGCAGTTGAAATTACATAATGTGAGGTCGGGGGTAACGAGGCATCGTAGGAGCAGAGAGAAACACGGAGACTAGCCGCCCGGAGAGAACACGCTCTATATCAGCCGCCCTGAAAAGAACTACACCATACACCCAAAACGCACCCGACCAATTACATACAGGAAACACAAGGTTGTCAGACGCCGAACTGCAAGACGCATACACTTTGGGAGATTTACATGAGCTAATTACACACGAGGATCGGACAGGGTACACACAAGACACAGGTAAACACACGCGCAACAATAAGGAATTGTAACCCGTAACATTAACAATAACGACACAACAAGGGCTATTCACAACTTGCGCGCGGGGCATGCTGGGACATGCACCCACCCGGCGCTACGATACAAATAATCCCTTCAAAGACTAACAAGCTGTAAAAGACGTGTACGTCGTAACTACAACAATATGGGCTCCTATCCATGACATCATTAAACAAGGACCGATTCGCAGATGCGTTGTTTTGAATTAGGCGTGAAAAGAGCAAAGGAATAAACTTTCACAGTTAACACACTGAGTTAATTAGAATAAAATACACTGATAACAGAACAATTACTATTAGTAGGAGTAGAGATGCTACTGTCAATCTAAAGAAATACGGGACTTGGGAAATACGAGACACCGGAACACAGAGTGGGACCGGGGGATTCTGATTGGATGTTTAGTTTTAAATGATACCGATCTCTCTTTTTATGCAAAATAGTAAATAGATGAAAATAAGTGGGAAGTAACGATTAGTAAGGCGACTAGCTGCTGCTACTAAAATTACTTTTACGGGTTAGTACAGCTTTTTTTGTGAATCTCTAAGCGACCCATGTTTATCGTTAGTTAATAATTGCGTGGTCAAAGCAGTCCGTGGTAAAATAAACGTATATGTTGACTGCATTTCTGTTTTTATTTGAAAGGGCGGTGTAACGTATTTGTTTTGCACGTTTATCATATACTTACGTAATCCCGTTTCTCATTGGCTATCGGGGTTTTATCGCGATATGACGGGCAGCTGTTCTGACGCAGTTCTAGAACCTCTGCATCACACGGTCTTCTGGCCACAGAAGGACAGGATGTACAGTAGGTGGTTGAACGTAGTTATAGTTGGTTGCCATTCCATTGCTCTGAACTTGATGCCAGCATCTACAGAGAGCCAGTGAAGATAGACAAGGTACGGTGTATCATTGTAGCGTTTGGGCTAACTGAATACTAGACTTCGTAGTTTTAAACGCTTCGGATGAAGATGGAAAAATTATGTGAGCTGCGCTAGGGGATATATCCATGACTGGACCGGGACATCAGACTCAAACAGAAGACATTAGGATCAGCAGATGAGGTGGGCATGCTGACCATAGACGGATCGAATGCCGGTAGGTGCCGTTTCCACTAATCATGTTGCAAGCACCTATGTGGAGGCAATGAAGACAGACGAAGTTGTAGCATCTGGGTATTTCAGCTGATTGAGTACCAGATGTTTTGCTTAGTCTTAGAAAAGTTCAGTTGGAGATGGTGAATGTCTAGGGCGCCGCTGTCGCGCCTTAGTAATTAGCGATTTTACTTAGCAGCTGCAATATCACGGGGTCCTAACCGACCCCAACATTGTGTGCATGGACTTGCTGTCCCTATATTTCAGTGGATTCCTCCCGTATTTTTATTAGTCAAAAAGGAAAGACCTAATATGAAGAATTATAATATAAAATACATTTAAATAATTAAAATAAGCTAAGATAGTAAAATATGATGATAAAAAATAAAAGCAATAATAGATCTGTTTTTACCTGGGTCAGTGCAACTCAGAGGATGTAAAATTTGGCAGCCCCCCAAACAGTGTGGTGACCGTATAAAGTGCTTATTTCGTGTTTGCTGTTAAGAGTCCTCATTTTGTACTCGAGTATTTGGGCTGACAGTAGTGTTTGGGCTGGTATTATGGTAAAAGTCTAGGATACACTTGGCATTACGGATGTGGTTAAGGTTACTATTATAGGTGGTATAGAGTAGGGTGACAGCTAGAATTAGGGTTTGGTGTGGCATTAAATTTAGGGTTTGAAATGAGTCTAGGGGTCATATAGGGCACAATGTGTCAGGGTCAGCGCCTGTTTGCCCAAGTCTTTGGTATCTTCTCCCGGTTTGGCCAGCAGGTGTCCATCCTGGTACCCCCCCCCCCGTAGTCTTAAGTGTGTTTCCCCTGCTCCCTGACTGCTGTGTGGCCACTTACTCCTCTGTCCTGTATTCAAATCCCGCTCCTTCTCTTTATCTTTTTTGTGGATTTTCTTTTCCTAGTGTTTCATTTGTATTTCTAGTTCCTATGTTTCCTGACTTGTATTCTGTTTTGGTTATTTGTTTTGCCTTGGTTCTGTTTTACCTGCCTTATTCCCCCCCATGTTTAGATTCTATTTCCATATTTCTTTGTCAGTTCTTAGTTTCCCTTTTAATTCTGAGTTCCTTGATTCAATTACTCATCTCACCTGTTGTCTGTTTTCCCAGCCCTTGTGAATTGTTCTCACCTGTCCTGCATTATCCTTGTTAGCTCTCTGTATTTAACTTCCCGATCCTGCCCTGTTTCTGGTGGAGTCATTGTTGTAGGTCTGTTGTATTTTTTGCTGCTGTTGTTTTTGCTGTTGCTACTGCTGCTACTGCTATTGCTGATGATGATCATGTTCTTGTTGCTGCTACTGCTATTGCTGATGATGATCATGTTCTTGTTGCTGCTACTGCTATTGCTGATGATGATCATGTTCTTGTTGCTGCTACTGCTATTGCTGATGATGATCATGTTCTTGTTGCTGCTACTGCTATTGCTGATGATGATCATGTTCTTGTTGCTGCTGATGTTCTTGTTGCTGCTGATGTTCTTGTTGCCAGTGGTTTCTGCTGTTTTTGATTCCTGCCTGTTCCCGTGCAGCTAGTTTCCCTTTGTAGATCATTTTGTTCTCTTAGTTACTTTGTCTCCTTCTTAGTTTTGACCCCTTTGAGCCCTTTACAAAAACAAATATTAGTGGTAGTCACAAGTTTACATACACAAGTAAAACAGGCATCAACCATAATATTTTGGTAGTCATTAGCAAGCTTCTGGCATAATTCGGGCTAAAAATTTGACCACTCTCCTTTGCAGAATTGGACCCGGCTTTTAAGCGTAACCCACAAATTTTCAATAGGGATGAAATTAGAGGTACTTCACAAAGCAAGATTTTTTGCTTAGCCGAATAACTTGTTAGAGTTAAGGTGGATTGCGTGAGCAATGAGGCGCGAGCTGAGCCGCGTGGCGTGAGCAATGAGGCCGCGAGCTGAGCGTGAGCAATGAGGCCGCGAGCTGAGCGTGAGCAATGAGGCGCAAGCTGAGCCGTGTGGCGTGAGCAATGAGGCCGCGAGCAGAGCGTGAGCAATGAGGCCGCGAGCAGAGCGTGAGCAATGAGGCCGCGAGCAGAGCGTGAGCAATGAGGCCGCGAGCTGAGCGTGAGCAATAAGGCCGCGAGCTGAGCGTGAGCAATGAGGCCGCGAGCTCAGCGTGAACAATGAGGCCGCGAATTGAGCGTGAGCAATGAGGCCGCGCGCTGAGCGTGAGCAATGAGGCCGCGAGCTGAGCGTGAGCAATGAGGCCGCGACCTGAGCCGCGTCGAGTGCGCAATGAGGCCGCGACCTGAGCCGCCAGGCATGAGCAATGAGGCCGCGAGCTGAGCGTGAACAATGAGGCCGCGAGCTGAGCGTGAGCAATGAGGGCGTGAGCAATGAGGCCGCGAGCTGAGCGTGAACAATGAGGCCGCGAGCTGAGCGTGAGCAATGAGGGCGTGAGCAATGAGGCCGCGAGCTAAGCTTGAGCAATGAGGCCGCGAGCTGAGCCGCATGGCGTGAGCAATGAGGCCGCGAGCTGAGCCTGAGCAATGAGGCCGCGAGCTGAGCGTGAGCAATGAGGCCGCGAGCTGAGCCGCGTGGCGTGAGCAATGAGGCCGCGAGCTGAGCTGCGTGACGTGAGCAATGAGGCCGCGAGCTGAGCCGCGTCGAGAGAGCAATGAGGTCGCTAGCTGAGCCGCGTGGCGTGAGCAATGAGGCCGCGAGCTGAGCGTGAGCAATGAGGCCGCGTGCTGAGCTGCGTGACGTGAGCAATGAGGCCGCGAGCTGAGCGTGAGCAATGAGGCCGCGAGCTGAGCGTGAGCAATGAGGCCGCGAGCTGAGCGTGAGCAATGAGGCCGCTTGCTGAGCTGCGTGACATGAGCAATGAGGCCGCGAGCTGAGCGTGAGCAATGAGGCCGCGAGCTGAGCCTCGTCGAATGAGCAATGAGGCCGCGAGCTGAGCCGCGTCAAGTGAGCAATGAGGCCGCGAGCTGAGCCTGAGCAATGAGGCCGCGAGCTGAGCGTGAGGAATGAGGCCGCGAGCTGAGCCGCGTGGCGTGAGCAATGAGGCCGCGAGCTGAGCGTGAGCAATGAGGCCACGACCTGAGCCGCGTCGAGTGCGCAATGAGGCCGCGAGCTGAGCTGCGTGACGTGAGCAATGAGGCTGCGAGCTGAGCCTGAGCAATGAGGCCGCGAGCTGAGCATGAGGAATGAGGCCGCGAGCTGAGCCGCGTGGCGTGAGCAATGAGGCCGCGAGCTAAGCTTGAGCAATGAGGCCGCGAGCTGAGCGTGAGCAATGAGGCCGCGAGCTGAGCGTGAGCAATGAGGCCGCGAGCTGAGCGTGAGCAATGAGGCCGCGAGCTCAGCGTGAACAATGAGGCCGCGAGCTGAGCGTGAGCAATGATGCCGCGCGCTGAGCGTGAGCAATGAGGCCGCGAGCTGAGCGTGAGCAATGAGGCCGCGACCTGAGCCGCGTCGAGTGCGCAATGAGGCCGCGAGCTGAGCCGCCAGGCATGAGCAATGAGGCCGCGAGCTGAGCGTGAACAATGAGGCCGCGAGCTGAGCGTGAGCAATGAGGGCGTGAGCAATGAGGCCGCGAGCTAAGCTTGAGCAATGAGGCCGCGAGCTGAGCCGCATGGCGTGAGCAATGAGGCCGCGAGCTGAGCCTGAGCAATGAGGCCGCGAGCTGAGCGTGAGCAATGAGGCCGCGAGCTGAGCCGCGTGGCGTGAGCAATGAGGCCGCGAGCTGAGCTGCGTGACGTGAGCAATGAGGCCGCGAGCTGAGCCGCGTCGAGTGAGCAATGAGGTCGCTAGCTGAGCCGCGTGGCGTGAGCAATGAGGCCGCGAGCTGAGCGTGAGCAATGAGGCCGCGTGCTGAGCTGCGTGACGTGAGCAATGAGGCCGCGAGCTGAGCGTGAGCAATGAGGCCGCGAGCTGAGCGTGAGCAATGAGGCCGCGAGCTGAGCGTGAGCAATGAGGCCGCTTGCTGAGCTGCGTGACATGAGCAATGAGGCCGCGAGCTGAGCGTGAGCAATGAGGCCGCGAGCTGAGCCTCGTCGAATGAGCAATGAGGCCGCGAGCTGAGCCGCGTCAAGTGAGCAATGAGGCCGCGAGCTGAGCCTGAGCAATGAGGCCGCGAGCTGAGCGTGAGGAATGAGGCCGCGAGCTGAGCCGCGTGGCGTGAGCAATGAGGCCGCGAGCTGAGCGTGAGCAATGAGGCCACGACCTGAGCCGCGTCGAGTGCGCAATGAGGCCGCGAGCTGAGCTGCGTGACGTGAGCAATGAGGCTGCGAGCTGAGCCTGAGCAATGAGGCCGCGAGCTGAGCATGAGGAATGAGGCCGCGAGCTGAGCCGCGTGGCGTGAGCAATGAGGCCGCGAGCTAAGCTTGAGCAATGAGGCCGCGAGCTGAGCGTGAGCAATGAGGCCGCGAGCTGAGCGTGAGCAATAAGGCCGCGAGCTGAGCGTGAGCAATGAGGCCGCGAGCTCAGCGTGAACAATGAGGCCGCGAATTGAGCGTGAGCAATGAGGCCGCGCGCTGAGCGTGAGCAATGAGGCCGCGAGCTGAGCGTGAGCAATGAGGCCGCGACCTGAGCCGCGTCGAGTGCGCAATGAGGCCGCGACCTGAGCCGCCAGGCATGAGCAATGAGGCCGCGAGCTGAGCGTGAACAATGAGGCCGCGAGCTGAGCGTGAGCAATGAGGGCGTGAGCAATGAGGCCGCGAGCTATGCTTGAGCAATGAGGCCGCGAGCTGAGCCGCATGGCGTGAGCAATGAGGCCGCGAGCTGAGCCTGAGCAATGAGGCCGCGAGCTGAGCTGCGTGACGTGAGCAATGAGGCCGCGAGCTGAGCCGCGTCGAGTGAGCAATGAGGTCGCTAGCTGAGCCGCGTGGCGTGAGCAATGAGGCCGCGAGCTGAGCGTGAGCAATGAGGCCGCGTGCTGAGCTGCGTGACGTGAGCAATGAGGCCGCGAGCTGAGCGTGAGCAATGAGGCCGCGAGCTGAGCGTGAGCAATGAGGCCGCGAGCTGAGCGTGAGCAATGAGGCCGCTTGCTGAGCTGCGTGACATGAGCAATGAGGCCGCGAGCTGAGCGTGAGCAATGAGGCCGCGAGCTGAGCCTCGTCGAATGAGCAATGAGGCCGCGAGCTGAGCCGCGTCAAGTGAGCAATGAGGCCGCGAGCTGAGCCTGAGCAATGAGGCCGCGAGCTGAGCGTGAGGAATGAGGCCGCGAGCTGAGCCGCGTGGCGTGAGCAATGAGGCCGCGAGCTGAGCGTGAGCAATGAGGCCACGACCTGAGCCGCGTCGAGTGCGCAATGAGGCCGCGAGCTGAGCTGCGTGACGTGAGCAATGAGGCTGCGAGCTGAGCCTGAGCAATGAGGCCGCGAGCTGAGCATGAGGAATGAGGCCGCGAGCTGAGCCGCGTGGCGTGAGCAATGAGGCCGCGAGCTAAGCTTGAGCAATGAGGCCGCGAGCTGAGCGTGAGCAATGAGGCCGCGAGCTGAGCGTGAGCAATAAGGCCGCGAGCTGAGCGTGAGCAATGAGGCCGCGAGCTCAGCGTGAACAATGAGGCCGCGAACTCAGCGTGAGCAATGAGGCCGCTTGCTGAGCTGCGTGACGTGAGCAATGAGGCCGCGAGCTGAGCCTCGTCGAATGAGCAATGAGGCCGCGAGCTGAGCCGCGTCAAGTGAGCAATGAGGTCGCGAGCTGAGCGTGAGCAATGAGGCCGCGAGCTGAGCCGCGTGGCGTGAGCAATGAGGCCGCGAGCTGAGTGTGAGCAATGAGGCCGCGTGCTGAGCGTGAGCAATGAGGCCGCGAGCTGAGCCGCATGGCGTGAGCAATGAGGCCGCGAGCTGAACGTGAGCAATGAGGCCGCGAGCTGAGCCTGAGCAATGAGGCCGCGAGCTGAGCGTGAGCAATGAGGCTGCGAGCTGAGCCGCGTGGCGTGAGCAATGAGGCCGCGAGCTGAGCGTGAGCAATGAGGCCGCGAGCTGAGCGTGAGCAATGAGGCCGCGAGCTGAGCCGTGTCGCGTGAGCATTGAGGCCGCGAGCTGAGCGTGAGCAATGAGGCCGCGTGCTGAGCTGCGTGACGTGAGCAATGAGGCTGCGAGCTGAGCCTGAGCAATGAGGCCGCGAGCTGAGCGTGAGGAATGAGGCCGCGAACTGAGCCGCGTGGCGTGAGCAATGAGGCCGCGAGCTGAGCATGAGCAATGAGGCCACGACCTGAGCCGCGTCGAGTGCGCAATGAGGCCGCGAGCTGAGCCGCGTGGCGGTGAGCAATGAGGCCGCGAGCTAAGCTTGAGCAATGAGGCCGCGAGCTGAGCCGCATGGCGTGAGCAATGAGGCCGCGAGCTGAGCGTGAGCAATGAGGCCGCAAGCTGAGCGTGAGCAATGAGGCCACGACCTGAGCCGCGTCGAGTGCGCAATGAGGCCGCGAGCTGAGCCGCGTGGCGTGAGCAATGAGGCCGCGAGCTAAGCTTGAGCAATGAGGCCGCGAGCTGAGCGTGAGCAATGAGGCCGCGAGCTGAGCGTGAGCAATAAGGCCGCGAGCTGAGCGTGAGCAATGAGGCCGCGAGCTCAGCGTGAACAATGAGGCCGCGAACTCAGCGTGAGCAATGAGGCCGCTTGCTGAGCTGCGTGACGTGAGCAATGAGGCCGCGAGCTGAGCCTCGTCGAATGAGCAATGAGGCCGCGAGCTGAGCCGCGTCAAGTGAGCAATGAGGTCGCGAGCTGAGCGTGAGCAATGAGGCCGCGAGCTGAGCCGCGTGGCGTGAGCAATGAGGCCGCGAGCTAAGCTTGAGCAATGAGGCCGCGAGCTGAGCCGTGTGGCATGAGCAATGAGGCCGCGAGCTGAGTGTGAGCAATGAGGCCGCGTGCTGAGCGTGAGCAATGAGGCCGCGAGCTGAGCCGCATGGCGTGAGCAATGAGGCCGCGAGCTGAACGTGAGCAATGAGGCCGCGAGCTGAGCCTGAGCAATGAGGCCGCGAGCTGAGCGTGAGCAATGAGGCCGCGAGCTGAGCCGCGTGGCGTGAGCAATGAGGCCGCGAGCTGAGCTGCGTGACGTGAGCAATGAGGCTGCGAGCTGAGCATGAGCAATGAGGCCGCGAGCTGAGCCGCGTCGAGTGAGCAATGAGGCCGCGAGCTGAGCCGCGTGGCATGAGCAATGAGGCCGCGAGCTAAGCTTGAGCAATGAGGCCGCGAGCTGAGCCGTGTGGCATGAGCAATGAGGCCGCGAGCTGAGTGTGAGCAATGAGGCCGCGTGCTGAGCTGCGTGATGTGAGCAATGAGGCTGCGAGCTGAGCATGAGCAATGAGGCCGCGAGCTGAGCCGCGTCGAGTGAGCAATGAGGCCGCTAGCTGAACGTGAGCAATGAGGCCGTGAGCTGAGCAAGAGCAATGAGGCCGCAAGCTGAGCTGCGTGACGTGAGCAATGAGGCCGCGAGCTAAGCTTGAGCAATGAGGCCGCGAGCTGAGCCGTGTGGCATGAGCAATGAGGCCGCGAGCTGAGCGTGAGCAATGAGGCCGCGAGCTGAGCGTGAGCAATGAGGCCGCGAGCTCAGCGTGAGCAATGAGGCCGCGAACTCAGCGTGAGCAATGAGGCCGCGAGCTGAGCTGCGTGACGTGAGCAATGAGGCTGCGAGCTGAGCTTGAGCAATGAGGCCGCGAGCTAAGCTTGAGCAATGAGGCCGCGAGCTGAGCCGTGTGGCATGAGCAATGAGGCCGCGAGCTGAGTGTGAGCAATGAGGCCGCGTGCTGAGCTGCGTGATGTGAGCAATGAGGCTGCGAGCTGAGCATGAGCAATGAGGCCGCGAGCTGAGCCGCGTCGAGTGAGCAATGAGGCCGCTAGCTGAACGTGAGCAATGAGGCCGCGAGCTGAGCATGAGCAATGAGGCCGCAAGCTGAGCTGCGTGACGTGAGCAATGAGGCCGCGAGCTGAGCCGTGTGGCATGAGCAATGAGGCCGCGAGCTGAGCGTGAGCAATGAGGCCGCGAGCTGAGCGTGAGCAATGAGGCCGCGAGCTCAGCGTGAGCAATGAGGCCGCGAACTCAGCGTGAGCAATGAGGCCGCGAGCTGAGCTGCGTGACGTGAGCAATGAGGCTGCGAGCTGAGCATGAGCAATGAGGCCGCGAGCTGAGCCGCGTCGAGTGAGCAATGAGGTCGCGAGCTGAGCCGCGTGGCGTGAGCAATGAGGCCGCGAGCTAAGCTTGAGCAATGAGGCCGCGAGCTGAGCCGTGTGGCATGAGCAATGAGGCCGCGAGCTGAGCGTGAGCAATGAGGCCGTGTGCTGAGCTGCGTGATGTGAGCAATGAGGCTGCGAGCTGAGCATGAGCAATGAGGCCGCGAGCTGAGCCGCGTCGAGTGAGCAATGAGGCCGCTAGCTGAACGTGAGCAATGAGGCCGCGAGCTGAGCATGAGCAATGAGGCCGCAAGCTGAGCTGCGTGACGTGAGCAATGAGGCCGCGAGCTAAGCTTGAGCAATGAGGCCGCGAGCTGAGCCGTGTGGCATGAGCAATGAGGCCGCGAGCTGAGCGTGAGCAATGAGGCCGCGAGCTGAGCGTGAGCAATGAGGCCGCGAGCTCAGCGTGAGCAATGAGGCCGCGAACTCAGCGTGAGCAATGAGGCCGCGAGCTGAGCTGCGTGACGTGAGCAATGAGGCTGCGAGCTGAGCTTGAGCAATGAGGCCGCGAGCTAAGCTTGAGCAATGAGGCCGCGAGCTGAGCCGTGTGGCATGAGCAATGAGGCCGCGAGCTGAGTGTGAGCAATGAGGCCGCGTGCTGAGCTGCGTGATGTGAGCAATGAGGCTGCGAGCTGAGCATGAGCAATGAGGCCGCGAGCTGAGCCGCGTCGAGTGAGCAATGAGGCCGCTAGCTGAACGTGAGCAATGAGGCCGCGAGCTGAGCATGAGCAATGAGGCCGCAAGCTGAGCTGCGTGACGTGAGCAATGAGGCCGCGAGCTAAGCTTGAGCAATGAGGCCGCGAGCTGAGCCGTGTGGCATGAGCAATGAGGCCGCGAGCTGAGCGTGAGCAATGAGGCCGCGAGCTGAGCGTGAGCAATGAGGCCGCGAGCTCAGCGTGAGCAATGAGGCCGCGAACTCAGCGTGAGCAATGAGGCCGCGAGCTGAGCTGCGTGACGTGAGCAATGAGGCTGCGAGCTGAGCATGAGCAATGAGGCCGCGAGCTGAGCCGCGTCGAGTGAGCAATGAGGTCGCGAGCTGAGCCGCGTGGCGTGAGCAATGAGGCCGCGAGCTAAGCTTGAGCAATGAGGCCGCGAGCTGAGCCGTGTGGCATGAGCAATGAGGCCGCGAGCTGAGCGTGAGCAATGAGGCCGTGTGCTGAGCTGCGTGACGTGAGCAATGAGGCCGCGAGCTGAGCGTGAGCAATGAGGCCGCGAGCTGAGCGTGAGCAATGAGGCCGCGAGCTGAGCGTGAGCAATGAGGCCGCTTGCTGAGCTGCGTGACATGAGCAATGAGGCCGCGAGCTGAGCGTGAGCAATGAGGCCGCGAGCTGAGCCTCGTCGAATGAGCAATGAGGCCGCGAGCTGAGCCGCGTCAAGTGAGCAATGAGGCCGCGAGCTGAGCCTGAGCAATGAGGCCGCGAGCTGAGCGTGAGCAATGAGGCCGCGAGCTGAGCCGCGTGGCGTGAGCAATGAGGCCGCGAGCTGAGCGTGAGCAATGAGGCCGCGAGCTGAGCGTGAGCAATGAGGCCGCGAGCTGAGCCGTGTCGCGTGAGCATTGAGGCCGCGAGCTGAGCGTGAGCAATGAGGCCGCGTGCTGAGCTGCGTGACGTGAGCAATGAGGCTGCGAGCTGAGCATGAGCAATGAGGCCGCGAGCTGAGCCGCGTCGAGTGAGCAATGAGGCCGCGAGCTGAGCCGCGTGGCGTGAGCAATGA
Source organism: Brienomyrus brachyistius (assembly GCF_023856365.1). Classification (NCBI taxonomy): domain Eukaryota; kingdom Metazoa; phylum Chordata; class Actinopteri; order Osteoglossiformes; family Mormyridae; genus Brienomyrus; species Brienomyrus brachyistius. Next base: position 26,908,515 of record NC_064536.1, on the reverse strand, counting down.
GGCCGCGAGCTAAGCTTGAGCAATGAGGCCGCGAGCTGAGCCGCATGGCGTGAGCAATGAGGCCGCGAGCTGAGCGTGAGCAATGAGGCCGCAAGCTGAGCGTGAGCAATGAGGCCACGACCTGAGCCGCGTCGAGTGCGCAATGAGGCCGCGAGCTGAGCCGCGTGGCGTGAGCAATGAGGCCGCGAGCTAAGCTTGAGCAATGAGGCCGCGAGCTGAGCGTGAGCAATGAGGCCGCGAGCTGAGCGTGAGCAATAAGGCCGCGAGCTGAGCGTGAGCAATGAGGCCGCGAGCTCAGCGTGAACAATGAGGCCGCGAACTCAGCGTGAGCAATGAGGCCGCTTGCTGAGCTGCGTGACGTGAGCAATGAGGCCGCGAGCTGAGCCTCGTCGAATGAGCAATGAGGCCGCGAGCTGAGCCGCGTCAAGTGAGCAATGAGGCCGCGAGCTGAGCGTGAGCAATGAGGCCGCGAGCTGAGCCGCGTGGCGTGAGCAATGAGGCCGCGAGCTAAGCTTGAGCAATGAGGCCGCGTGCTGAGCGTGAGAAATGAGGCCGCGAGCTGAGCCGCATGGCGTGAGCAATGAGGCCGCGAGCTGAACGTGAGCAATGAGGCCGCGAGCTGAGCCTGAGCAATGAGGCCGCGAGCTGAGCGTGAGCAATGAGGCCGCGAGCTGAGCCGCGTGGCGTGAGCAATGAGGCCGCGAGCTGAGCTGCGTGACGTGAGCAATGAGGCCGCGAGCTGAGCCGCGTCGAGTGAGCAATGAGGCCGCGAGCTGAGCCGCGTGGCGTGAGCAATGAGGCCGCGAGCTAAGCTTGAGCAATGAGGCCGCGAGCTGAGCCGTGTGCATGAGCAATGAGGCCGCGAGCTGAGTGTGAGCAATGAGGCCGCGTGCTGAGCTGCGTGACGTGAGCAATGAGGCTGCGAGCTGAGCATGAGCAATGAGGCCGCGAGCTGAGCTGCGTCGAGTGAGCAATGAGGCCGCTAGCTGAACGTGAGCAATGAGGCCGCGAGCTGAGCATGAGCAATGAGGCCGCGAGCTGAGCTGCGTGACGTGAGCAATGAGGCCGCGAGCTAAGCTTGAGCAATGAGGCCCGCGAGCTGAGCGTGAGCAATGAGGCCGCGAGCTCAGCGTGAGCAATGAGGCCGCGAACTCAGCGTGAGCAATGAGGCCGCTTGCTGAGCTGCGTGACATGAGCAATGAGGCTGCGAGCTGAGCGTGAGCAATGAGGCCGCGAGCTGAGCCTCGTCGAATGAGCAATGAGGCCGTGAGCTGAGCCGCGTCAAGTGAGCAATGAGGCCGCGAGCTGAGCGTGAGCAATGAGGCCGCGAGCTGAGCGTGAGCAATGAGGCCGCGACCTGAGCCGCGTCGAGTGCGCAATGAGGCCGCGAGCTAAGCTTGAGCAATGAGGCCGCGAGCTGAGCGTTAGCAATGAGGCCGCGAGCTGAGCGTGAGCAATAAGGCCGTGAGCTGAGCGTGAACAATGAGGCCGCGAACTCAGCGTGAGCAATGAGGCCGCTTCCTGAGCTGCGTGACGTGAGCAATGAGGCCGCGAGCTGAGCGTGAGCAATGAGGCCGCGAGCTGAGCCTCGTCGAATGAGCAATGAGGCCGCGAGCTGAGCCACGTCAAGTGAGCAATGAGGCCGCGAGCTGAGCGTGAGCAATGAGGCCGCGAGCTGAGCCGCGTGGCGTGAGCAATGAGGCCGCGAGCTAAGCTTGAGCAATGAGGCCGCGAGCTGAGCCGTGTGGCATGAGCAATGAGGCCGCGAGCTGAGTGTGAGCAATGAGGCCGCGAGCTGAGCCGCATGGCGTGAGCAATGAGGCCGCGAGCTGAACGTGAGCAATGAGGCCGCGAGCTGAGCCTGAGCAATGAGGCCGCGAGCTGAGCGTGAGTAATGAGGCCGCGAGCTGAGCCGCGTGGCGTGAGCAATGAGGCCGCGAGCTGAGCTGCGTGACGTGAGCAATGAGGCTGCGAGCTGAGCATGAGCAATGAGGCCGCGAGCTGAGCCGCGTCGAGTGAGGCAATGAGGCCGCGAGCTGAGCCGCGTGGCGTGAGCAATGAGGCCGCGAGCTAAGCTTGAGCAATGAGGCCGCGAGCTGAGCCGTTGTGGCATGAGCAATGAGGCCGCGAGCTGAGTGTGAGCAATGAGGCCGCGTGCTGAGCTGCGTGATGTGAGCAATGAGGCTGCGAGCTGAGCATGAGCAATGAGGCCGCGAGCTGAGCCGCGTCGAGTGAGCAATGAGGCCGCTAGCTGAACGTGAGCAATGAGGCCGCGAGCTGAGCATGAGCAATGAGGCCGCAAGCTGAGCTGCGTGACGTGAGCAATGAGGCCGCGAGCTAAGCTTGAGCAATGAGGCCGCGAGCTGAGCCGTGTGGCATGAGCAATGAGGCCGCGAGCTGAGCGTGAGCAATGAGGCCGCGAGCTGAGCGTGAGCAATGAGGCCGCGAGCTCAGCGTGAGCAATGAGGCCGCGAACTCAGCGTGAGCAATGAGGCCGCGAGCTGAGCTGCGTGACGTGAGCAATGAGGCTGCGAGCTGAGCATGAGCAATGAGGCCGCGAGCTGAGCCGCGTCGAGTGAGCAATGAGGTCGCGAGCTGAGCCGCGTGGCGTGAGCAATGAGGCCGCGAGCTAAGCTTGAGCAATGAGGCCGCAAGCTGAGCCGTGTGGCATGAGCAATGAGGGCCGCGAGCTGAGCGTGAGCAATGAGGCCGTGTGCTGAGCTGCGTGACGTGAGCAATGAGGCCGCGAGCTGAGCGTGAGCAATGAGGCCGCGAGCTGAGCGTGAGCAATGAGGCCGCGAGCTGAGCGTGAGCAATGAGGCCGCTTGCTGAGCTGCGTGACCATGAGCAATGAGGCCGCGAGCTGAGCGTGAGCAATGAGGCCGCGAGCTGAGCCTCGTCGAATGAGCAATGAGGCCGCGAGCTGAGCCGCGTCAAGTGAGCAATGAGGCCGCCGAGCTGAGCCTGAGCAATGAGGCCGGCGAGCTGAGCGTGAGCAATGAGGCCGCGAGCTGAGCCGCGTGGCGTGAGCAATGAGGCCGCGAGCTGAGCGTGAGCAATGAGGCCGCGAGCTGAGCGTGAGCAATGAGGCCGCGAGCTGAGCCGTGTCGCGTGAGCATTGAGGCCGCGAGCTGAGCGTGAGCAATGAGGCCGCGTGCTGAGCTGCGTGACGTGAGCAATGAGGCTGCGAGCTGAGCATGAGCAATGAGGCCGCGAGCTGAGCCGCGTCGAGTGAGCAATGAGGCCGCGAGCTGAGCCGCGTGGCGTGAGCAATGAGGCCGCGAGCTAAGCTTGAGCAATGAGGCCGCGAGCTGAGCCGCATGGCGTGAGCAATGAGGCCGCGAGCTGAGCGTGAGCAATGAGGCCGCAAGCTGAGCGTGAGCAATGAGGCCACGACCTGAGCCGCGTCGATGTGCGCAATGAGGCCGCGAGCTGAGCCGCGTGGCTGTGAGCAATGAGGCCGCGAGCTAAGCTTGAGCAATGAGGCCGCGAGCTGAGCGTGAGCAATGAGGGCCCGCGAGCTGAGCGTGAGCAATAAGGCCGCGAGCTGAGCGTGAGCAATGAGGCCGCGAGCTCAGCGTGAACAATGAGGCCGCGAACTCAGCGTGAGCAATGAGGCCGCTTGCTGAGCTGCGTGACGTGAGCAATGAGGCCGCGAGCTGAGCCTCGTCGAATGAGCAATGAGGGCCGCGAGCTGAGCCGCGTCAAGTGAGCAATGAGGCCGCGAGCTGAGCGTGAGCAATGAGGCCGCGAGCTGAGCCGCGTGGCGTGAGCAATGAGGCCGCGAGCTAAGCTTGAGCAATGACGGCCGCGTGGCTGAGCGTGAGCAATGAGGCCGCGAGCTGAGCCGCATGGCGTGAGCAATGAGGCCGCGAGCTGAACGTGAGCAATGAGGCCGCGAGCTGAGCCTGAGCAATGAGGCCGCGAGCTGAGCGGTGAGCAATGAGGCCGCGAGCCGCGTGGCGTGAGCAATGAGGCCGCGAGCTGAGCTGCGTGACGTGAGCAATGAGGCCGCGAGCTGAGCCGCGTCGAGTGAGCAATGAGGCGCGAGCTGAGCCGCGTGGCGTGAGCAATGAGGCCGCGAGCTAAGCTTGAGCAATGAGGCCGCGAGCTGAGCCGTGTGGCATGAGCAATGAGGCAGCGAGCTGAGCGTGAGCAATGAGGCCGCAAGCTGAGCGTGAGCAATGAGGCCGCGACCTGAGCCGCGTCGAGTGCGCAATGAGGCCGCGAGCTGAGCCGCCAGGCATGAGCAATGAGGCCGCGAGCTGAGCGTGAAACAATGAGGCCGCGAGCTGAGCGTGAGCAATGAGGCCGCGAGCTGAGCCGCGTGGCGTGAGCAATGAGGCCGCGAGCTAAGCTTGAGCAATGAGGCTGCGAGCTGAGCATGAGCAATGAGGCCGCGAGCTGAGCCGCGTCGAGTGAGCAATGAGGCCGCGAGCTGAACCGCCAGGCATGAGCAATGAGGCCCGCGAGCTGAGCCGCGTGGCGTGAGCAATGAGGCCGCGAGCTGAGCGTGAGCAATGAGGCCGTGAGCTGAGCCTTGTCGTCGTGCGCAATGAGGCCACGAGCTGAGCCACGTGGCGTGAGCAATGAGGCCGCGAGCTGAGACCGCGTCGAGTGAGCAATGAGGCCGCAAGCTGAGCGAGAGCAATGAGCCGCTACCTGAGCCGCGTCGAGTGCGCAATGAGGCCGCGAGCTGAGCCGCCAGGGCATGAGCAATGAGGCCGCGAGCTGAGCAGTGAACAATGAGGCCGCGAGCTGAGTGTGAGCAATGAGGACGCGAGCTGATCCGCGTGGCGTGAGCTATGAGGCCGCGAGCTAAGCTTGAGCAATGAGGCCGCGAGCTGAGCCGCATGGCGTGAGCAATGAGGCCGCGAGCTGAACGTGAGCAATGAGGCCGCGAGCTGAGCGTGAGCAATGAGGCCGCGAGCTGAGCGTGAGCAATGAGGCCGCGAGCTGAGCTGCGTGACGTGAGCAATGAGGCTGCGAGCTGAGCATGAGCAATGAGGCCGCGAGCTGAGCCGCGTCGAGTGAGCAATGAGGCCGCGAGCTGAGCCGCGTGGCGTGAGCAATGAGGCCGCGAGCTAAGCTTGAGCAATGAGGCCGCGAGCTGAGCCGTGTGGCATGAGCAATGAGGCCGCGAGCTGAGTGTGAGCAATGAGGCCGCGTGCTGAGCTGCGTGACGTGAGCAATGAGGCTGCGAGGCTGAGCATGAGCAATGAGGCCGCGAGCTGAGCCGCGTCGAGTTAGCAATGTGGCCGCTAGCTGAACGTGAGCAATGAGGCCGCGAGCTGAGCATGAGCAATGAGGCCGCGAGCTGAGCCGCGTGGCGTGAGCAATGAGGCCGCGAGCTAAGCTTGAGCAATGAGGCCGCGAGCTGAGCGTGAGCAATGAGGCCGCGAGCTGAGCGTGAGCAATGAGGCCGCGAGCTGAGCCGCGTGGCGTGAGCAATGAGGCCCGCGAGCTAAGCTTGAGCAATGAGGCCGCGAGCTGAGCGTGAGCATTGAGGCCGCGAGCTGAGCGTGAGCAATGAGGCCGCGTGCTGAGCTGCGTGACGTGAGCAATGAGGCTGCGAGCTGAGCATGAGCAATGAGGCCGCGAGCTGAGCCGCGTCGAGTGAGCAATGAGGCCGCGAGCTGAGCCGCGTGGCTGGTGAGCAATGAGGCCGCGAGCTAAGCTTGAGCAATGAGGCCGCGAGCTGAGCCGCATGGCGTGAGCAATGAGGCCGCGAGCTGAGCGTGAGCAATGAGGCCGCGACCTGAGCCGCGTCGAGTGCGCAATGAGGCCGCGAGCTGAGCCGCCAGGCATGAGCAATGAGGCCGCGAGCTTGAGCGTGAAAAATGAGGCCGCGAGCTGAGCGTGAGCAATGAGGCCGCGAGCTGAGCCGCGTGGCGTGAGCAATGAGGCCGCGAGCTAAGCTTGAGCAATGAGGCCTGCGAGCTGAGCCGCATGGCGTGAGCAATGAGGCCGCGAGCTGAGCCGCGTGGCGTGAGCAATGAGGCCGCGAGCTGAGCTGCGTGATGTGAGCAATGAGGCTGCGAGCTGAGCATGAGCAATGAGGCCGCGAGCTGAGCCGCGTCGAGTGAGCAATGAGGCCGCGAGCTGAGCCGCGTGGCGTGAGCAATGAGGCCGCGAGCTAAGCTTGAACAATGAGGCCGCGAGCTGAGCGTGTGGCATGAGCAATGAGGCCGCGTGCTGAGCTGCGTGACGTGAGCAATGAGGCTGCGAGCTGAGCATGAGCAATGAGGCCGCGAGCTGAGCCGCGTCGAGTGAGCAATGAGGCCGCGAGCTGAACCGCCAGGCATGAGCAATGAGGCCGCGAGCTGAGCCGCGTGGCGTGAGCAATGAGGCCGCGAGCTGAGCGTGAGCAATGAGGCCGTGAGCTGAGCCTTGTCGTGTGCGCAATGAGGCCACGAGCTGAGCCACGTGGCGTGAGCAATGAGGCCGCGAGCTGAGACCGCGTCGAGTGAGCAATGAGGCTGCGAGCTGAGCCGCGTGGCGTGAGCAATGAGCCCGCGAGCTGAGCGTGAGCAATGAGGCCGCGAGCTGAGCGTGAGCAATGAGGCTACGAGCTGAGCCTGAGCAATGAGGCTACGAGCTGAGCCGCGTGGCGTGAGCAATGAGGCCGCGAGCTGAGCCGCGTGGCGGTGAGCAATGAGGCCGCGAGCTGAGCCTCGTCGAAAAAGCAATAAGGCCGCGAGCTGAGCCGCGTCGCGTGTGAGCAATGAGGCCGCGAGCTGAGCCGCGTGGCGTGAGCAATGAGGCTGCGAGCTAAGCTTGAGCAATGAGGCCGCGAGCTGAGCCGCATGGCGTGAGCAATTAGGCCGCGAGCTGAGCGTGAGCAATGAGGCCGCGAGCTGAGTGTGAGCAATGAGGCCGCGACCTGAGCCGCGTGACGTGGAGCAATGAGGCCGCGAGCTGAGCGTGAGCAATGAGGCCGCGAGCTGAGCCGCGTCGAATGAGCAATGAGGCCGCGAGCTGAGCCTGAGCAATGAGCCGCGAGCAGAGCGTGAGCAATGAGGCCGCGAGCTGAGCGTGAGCAATGAGGCCGCGAGCTGAGCCGCATGGCGTGGAGCAATGAGGCTGCGAGCTGAGCGTGAGCAATGAGGCCGCGAGCTGAGCGTGAGCAATGAGGCTGCGAGCTGAGCCGCGTGGCGGTGAGCAATGAGGCCGCGAGCTGAGCATGAGCAATGAGGCCGTGAGCTGAGCCCTTGTCGAGTGCGCAATGAGGCCGCGAGCTGAGCCGCGTGGCGTGAGCAATGAGGCCGCGAGCTGAGCGTGAGCAATGAGGCCGCTTGCTGAGCTGCGTGACGTGAGCAATGAGGCCGCGACCTGAGCCGCGTCGATGTGCGCAATGAGGCCGCGAGCTGAGCCGCCAGGCAATGAGCAATGAGGCCCGCGAGCTGAGCGTGAACAATGAGGCCGCGAGCTGAGCGTGAGCAATGAGGCCGCGAGCTGAGCCGCGTGGCGTGAGCAATGAGGGCCGCGAGCTAAGCTTGAGCAATGAGGCCGCGAGCTGAGCCGCATGGCGTGAGCAATGAGGCCGCGAGCTGAGCGTGAGCAATGAGGCCGCAAGCTGAGCGTGAGCAATGAGGCCGCTACCTGAGCCGCGTCGAGTGCGCAATGAGGCCGCGAGCTGAGCCGCCAGGCATGAGCAATGAGGCCGCGAGCTGAGCGTGAACAATGAGGCCGCGAGCTGAGCGTGAGCAATGAGGCCGCGAGCTGAGCCGCGTGGCGTGAGCAATGAGGCCGCGAGCTAAGCTTGAGCAATGGGGCCCGCGAGCTGAGCCGCATGGCGTGAGCAATGAGGCCGCGAGCTGAACGTGAGCAATGAGGCCGCGAGCTGAGCGTGAGCAATGAGGCCGCGAGCTGAGCGTGAGCAATGAGGCCGCGAGCTGAGCTGCGTGACGTGAGCAATGAGGCTGCGAGCTGAGCATGAGCAATGAGGCCGCGAGCTGAGCCGCGTCGAGTGAGCAATGAGGCCGCGAGCTGAGCCGCGTGGCGTGAGCAATGAGGCCGCGAGCTAAGCTTGAGCATTGAGGCCGCGAGCTGAGCCGTGTGGCATGAGCAATGAGGCCGCGAGCTGAGTGTGAGCAATGAGGCCGCGTGCTGAGCTGCGTGACGTGAGCAATGAGGCCTGCGAGCTGAGCATGAGCAATGATGGCCGCGAGCTGAGCCGCGTCGAGTTAGCAATGTGGGCCGCTAGCTGAACGTGAGCAATGAGGGCCGCGAGCTGAGCATGAGCAATGAGGCCGCGAGCTGAGCCGCGTGGCGTGAGCAATGAGGCCGCGAGCTAAGCTTGAGCAATGAGGCCGCGAGCTGAGCGTGAGCAATGAGGCCGCGAGCTGAGCCGCGTGGCGTGAGCAATGAGGCCGCGAGCTAAGCTTGAGCAATGAGGCCGCGAGCTGAGCGTGAGCATTGAGGCCGCGAGCTGAGCGTGAGCAATGAGGCCGCGTGCTGAGCTGCGTGACGTGAGCAATGAGGCCGCGAGCTAAGCTTGAGCAATGAGGCCGCGAGCTGAGCCGCATGGCGTGAGCAATGAGGCCGCGAGCTGAGCGTGAGCAATGAGGCCGCAAGCTGAGCGTGAGCAATGAGGCCGCGACCTGAGCCGCGTCGAGTGCGCAATGAGGCCGCGAGCTGAGCCGCCAGGCATGAGCAATGAGGCCGCGAGCTGAGCGTGAACAATGAGGCCGCGAGCTGAGCGTGAGCAATGAGGCCGCGAGCTGAGCCGCGTGGCGTGAGCAATGAGGCCGCGAGCTAAGCTTGAGCAATGAGGCTGCGAGCTGAGCATGAGCAATGAGGCCGCGAGCTGAGCCGCGTCGAGTGAGCAATGAGGCCGCGAGCTGAACCGCCAGGCGATGAGCAATGAGGCCGCGAGCTGAGCCGCGTGGTCGTGAGCAATGAGGCCGCGAGCTGAGCGTGAGCAATGAGGCCGTGAGCTGAGCCTTGTCGTGTGCGCAATGAGGCCACGAGCTGAGCCACGTGGCGTGAGCAATGAGGCCGCGAGCTGAGACCGCGTCGAGTGAGCAATGAGGCTGCGAGCTGAGCCGCGTGGCGTGAGCAATGAGCCCGCGAGCTGAGCGTGAGCAATGATGGCCGCGAGCTGAGCGTGAGCAATGAGGCTACGAGCTGAGCCTGAGCAATGAGGCTACGAGCTGAGCCGCGTGGCGTGAGCAATGAGGCCGCGAGCTGAGCCGCGTGGCGTGAGCAATGAGGCCGCGAGCTGAGCCTCGTCGAAAAGCAATAAGGCCGCGAGCTGAGCCGCGTCGCGTGAGCAATGAGGCCGCGAGCTGAGCCGCGTGGCGTGAGCAATGAGGCTGCGAGCTAAGCTTGAGCAATGAGGCCGCGAGCTGAGCCGCATGGCGTGAGCAATTAGGCCGCGAGCTGAGCGTGAGCAATGAGGCCGCGAGCTGAGCGTGAGCAATGAGGCCGCGACCTGAGCCGCGTGACGTGAGCAATGAGGCCGCGAGCTGAGCGTGAGCAATGAGGCCGCGAGCTGAGCCGCGTCGAATGAGCAATGAGGCCCGCGAGCTGAGCCTGAGCAATGAGGCCGCGAGCTGAGCGTGAGCAATGAGGCCGCGAGCTGAGCGTGAGCAATGAGGCCGCGAGCTGAGCCGCATGGCGTGAGCAATGAGGCTGCGAGCTGAGCGTGAGCAATGAGGCCGCGAGCTGAGCGTGAGCAATGAGGCTGCGAGCTGAGCCGCGTGGCGTGAGCAATGAGGCCGCGAGCTGAGCATGAGCAATGAGGCCGTGAGCTGAGCCTTGTCGATGTGCGCAATGAGGCCGCGAGCTGAGCCGCGTGGCGTGAGCAATGAGGCCCGCGAGCTGAGCGTGAGCAATGAGGCCGCTTGCTGAGCTGCGTGACGTGAGCAATGAGGCCGCGACCTGAGCCGCGTCGAGTGCGCAATGAGGCCGCGAGCTGAGCCGCCAGGCAATGAGCAATGAGGCCGCGAGCTGAGCGTGAACAATGAGGCCGCGAGCTGAGCGTGAGCAATGAGGCCGCGAGCTGAGCCGCGTGGCGTGAGCAATGAGGCCGCGAGCTAAGCTTGAGCAATGAGGGCCGCGAGCTGAGCCGCATGGCGTGAGCAATGAGGCCGCGAGCTGAGCGTGAGCAATGAGGCCGCAAGCTGAGCGTGAGCAATGAGGCCGCTACCTGAGCCGCGTCGAGTGCGCAATGAGGCCGCGAGCTGAGCCGCCAGGCATGAGCAATGAGGCCGCGAGCTGAGCGTGAACAATGAGGCCGCGAGCTGAGGCGTGAGCAATGAGGCCGCGAGCTGAGCCGCGTGGCGTGAGCAATGAGGGCCGCGAGCTGAGCGTGAGCAATGAGGCCGCGAGCTGAGCTGCGTGACGTGAGCAATGAGGCCGCGAGCTGAGCCGCGTCGAGTGAGCAATGAGGCCGCGAGCTGAGCCGCGTGGCGTGAGCAATGAGGCCGCGAGCTAAGCTTGAGCATTGAGGCCGCGAGCTGAGCCGTGTGGCATGAGCAATGAGGCCGCGAGCTGAGTGTGAGCAATGAGGCCGCGTGCTGAGCTGCGTGACGTGAGCAATGAGGCTGCGAGCTGAGCATGAGCAATGAGGCCGCGAGCTGAGCCGCGTCGAGTTAGCAATGTGGCCGCTAGCTGAACGTGAGCAATGAGGCCGCGAGCTGAGCATGAGCAATGAGGCCGCGAGCTGAGCCGCGTGGCGTGAGCAATGAGGCCGCGAGTAAGCTTGAGCAATGAGGCCCGCGAGCTGAGCGGTGAGCAATGAGGCCGCGAGCTGAGCCGCGTGGCGTGAGCAATGAGGGCCGCGAGCTAAGCTTGAGCAATGAGGCCGCGAGCTGAGCGGTGAGCATTGAGGCCGCGAGCTCTGATTGCTCTGAGGCCGCGTGCTGAGCTGCGTGACGTGAGCAATGAGGCCGCGAGCTAAGCTTGAGCAATGAGGCCGCGAGCTGAGCCGCATGGCGTGAGCAATGAGGCCGCGAGCTGAGCGTGAGCAATGAGGCCGCAAGCTGAGCGTGAGCAATGAGGCCGCGACCTGAGCCGCGTCGAGTGCGCAATGAGGCCGCGAGCTGAGCCGCCAGGCATGAGCAATGAGGCCGCGAGCTGAGCGTGAACAATGAGGCCGCGAGCTGAGCGTGAGCAATGAGGCCGCGAGCTGAGCCGCGTGGCGTGAGCAATGAGGCCGCGAGCTAAGCTTGAGCAATGAGGCCGCGAGCTGAGCCGCATGGCGTGAGCAATGAGGCCGCGAGCTGAACGTGAGCAATGAGGCCGCGAGCTGAGCCTGAGCAATGAGGCCGCGAGCTGAGCCGCGTGGCGTGAGCAATGAGGCCGCGAGCTGAGCTGCGTGATGTGAGCAATGAGGCTGCGAGCTGAGCATGAGCAATGAGGCCGCGAGCTGAGCCGCGTCGAGTGAGCAATGAGGCTGCGAGCTGAGCCGCGTGGCGGGTGAGCAATGAGGGGCCGCGAGCTGAGCCGCGTGGCGTGAGCAATGAGGCCGCGAGCTAAGCTTGAACAATGAGGCCGCGAGCTGAGCCGTGTGGCATGAGCAATGAGGCCGCGTGCTGAGCTGCGTGACGTGAGCAATGAGGCTGCGAGCTGAGCATGAGCAATGAGGGCCGCGAGCTGAGCCGCGTCGAGTGAGCAATGAGGCCGCGAGCTGAACCGCCAGGCATGAGCAATGAGGCCGCGAGCTGAGCCGCGTGGCGTGAGCAATGAGGCCGCGAGCTGAGCGTGAGCAATGAGGCCGTGAGCTGAGCCTTGTCGTGTGCGCAATGAGGCCACGAGCTGAGCCACGTGGCGTGAGCAATGAGGCCGCGAGCTGAGACCGCGTCGAGTGAGCAATGAGGCTGCGAGCTGAGCCGCGTGGGCGTGAGCAATGAGCCCGCGAGCTGAGCGTGAGCAATGAGGCCGCGAGCTGAGCGTGAGCAATGAGGCTACGAGCTGAGCCGCGTGGCGTGAGCAATGAGGCCGCGAGCTGAGCCGCGTGGCGTGAGCAATGAGCCGCGAGCTGAGCCTCGTCGAAAAAGCAATAAGGCCGCGAGCTGAGCCGCGTCGCGATGAGCAATGAGGCCGCGAGCTGAGCCGCGTGGCGTGAGCAATGAGGCTGTGAGCTAAGCTTGAGCAATGAGGGCCACGAGCTGAGCCGCATGGCGTGAGCAATTAGGCCGCGAGCTGAGCGTGAGCAATGAGGCCGCGAGCTGAGCGTGAGCAATGAGGCCGCGACCTGAGCCGCGTCGAGGTGCGCAATGAGGCCGCGAGCTGAGCCGCCAGGCATGAGCAATGAGGCCGCGAGCTGAGCGTGACCAATGAGGCCGCGAGCTGAGCCGCGTGACGGTGAGCAATGAGGCCGCGAGCTGAGCGTGAGCAATGAGGCCGCGAGCTGAGCCGCGTCGAATGAGCAATGAGGCCGCGAGCTGAGCGTGAGCAATGAGGCCGCGAGCTGAGCGTGAGCAATGAGGCCGCGAGCTGAGCCGCATGGCGTGAGCAATGAGGCTGCGAGCTGAGCGTGAGCAATGAGGCCGCGAAGCTGAGCGTGAGCAATGAGGCTGCGAGCTGAGCCGCGTGGCGTGAGCAATGAGGCCGCGAGCTGAGCATGAGCAATGAGGCCGTGAGCTGAGCCTTGTCGAGTGCGCAATGAGGCCGCGAGCTGAGCTGCGTGGCGGTGAGCAATGAGGCCGCGAGCTGAGCGTGAGCAATGAGGCCGCTTGCTGAGCTGCGTGACGTGAGCAATGAGGCCGCGAGCTGAGACCGCGTCGAGTGAGCAATGAGGCCGCGAGCTGAGCATGAGCAATGAGGCCGCGAGCTGAGCCGCGTGGCGGTGAGCAATGAGGCCGCGAGCTAAGCTTGAGCAATGAGGCCGCGAGCTGAGCGTGAGCAATGAGGCTGCGAGCTGAGCATGAGCAATGAGGCCGCGAGCTGAGCGTGAGCAATGAGGCCGCGTACTGACGTGCGTGACGTGAGCAATGAGGCTGCGAGCTGAGCATGAGCAATGAGGCCGCGAGCTGAGCCGCGTCGAGTGAGCAATGAGGCCGCGAGCTGAACCGCCAGGCGATGAGCAATGAGGCCGCGAGCTGAGCCGCGTGGCGGTGAGCAATGAGGCCGCGAGCTGAGCGTGAGCAATGAGGCCGTGAGCTGAGCCTTGTCGTGTGCGCAATGAGGCCACGAGCTGAGCCACGTGGGCGTGAGCAATGAGGCCGCGAGCTGAGCCTCGTCGAAAAAGCAATAAGGCCGCGAGCTGTGCCGCGTCGCGTGAGCAATGAGGCCGCGAGCTGAGCCGCGTGGCGTGAGCAATGAGGCCGCGAGCTAAGCTTGAGCAATGAGGCCGCGAGCTGAGCCGCATGGCGTGAGCAATTAGGCCGCGAGCTGAGCGTGAGCAATGAGGCCGCGAGCTGAGCCGCGTCGAGGTGAGCAATGAGGCCGCGAGCTGAGCCGCGTCGAGTGAGCAATGAGGCCGCGAGCTGAGCTGCGTGACGTGAGCAATGAGGCCACGAGCTGAGCGTGAGCAATGAGGCCGCGAGCTGAGCGTGAGCAATGAGGCCGCGAGCTGAGCGTGAGCAATGAGGCCGCGTGCTGAGCTGCGTAACGTGAACAATGAGGCTGCGAGCTGAGCATGACCAATGAGGCCGCGAGCTGAGCCACGTCGAGTGAGTAATGAGGCCGCGAGCTGAGCCGCGTGGCGTGAGCAATGAGGCCGCGAGCTAAGCTTGAGCAATGAGGCCGTGAGCTGAGCGTGAGCAATGAGGCCGCGAGCTGAGCGTGAGCAATAAGGCCGCGAGCTGAGCGTGAGCAATGTGGCCGCGAGCTCAGCGTGAGCAATGAGGCCGCGAACTCAGCGTGAGCAATGAGGCCGCTTGCTGAGCTGCGTGACGTGAGCAATGAGGCCGCGAGCTGAGCCTCGTCGAATAAGCAATGAGGCCGCGAGCTGAGCCGCGTGGCGTGAGCAATGAGGCCGCGAGCTAAGCTTGAGCAATGAGGCCGCGAGCTGAGCGTGAGCAATGAGGCCGCGACCTGAGCCGCGTCGAGTGCGCAATGAGGCCGCGAGCTGAGCCGCCAGGCATGAGCAATGAGGCCGCGAGCTGAGCGTGAACAATGAGGCCGCGAGCTGAGCGTGAGCAATGAGGCCGCGAGCTGAGCCGCGTGGCGTGAGCAATGAGGCCGCGAGCTTAGCTTGAGCAATGAGGCCGCGAGCTGAGCCGCATGGCGTGAGCAATGAGGCCGCGAGCTGAACGTGAGCAATGAGGCCGCGAGCTGAGCCTGTGCAATGAGGCCGCGTGCTGAGCTGCGTAACGTGAACAATGAGGCTGCGAGCTGAGCATGACCAATGAGGCCGCGAGCTGAGCCACGTCGAGTGAGTAATGAGGCCGCGAGCTGAGCCGCGTGGCGTGAGCAATGAGGCCGCGAGCTAAGCTTGAGCAATGAGGCCGTGAGCTGAGCGTGAGCAATGAGGCCGCGAGCTGAGCGTGAGCAATAAGGCCGCGAGCTGAGCGTGAGCAATGTGGCCGCGAGCTCAGCGTGAGCAATGAGGCCGCGAACTCAGCGTGAGCAATGAGGCCGCTTGCTGAGCTGCGTGACGTGAGCAATGAGGCCGCGAGCTGAGCCTCGTCGAATAAGCAATGAGGCCGCGAGCTGAGCCGCGTGGCGTGAGCAATGAGGCCGCGAGCTAAGCTTGAGCAATGAGGCCGCGAGCTGAGCGTGAGCAATGAGGCCGCGACCTGAGCCGCGTCGAGTGCGCAATGAGGCCGCGAGCTGAGCCGCCAGGCATGAGCAATGAGGCCGCGAGCTGAGCGTGAACAATGAGGCCGCGAGCTGAGCGTGAGCAATGAGGCCGCGAGCTGAGCCGCGTGGCGTGAGCAATGAGGCCGCGAGCTTAGCTTGAGCAATGAGGCCGCGAGCTGAGCCGCATGGCGTGAGCAATGAGGCCGCGAGCTGAACGTGAGCAATGAGGCCGCGAGCTGAGCCTGAGCAATGAGGCCGCGAGCTGAGCGTGAGCAATGAGGCCGCGAGCTGAGCCGCGTGGCGTGAGCAATGAGGCCGCGAGCTGAGCGTGAGCAATGAGGCCGCGAGCTGAGCTTGAGCAATGAGGCTGCGAGCTGAGCCGCGTGGCGTGAGCAATGAGGCTGCGAGCTGAGCGGTGAGCAATGAGGCCGCGAGCTGAGCGTGAGCAATGAGGCTGCGAGCTGAGCCGCTTGGCGTGAGCAATGAGGCCGCGAGCTGAGCGTGAGCAATGAGGCCGCGAGCTGAGCCGCGTCGAGTGAGCAATGAGGCCGCGAGCTGAGCCGCATGGCGTGAGTAATGAGGCCGCGAGCTGAGCGTGAGCAATGAGGCCGCGAGCTGAGCGTGAGCAATGAGGCCGCGAGCTGAGCGTGAGCAATGAGGCCGCGTGCTGAGCTGCGTAACGTGAACAATGAGGCTGCGAGCTGAGCATGACCAATGAGGCCGCGAGCTGAGCCACGTCGAGTGAGTAATGAGGCCGCGAGCTGAGCCGCGTGGCGTGAGCAATGAGGCCGCGAGCTAAGCTTGAGCAATGAGGCCGTGAGCTGAGCGTGAGCAATGAGGCCGCGAGCTGAGCGTGAGCAATAAGGCCGCGAGCTGAGCGTGAGCAATGTGGCCGCGAGCTCAGCGTGAGCAATGAGGCCGCGAACTCAGCGTGAGCAATGAGGCCGCTTGCTGAGCTGCGTGACGTGAGCAATTAGGCCGCGAGCTGAGCCTCGTCGAATAAGCAATGAGGCCGCGAGCTGAGCCGCGTGGCGTGAGCAATGAGGCCGCGAGCTAAGCTTGAGCAATGAGGCCGCGAGCTGAGCGTGAGCAATGAGGCCGCGACCTGAGCCGCGTCGAGTGCGCAATGAGGCCGCGAGCTGAGCCGCCAGGCATGAGCAATGAGGCCGCGAGCTTAGCTTGAGCAATGAGGCCGCGAGCTGAGCCGCATGGCGTGAGCAATGAGGCCGCGAGCTGAACGTGAGCAATGAGGCCGCGAGCTGAGCCTGAGCAATGAGGCCGCGAGCTGAGCGTGAGCAATGAGGCCGCGAGCTGAGCCGCGTGGCGTGAGCAATGAGGCCGCGAGCTGAGCGTGAGCAATGAGGCCGCGAGCTGAGCGTGAGCAATGAGGCTGCGAGCTGAGCCGCGTGGCCTGAGCAATGAGGCCGCGAGCTGAGCATGAGCAATGAGGCCGCGAGCTGAGCATGAGCAATGAGGCCGCGAGCTGAGCCGCGTGGCGTGAGCAATGAGGCCGCGAGCTAAGCTTGAGCAATGAGGCCGCGAGCTGAGCCATATGGCGTGAGCAATGAGGCCGCGAGCTGAGCGTGAGCAATGTGGCCGCGAGCTGAGCCGCGTCGAGTGAGCAATGAGGCCGCGAGCTGAGCCTGAGCAATGAGGCCGCGAGCTGAGCGTGAGCAATGAGGCCGCGAGCTGAGCCGCGTGGCGTGAGCAATGAGGCCGCGAGCTAAGCTTGAGCAATGAGGCCGCGAGCTGAGCCATATGGCGTGAGCAATGAGGCCGCGAGCTGAGCGTGAGCAATGAGGCCGCGAGCTGAGCCGCGTCGAGTGAGCAATGAGGCCGCGAGCTGAGCCTGAGCAATGAGGCCGCGAGCTGAGCCTGAGCAATGAGGCCGCGAGCTGAGCCGCTTGGCGTGAGCAATGAGGCCGCGAGCTGAGCCGCATGGCGTGAGCAATGAGGCCGCGAGCTGAACGTGAGCAATGAGGCCGCGAACTGAGCCGCGTGGCGTGAGCAATGAGGCCGCGAGCTGAGCGTGAGCAATGAGGCCGCGAGCTGAGCGTGAGCAATGAGGCCGCGAGCTGAGCTTGAGCAATGAGGCTGCGAGCTGAGCCGCGTGGCGTGAGCAATGAGGCTCCGAGCTGAGCGTGAGCAATGAGGCCGCGAGCTGAGCGTGAGCAATGAGGCTGCGAGCTGAGCCGCGTGGCGTGAGCAATGAGGCCGCGAGCTGAGCCGCGTCGAGTGAGCAATGAGGCCGCGAGCTGAGCGTGAGCAATGAGTCTGCGAGCTGAGCCGCGTGGCGTGAGCAATGAGGCCGCGAGCTGAGCGTGAGCAATGAGGCCGCGAGCTGAGCCGCGTCGAATGAGCTATGAGGCCGCGAGCTGAGCCGCGTCGAATGAGCTATGAGGCCGCGAGCTGAGCCTGAGCAATGAGGCCGCGAGCTGAGCGTGAGCAATGAGGCCGCGAGCTGAGCCGCGTGGCGTGAGCAATGAGGCCGCGAGCTGAGCCGCGTGGCGTGTGCAATGAGGCCGCGAGCTGAGCGTGAGCAATGAGGCCGCGAGCTGAACGTGAGCAATGAGGCCGCGAGCTGAGCCGCGTGGCGTGAGCAATGAGGCCGCGAGCTGAGCGTGAGCAATGAGGCTGCGAGCTGAGCGTGAGGAATGAGGCCGCGAGCTGAGACCGCGTCGAGTGAGCAATGAGGCCGCGAGCTGAGCCGCGTGGCGTGAGCAATGAGGCTGCGAGCTGAGCGTGAGCAATGAGGCCGCGAGCTGAGCGTGAGCAATGAGGCTGCGAGCTGAGCCGCGTGGCGTGAGCAATGAGGCCGCGAGCTGAGCATGAGCAATGAGGCCGCGAGCTGAGCATGAGCAATGAGGCCGCGAGCTGAGCCGCGTGGCGTGAGCAATGAGGCCGCGAGCTAAGCTTGAGCAATGAGGCCGCGAGCTGAGCCATATGGCGTGAGCAATGAGGCCGCGAGCTGAGCGTGAGCAATGTGGCCGCGAGCTGAGCCGCGTCGAGTGAGCAATGAGGCCGCGAGCTGAGCCTGAGCAATGAGGCCGCGAGCTGAGCGTGAGCAATGAGGCCGCGAGCTGAGCCGCGTGGCGTGAGCAATGAGGCCGCGAGCTAAGCTTGAGCAATGAGGCCGCGAGCTGAGCCATATGGCGTGAGCAATGAGGCCGCGAGCTGAGCGTGAGCAATGAGGCCGCGAGCTGAGCCGCGTCGAGTGAGCAATGAGGCCGCGAGCTGAGCCTGAGCAATGAGGCCGCGAGCTGAGCGTGAGCAATGAGGCCGCGAGCTGAGCCGCTTGGCGTGAGTAATGAGGCCGCGAGCTGAGCCGCATGGCGTGAGCAATGAGGCCGCGAGCTGAACGTGAGCAATGAGGCCGCGAGCTTTGCCGCGTGGCGTGAGCAATGAGGCCGCGAGCTGAGCGTGAGCAATGAGGCCGCGAGCTGAGCGTGAGCAATGAGGCCGCGAGCTGAGCTTGAGCAATGAGGCTGCGAGCTGAGCCGCGTGGCGTGAGCAATGAGGCTCCGAGCTGAGCGTGAGCAATGAGGCCGCGAGCTGAGCGTGAGCAATGAGGCTGCGAGCTGAGCCGCGTGGCGTGAGCAATGAGGCCGCGAGCTAAGCTTGAGCAATGAGGCCGCGAGCTGAGCCGTGTGGCATGAGCAATGAGGCCGCGAGCTGAGCGTGAGCAATGAGGCCGCGAGCTGAGCCGCGTGGCGTGAGCAATGAGGCTGCGAGCTAAGCTTGAGCAATGAGGCCGCGAGCTGAGCCGTGTGGCATGAGCAATGAGGCCGCGAGCTGAGCGTGAGCAATGATGCCGCGAGCTGAGCGTGAGCAATGAGGCCGCGAGCTGAGCGTGAGCAATGAGGCCGCGAGCTGAGCCGCGTGGCGTGAGCAATGAGGCCGCGAGCTGAGCGTGAGCAATGAGGCCGCGAGCTGAGCGTGAGCAATGAGGCCGCGAGCTGAGCCGCGTCGAGTGAGCAATGAGGCTGCGAGCTGAGCCGCGTGGCGTGAGCAATGAGGCCGCGAGCTGAGCGTGAGCAATGAGGCCGCGAGCTGAGCCGCATGGCGTGAGCAATGAGGCCGCGAGCTGAGCGTGAGCAATGAGGCCGCGAGCTGAGCCTGAGCAATGAGGCCGCGAGCTGAGCGTGAGCAATGAGGCCGCGAGCTGAGCCGCATGGCGTGAGTAATGAGGCCGCGAGCTGAGCGTGAGCAATGAGGCCGCGAGCTGAGCGTGAGCAATGAGGCGCGAGCTGAGCCTGAGCAATGAGGCCGCGAGCTGAGCGTGAGCAATGAGGCCGCGAGCTGAGCGTGAGCAATGAGGCTGCGAGCTGAGCCGCGTGGCGTGAGCAATGAGGCCGCGAGCTGAGTGTGAGCAATGAGGCCGCGAGCTGAGCCGCATGGCGTGAGCAATGAGGCCGCGAGCTGAGCCTGAGCAATGAGGCCGCGAGCTGAGCGGTGAGCGATGAGGCCGCAAGCTGAGCCGCATGGCGTGAGTAATGAGGCCGCGAGCTGAGCGTGAGCAATGAGGCCGCGAGCTGAGCGTGAGCAATGAGGCTGCGAGCTGAGCCGCGTGTCGTGAGCAATGAGGCCGCGAGCTGAGCGTGAGCAATGAGGCCGCGAGCTGAGCGTGAGCAATGAGGCCGCGAGCTGAGTGTGAGCAATGAGGCCGCGAGCTGAGCCGCATGGCGTGAGCAATGAGGCCGCGAGCTGAGCGTGAGCAATGAGGCCGCGAGCTGAGCCGCGTGGCGTGAGCAATGAGGCTGCGAGCTAAGCTTAAGCAATGAGGCCGCGAGCTGAGCCGTGTGGCATGAGCAATGAGGCCGCGAGCTGAGCGTGAGCAATGATGCCGCGAGCTGAGCGTGAGCAATGAGGCCGCGAGCTGAGCGTGAGCAATGAGGCCGCGAGCTGAGCCGCGTGGCGTGAGCAATGAGGCCGCGAGCTGAGCGTGAGCAATGAGGCCGCGAGCTGAGCCGCATGGCGTGAGCAATGAGGCCGCGAGCTGAGCGTGAGCAATGAGGCCGCGAGCTGAGCCTGAGCAATGAGGCCGCGAGCTGAGCGTGAGCAATGAGGCCGCGAGCTGAGCCGCATGGCGTGAGTAATGAGGCCGCGAGCTGAGCGTGAGCAATGAGGCCGCGAGCTGAGCGTGAGCAATGAGGCCGCGAGCTGAGCCTGAGCAATGAGGCCGCGAGCTGAGCGTGAGCAATGAGGCCGCGAGCTGAGCGTGAGCAATGAGGCTGCGAGCTGAGCCGCGTGGCGTGAGCAATGAGGCCGCGAGCTGAGTGTGAGCAATGAGGCCGCGAGCTGAGCCGCATGGCGTGAGCAATGAGGCCGCGAGCTGAGCCTGAGCAATGAGGCCGCGAGCTGAGCGTGAGCGATGAGGCCGCAAGCTGAGCCGCATGGCGTGAGTAATGAGGCCGCGAGCTGAGCGTGAGCAATGAGGCCGCGAGCTGAGCGTGAGCAATGAGGCTGCGAGCTGAGCCGCGTGTCGTGAGCAATGAGGCCGCGAGCTGAGCGTGAGCAATGAGGCCGCGAGCTGAGCGTGAGCAATGAGGCCGCGAGCTGAGTGTGAGCAATGAGGCCGCGAGCTGAGCCGCATGGCGTGAGCAATGAGGCCGCGAGCTGAGCCTGAGCAATGAGGCCGCGAGCTGAGCGTGAGCGATGAGGCCGCAAGCTGAGCCGCATGGCGTGAGTAATGAGGCCGCGAGCTGAGCGTGAGCAATGAGGCCGCAAGCTGAGCGTGAGCCATGAGGCCGCGAGCTGAGCGTGAGCAATGAGGCTGCGAGCTGAGCCGCGTGTCGTGAGCAATGAGGCCGCGAGCTGAGCGTGAACAATGAGGCCGTGAGCTGAGCCTGAGCAATGAGGCCGCGAGCTGAGCGTGAGCAATGAGGCCGCGAGCTGAGCCTGAGCAATGAGGCCGCGAGCTGAGCGTGAGCAATGAGGCCGCGAGCTGAGCCGCATGGCGTGAGTAATGAGGCCGCGAGCTGAGCGTGAGCAATGAGGCCGCGAGCTGAGCGTGAGCAATGAGGCCGCGAGCTGAGCCTGAGCAATGAGGCCGCGAGCTGAGCGTGAGCAATGAGGCCGCGAGCTGAGCGTGAGCAATGAGGCTGCGAGCTGAGCCGCGTGGCGTGAGCAATGAGGCCGCGAGCTGAGTGTGAGCAATGAGGCCGCGAGCTGAGCCGCATGGCGTGAGCAATGAGGCCGCGAGCTGAGCCTGAGCAATGAGGCCGCGAGCTGAGCGTGAGCGATGAGGCCGCAAGCTGAGCCGCATGGCGTGAGTAATGAGGCCGCGAGCTGAGCGTGAGCAATGAGGCCGCGAGCTGAGCGTGAGCAATGAGGCTGCGAGCTGAGCCGCGTGTCGTGAGCAATGAGGCCGCGAGCTGAGCGTGAGCAATGAGGCCGCGAGCTGAGCGTGAGCAATGAGGCCGCGAGCTGAGTGTGAGCAATGAGGCCGCGAGCTGAGCCGCATGGCGTGAGCAATGAGGCCGCGAGCTGAGCGTGAGCAATGAGGCCGCGAGCTGAGCCGCGTGGCGTGAGCAATGAGGCTGCGAGCTAAGCTTAAGCAATGAGGCCGCGAGCTGAGCCGTGTGGCATGAGCAATGAGGCCGCGAGCTGAGCGTGAGCAATGATGCCGCGAGCTGAGCGTGAGCAATGAGGCCGCGAGCTGAGCGTGAGCAATGAGGCCGCGAGCTGAGCCGCGTGGCGTGAGCAATGAGGCCGCGAGCTGAGCGTGAGCAATGAGGCCGCGAGCTGAGCCGCATGGCGTGAGCAATGAGGCCGCGAGCTGAGCGTGAGCAATGAGGCCGCGAGCTGAGCCTGAGCAATGAGGCCGCGAGCTGAGCGTGAGCAATGAGGCCGCGAGCTGAGCCGCATGGCGTGAGTAATGAGGCCGCGAGCTGAGCGTGAGCAATGAGGCCGCGAGCTGAGCGTGAGCAATGAGGCCGCGAGCTGAGCCTGAGCAATGAGGCCGCGAGCTGAGCGTGAGCAATGAGGCCGCGAGCTGAGCGTGAGCAATGAGGCTGCGAGCTGAGCCGCGTGGCGTGAGCAATGAGGCCGCGAGCTGAGTGTGAGCAATGAGGCCGCGAGCTGAGCCGCATGGCGTGAGCAATGAGGCCGCGAGCTGAGCCTGAGCAATGAGGCCGCGAGCTGAGCGTGAGCGATGAGGCCGCAAGCTGAGCCGCATGGCGTGAGTAATGAGGCCGCGAGCTGAGCGTGAGCAATGAGGCCGCGAGCTGAGCGTGAGCAATGAGGCTGCGAGCTGAGCCGCGTGTCGTGAGCAATGAGGCCGCGAGCTGAGCGTGAGCAATGAGGCCGCGAGCTGAGCGTGAGCAATGAGGCCGCGAGCTGAGTGTGAGCAATGAGGCCGCGAGCTGAGCCGCATGGCGTGAGCAATGAGGCCGCGAGCTGAGCCTGAGCAATGAGGCCGCGAGCTGAGCGTGAGCGATGAGGCCGCAAGCTGAGCCGCATGGCGTGAGTAATGAGGCCGCGAGCTGAGCGTGAGCAATGAGGCCGCAAGCTGAGCGTGAGCCATGAGGCCGCGAGCTGAGCGTGAGCAATGAGGCTGCGAGCTGAGCCGCGTGTCGTGAGCAATGAGGCCGCGAGCTGAGCGTGAACAATGAGGCCGTGAGCTGAGCCTGAGCAATGAGGCCGCGAGCTGAGCGTGAGCAATGAGGCCGCGAGCTGAGCCGCGTGGCGTGAGCAATGAGGCTGCGACCTAAGCTTGAGCAATGAGGCCGCGAGCTGAGCCGTGTGGCATGAGCAATGAGGCCGCGAGCTGAGCGTGAGCAATGAGGCCGCGAGCTGAGCCGCGTGGCGTGAGCAATGAGGCTGCGAGCTAAACTTGAGCAATGAGGCCGCGAGCTGAGCCGTGTGGCATGAGCAATGAGGCCGCGAGCTGAGCGTGAGCAATGATGCCGCGAGCTGAGCGTGAGCAATGAGGCCGCGAGCTGAGCGTGAGCAATGAGGCCGCGAGCTGAGCCGCGTGGCGTGAGCAATGAGGCCGCGAGCTGAGCGTGAGCAATGAGGCCGCGAGCTGAGCGTGAGCAATGAGGCCGCGAGCTGAGCCGCGTCGAGTGAGCAATGAGGCTGCGAGCTGAGCCGCGTGGCGTGAGCAATGAGGCCGCGAGCTGAGCGTGAGCAATGAGGCCGCGAGCTGAGCCGCATGGCGGTGAGCAATGAGGCCGCGAGCTGAGCGTGAGCAATGAGGCCGCGAGCTGAGCCTGAGCAATGAGGCCGCGAGCTGAGCGTGAGCAATGAGGCCGCGAGCTGAGCCGCATGGCGTGAGTAATGAGGCCGCGAGCTGAGCGTGAGCAATGAGGCCGCGAGCTGAGCGTGAGCAATGAGGCCGCGAGCTGAGCCTGAGCAATGAGGCCGCGAGCTGAGCGTGAGCAATGAGGCCGCGAGCTGAGCGTGAGCAATGAGGCTGCGAGCTGAGCCGCGTGGCGTGAGCAATGAGGCCGCGAGCTGAGCATGAGCAATGAGGCCGTGAGCTGAGCGTGAGCAATGAGGCTGCGAGCTGAGCCGCGTGGCGTGAGCAATGAGGCCGCGAGCTGAGCGTGAGCAATGAGGCCGCGAGCTGAGCCGCGTGGCGTGAGCAATGAGGCCGCGAGCTGAGCGTGAGCAATGTGGCCGCGAGCTGAGCGTGAGCAATGAGGCTGCGAGCTGAGCCGCGTGGCGTGAGCAATGAGGCCGCGAGCTGAGCGTGAGCAATGAGGCTGCGAGCTGAGCCGCGTGGCGTGAGCAATGAGGCCGCGAGCTGAGCGTGAGCAATGAGGCCGCGAGCTGAGCCGCGTCGAGTGAGCAATGAGGCTGCGAGCTGAGCCGCGTGGCGTGAGCAATGAGGCCGCGAGCTGAGCGCGAGCAATGAGGCCGCGAGCTGAGCGTGAGCAATGAGGCTGCGAGCTGAGCCGCGTGGCGTGAGCAATGAGGCCGCGAGCTGAGCGTGAGCAATGAGGCCGCGAGCTGAGCCGCATGGCGTGAGCAATGAGGCCGCGAGCTGAGCGTGAGCAATGAGGCCGCGAGCTGAGCGTGAGCAATGAGGCCGCGAGCTGAGCCTGAGCAATGAGGCCGCGAGCTGAGCGTGAGCAATGAGGCCGCGAGCTGAGCCTGAGCAATGAGGCCGCGAGCTGAGCGTGAGCAATGAGGCCGCGAGCTGAGCGTGAGCAATGAGGCCGCGAGCTGAGCCGCATGGCGTGAGCAATGAGGCCGCGAGCTGAGCGTGAGCAATGAGGCCGCGAGCTGAGCCTGAGCAATGAGGCCACGTGCTGAGCGTGAGCAATGAGGCCGCGAGCTGAGCCGCGTGGCGTGTGCAACGAGGCCGCGAGCTGCGCTTGAGCAATGAGGCCGCGAGCTGAGCGTGAGCAATGAGGCCGTGAGCTGAGCCTTGTCGAGTGCGCAATGAGGCCGCGAGCTGAGCCGCGTGGCGTGAGCAATGAGGCCGCGAGCTGAGCCTCGTCGAAAAAGCAATAAGGCTGCGAGCTGAGCCGCGTCGCGTGAGCAATGAGGCCGCGAGCTGAGCCGCGTGGCGTGAGCAATGAGGCCGCAAGCTAAGCTTGAGGAATGAGGCCGCGAGCTGAGCCGCATGGCGTGAGCAATGAGGCCGTGAGCTGAGCGTGAGCAATGAGGCCACGAGCTGAGCGTGAGCAATGAGGCCGCGACCTGAGCCGCGTCGAGTGCGCAATGAGGCCGCGAGCTGAGCCGCCAGGCATGAGCAATGAGGCCGCGAGATGAGCGTGACCAATGAGGCCGCGAGCTGAGCCGCGTGGCGTGAGCAATGAGGCCGCGAGCTGAGCGTGAGTAATGAGGCCGCGAGCTGAGTGTGAGCAATGAGGCCGTGAGCTGAGCCTTGTCGAGTGCGCAATGAGGCCGCGAGCTGAGCCGCGTGGCATGAGCAATGAGGCCGCGAGCTGAGCGTGAGCAATGAGGCCGCGAGCTGAGCGTGAGCAATGAGGCCGCGAGCTGAGCGTGAGCAATGAGGCCGCGAGCTGAGCGTGAGCAATGAGGCCGCGAGCTGAGCCTCGTCGAAAAAGCAATAAGGCCGCGAGCTGAGCCGCGTCGCGTTAGCATTGAGGCCGCGAGCTGAGCGTGAGCAATGAGGCCGCGTGCTGAGCTGCGTGACGTGAGCAATGAGGCTGCGAGCTGAGCATGAGCAATGAGGCCGCGAGTTGAGCCGCGTCGAGTGAGCAATGAGGCCGCGAGCTGAGCCGCGTGGCGTGAGCAATGAGGCTGCGAGCTAAGCTTGAGCAATGAGGCCGCGAGCTGAGCCGTGTGGCATGAGCAATGAGGCCGCGAGCTGAGTGTGAGCAATGAGGCCGCGAGCTGAGCGTGAGCAATGAGGCCGCGAGCTGAGCGTGAGCAATGAGGCCGTGAGCTGAGCCTTGTCGAGTGCGCAATGAGGCCGCGAGCTGAGCCGCGTGGCGTGAGCAATGAGGCCGCGAGCTGTGCGTGAGCAATGAGGCCGTGAGCTGAGCCGCGTCGAGTGAGCAATGAGGCCGCGAGCTGAGCTGCGTGACTTGAGCAATGAGGCCGCGAGCTGAGCGTGAGCAATGAGGCCGCGAGCTGAGCGTGAGCAATGAGGCCGCGAGCTGAGCGTGAGCAATGAGGCCGCGAGCTGAGCGTGAGCAATGAGGCCGCGAGCTGAGCCTCGTTGAATTAGCAATGAGGCCGCGAGCTGAGCCGCGTGGCATGAGCATTGAGGCCGCGAGCTGAGCGTGAGCAATGAGGCCGCGAGCTGAGCCGCGTCGAGTGAGCAATGAGGCCGCGAGCTGAGCTGCGTGACGTGAGCAATGAGGCCACGAGCTGAGCGTGAGCAATGAGGCCGCGAGCTGAGCGTGAGCAATGAGGCCGCGAGCTGAGCGTGAGCAATGAGGCCGCGAGCTGAGCCTCGTCGAATGAGCAATGAGGCCGCGAGCAGAGCCACGTAGCGTGAGCAATGAGGCCGCGAGCTGAGCGTGAGCAATGAGGCCGCGAGCTGAGCGTGAGCAATGAGGCCGCGAGCTGAGCCGCGTCGAGTGAGCAATGAGGCTGCCAGCTGAGCCGCGTGGCGTGAGCAATGAGGCCGCGAGCTGAGCGTGAGCAATGAGGCCGTGAGCTGAGCGCCGTCGAGTGCGCAATGAGTCCGCGAGCTGAGCCGCGTGGCATGAGCGATGAGGCCGTGACCTGACCGTGAGCAATGAGGCCGCGAGCTGAGTGTGAGCTATGAGGCCGCGAGCTGATCCGCGTGGCGTGAGTGATGAGGCCGCGAGCTGAGCGTTAGCAATGTGGCCGCAAGCTGAGCCGCGTCGAGCGAGCAATGAGGCCGCGAGCTGAGCGTGAGCAATGAGGCCGCGAGCTGAGTTTGAGCAATGAGGCCACGAGCTGAGTCGTGTGGCGTGAGCAATGAGGCCGCGAGCTGAGTTGAGAAAGGGAGCTTTGTGCAGCTGTGAAGCCAAAAATTGAGGTCCTAGCTGAGGTAGGTAGGAGCTTAGAGTCTGCGAGCTGAGCAGCATCTCGCGAGCAGGTCACGACCTGACCCTCATCCCATGAGAAGACTGGGCTCAGAACTAGGCATAAAGGTTAGGGTTGGGTTAGTTCCTTATAGGGCTTCTTACAAATGTTTTGTTTTTTATTAAGCTGCAAACAAGAACATCAAACGTACAACAATATAAGAAATCGGACAAATATCAGACTACATGGGAACACTTTCCACTATTAACAGTAATAAGAAGACAATTATTTAAATAAAATACAATGCAATCACCTTACATACTTATATGTACAAATTAGGGTGAAGTCACATTCAAATAAATTAGCTAATGATTATGGGGCAACAGAAAACAAATAACCTTGTTTTGATGTATGGATATTTGTCTTATAAGCTCTTTTTTTCAGGGTTGTTGTTTGGACATAGCAGGTTGGGCCGCCGTGCACCGTGAGCGGAGCAGAGGGAGAGGCATGGCAGCCCCCAGGACAGCACCGGCACAGGCAGACCACGCCGAACGCGACCTGCTAACCCTGTCTAGGATGGAGTTTGTATGTGTTTTTTTTCCTTTAGTCTGTATGAGTGGGAGAGAGAACACTGACCTGGTGTCATGCATTAGAAAAAGCAGGTCATGCCGGTTGGTCCAGCCCGGAGCAGGAGAGATCAGTAGGTGGGAAGGCCAGACCAGCTTGGAGACCCATCCCCAGGGCACTGGTCGATCCAACTCTGGTGGCAAGATTAGCAGGCTGGTGATGTCAACATTGGGAGAAAGAAGGAGAGAGAGAGAAAGAAGAAAGGAAGACAATGCTGCATATATATGATGGTTGATGGTTGCGGGTGATGAGAATGGGTGTAATTGTAAAAAAATATATAAACAAATAAAGATGATATTAATGATAGAAAAGTTTGTGGCCAGCGATTATTTTTGCATAGGTGGGAGGGGTGGTGGGGGGGTTACAGATTGTTAAGGTTAGGGGTGGATGGGTAGAGTGGGGGGGGGTTACAGATCATTAAGGTTAGGGGTGGATGGGTAGAGTGGGGGGGGGGTTACAGATCGTTAAGGTTAGGGGTGGATGGGTAGAGTGGGGGGGGGGTTACATATTGTTAAGGTTAGGGGTGGATGGGTAGAGTGGGGGGGGTTACAGATCGTTAAGGTTAGGGGTGGATGGGTAGAGTGGGGGGGTTACAGATTGTTAAGGTTAGGGGTGGATGGGTAGAGTGGGGGGGTTACAGATCGTTAAGGTTAGGGGTGGATGGGTAGAGTGGGGATGCACTTCCAGCTAATTTAAGCATAACTAGACATTGACTTGGATTTTGTTGTCTTAATGTCAGAAGCCCTTGTCTTCTGTTGGTTGAAATTTGCAGTGAATTGGTGATTTAATTATTTCATTAATATATCATAATGTACTTATTGCAGCACTGAGTCAGTTATTACAGAGTTAAACTGTAATATTAGCCTTTGCTGCATTTTGAAACCATCTACAGATACATCATCCAGTCTGCACACCTTCTGTAACAATTAATCCCTATAAGGAAGAAAATGCCCAAATCAATAAAATAAAAAATTGTTTTTATTCCAGCACACATGGATTTATATACATAACAAATGGCTGTAATATGGAAACAAATGTCTGTCTGTGGCAACGTCCTGTGAAATATGTCTCATTATACAGACACATCCTGACCTAGAAGCTGCTGATTCCTGAGGGCTCAGTACAGCTCCAGGTGTAACAAACAGATCAGACACTTGTGTTATTTGGTACAGAGCAGGACCTGATAGCATGGAATTCTGCCTGCAGCTTTGTGTCAGGGATCTGGGCAGGAATGAATTACATACTAAGATTATATACAATGCATTGACCAGGAAATGAATAAGAAAACAGGTGCATGTATGTATAATTAAATCTGATTCAGAATCTTTATTGTTCACCAAATGTACTCTTGGTGCAGGTCATCACAACTATATTATGGGGTGTCTCCCACAGAGGTAATACTGATATTTAACATTCATTTTTCAGTGCATTCAAACAGACACATAAAACTACAGCCATCCACCCATCTATCTTCTAACCTCTCCTCCTCGTCAGGGACATGGGGCCTGGAGCCGATCCCAGGCAGGACAGGGCACAGGGATGGTGGACATCCTGGACGGGATGCCAGTCAGTCACAGGGCACATAGACACACACTCTCTATTAGAGACACCAATTAGCCTGACTGCATGTCTTTGGGTTATGGGAGGAAACCCACACAGCACGTAGCCCCCTATAAAAAGCACAGACCCCCCATGGGTGAAACTGCCTCGTGTACTGTTTGGCTATTTGTATTGAAGCACAAATTATTCAGAGTCAAATTAATATTAATTACTTACATTCAGTGCTGGTTATTGGTTTGACAGTGATATGAACTGGGATCTGTCAGCCTCCAGCATCACACCAGTACCAGCCTGTGTCCTTCCTCTCCAGTCCCCTCATTGTCACACTGAAGACTCTGTTCACTCTGTCATCCCTGATCAGGACAGGCCTCCCATCCAAACTCCCAGAATTCACTGCTGCACAGAAGCCCCCAAACTTACACCACAGCCTCTGACCATAATCGTATGTATAGCGACACTGAACAGTGACACTGTCTCCTTCCACACCCGTCACCTCCTGTTTGCCCACTGACAGCTCTGGGGAACCTGAACACACAGATTTATTAAGAAACACTGTGATATTTACACAGTTAAAAAAATATATACTATGCATAAAATATAAGGCAGTTACATCTTTATATTAATGTTACCATACTTTATAAACATCTAAAACTAAACAAGAGGACAGAGAGCTGGGGGCCAGATATCGAAACCAAAAGCCTGGTGGTGTGAGGCCCCCACGCTGCTCCCAGTCTCTACCAGCTAGAGGTTAATTACTTCTCCAAACCCACTGCAGAGTGAAAGACAACTATAATAATAATTATAATTATTATTAATACTAATAATTGATACTAATTTAAACTGATGCTATTACTTTTAAAAGGCTTTAATTATGCTATTGAACAAAATTAAATTCTGGAATATATTCTATAAATTTTTTAAATGTTAAAAAAAAAAATCAGAACATTTTTTTTCTTTCTTTATTACCATCAGTGACTGTCAGGTGAACCCGATCTCCAACATCTGAGGCTCCACTGATCTTCACACCATATCAGTAGGTGTCAGAGTCCCCAGCTGTCAGATTGTTGATGGTCACAGTGAAGACTCGCTGGTCAGGATCATCTCTGACTGACACTTTACCCTCCTGTGGAGAGTCAGTATATACTATGGGAGAATATGAATTCACGTTATACCCTCTGCACCAGAATTTCACATGAGTTTTATAACTGTCACCATAGAAACATGGGATTGTTACAGATCATCCTCTCTGTACACAGACCCATTTCACTGTGGACACACTGTCAGCACCTGTGGGGATAATAATTAACTGAATAAGGACTTTCCACATCACAGTATCTCTAAGTAATGATGCCTGGTTTGTATAATACTAGAATAAGGGTCATGTGTGTTTAGCAGACGCGTGGGGATGCTGTAAAAGACTGTTAGGTTGAAGAAACTGTTATTAATCATTTTATCATTCCTGTATGATTAGCTATGAGTGTAAATATGTATATACATTATTTTGTCTTCTTCTAACCTCATACTCTAGATTATATTAATAATAGTATTTAGCTTGCACGTACCCTGAGTATGTGCTCAACAGCTGTACACTTAGGTAAAAAACTTTTCTTGTTCTCACCTCCCTATTCTGCATGACTCTTGTGCCTCCCACTGACTATAAATAAAGGAGCCAAGGGGAATCACCCTTTGTAACACATTCTGCTGTAGTTTGCATTGCAGAGAGTGTGGGTACCCTTGCAAGTAAAAACTATAAAGTGTGTTGTCTCAATAAAAGGTGGAGTTGGGGTGGAAACGCCGGGCGCTTTCCCCAACAAAGACACAGACTGTCATTTTGGCACAAGAACATGAAAAAACATAGGAAAAGAAAACGGGTGTTGGATCTTAGGAAGGGCTACAGGAGCAGGTGGGAATGAATGGGCTCGTCACTGTGTGAGACCTCTTTAACAGTAAGGCATTATTTGTAAAGATATTTCATTCTGTGATATTTGTCTTATGAATGACATACAAAAGCAATTCAATGTATTTTTGTTCAGCCATCAATGTGGAGCTGATCTAAGGCAGCACAGGGCACAAGGCAGGGGAACACCCAGGACAGGATGCCAGTCTGTCACAAAGGCAGGGGAACACCCAGGACAGGATGCCAGTTTGTCACAAAGACAGGGGAACACCCAGGATAGGATGCCAGCCTGTCACAAAGGGAGGGGAACACCCAGGACAAGACACCAGTCTGTCACAAAGGCAGGGGAATACCCAGGACAGGACACCAGTCTGTCATAAAGGCAGGGGAACACCCAGGACAGGATGCCAGTTTGTCACAAAGACAGGGGAACACCCAGGACAGGATGCCAGTTTGTCACAAAGACAGGGGAACACCCAGGACAGGATGCCAGTCTGTCACATGGCAAACCCTCACACACAGTCACTATGGGCACTTTTAGAGTCACCAATTCACCTGAACCACGTGTCTTTGGACTGCGGGAGGAAACCAGAGAACTGAGAGGAATCCAGCGTGGATACAGGGAGACCATGCAAACTGCCCACCGAGAGCTGGGCCGGATATCGAAATCACAAGCTTGGGGGTGTGAGGCCCCCACGCTGCCCCCAGTCTCTACCAGCTAGAGGTTAACTAGCGCTCCAAACCCACTGCAGAGTGAAAGACAACCAGGTCTAGTCTCAACCCTTGAAGCTGATCTTGACCCCCTTACCTTCTCACTGAGGATCTTCAATTTCATACCCACCCATCCACCCCCTCCCCCTCAGCCTCAACATGTACATGCAGCCAAAAAAAAAAGATTTTTGGAAACTTCTACAACTACATGATATGATTAACAAATCACATATGACCTCTGCTTCAGTTGCCATTTTTCAGAGATTGCTCCTGCAATGCTAATGCCATGTCACATCTCAAGATGACTGGACCTGGCCCATTAACTGCATCTAGCCCGGTGTGTTTTTGCACAATGGATCAATACTTGTCCAAATCCGCTTACCCGATTTGAAACAGGTAAGGGCCATATCTGGGCCAGTTTTACATTCAATAATACCAAAATCTAGCCCAATCAGATTACCAAATCTGGCCCAAATTTGCACCAAAGACAAAAGTTTAAGTTCTAGAGTGCGGCGCTAGTTTCAAACTAGCTGGTTTCAATGTAAGACTTAAGGTTTACTTTACACCAGACTTTACGATAAAACGTACGCTAAGCTGGTGCAACCCACCACTGGTGATTCTCTTGGCGCATCGTATCACCCTCTGCGGGACTCGGCAGCCCTCAAAGCTGGAGCTGCCGTACCGAGCAGTTATGCTCCCGGAGAGCACAGATCCCACATTGCCGCTGTAGAAGGCTTTTTGCAGCACAGAGGAGAGTCTGTATTTCCACAGCTGCCTCACATGATACACTCACTGTCGAGCTTTCAGCACTAAAGTTACAGGTTACTGGGTGGCCGAGAGGTCTGTGAAATTTGGAGGGTCAGTAGCTTGCCTGGGAAGCCTTAGCATTCAGCGAAAACTGAACAGAGAGGCCTGTAGCAGGGTTGTCAACTTTGGTTAGCTGGCTGCCAATTTTCAATTTGAGACAAGTCTGCACACACATTTACATGTATGTAACAGTTTTATAACCTTGTAAATAGTTTGTAGGGTTTCCAAACTACCCCAGTGCTGTTGATATAGTGAATTTTAGGTTTATAATGAAATAATATGTAGATTTTGTCATGACTTGCGCGTCCGATCCTCGTGTGTGCCACGCCCCCTGATCATCCACGTGTGCTTCCCTGATTGTGCCGAGCTGTTTTCTATCAGTCTGTGTATTTTGTCCGCGTCTGAGTCTGTATTCCCCAGACCCGTCATTGATGTTCGTCGCTGTCTGCCCGGTGCGTCCGAATAAACCCTCCTATCCTGCCTCATCCTTTCCCTGCTTCCCACCTGCTCATCTACCCCTGGACGTGACAGAATGACGGATCTCATGAACAAAGCAACCCTTTGTGACCGAGGAGCGTTACCTCGATCTCGTTGATGAGGTGCTTCACTGGATTGCCAGTCCGACGTTCGAAAAGATCCCCATGCATGCTCGATTTTATACACCTTTGGCGATGAGCCTCAGTGAAACACTTGAAAAGTTTAAATCTAGCATGTTTCATGGCTTCACTGCATTTCCCTCCACAATGATCATCTAACTGGTGAAGTGGAAGACAGAGCTGAAAATTAGTTAAATCGTGACTTTATCCAAGGGACAAGGGATTCTGAAAAATCAGAGATGGAACTACTGGTTGGGTTGGTCATCGCCTGCTTTTTCTAAATGAAGTTTCAAACTACTTAATTAATGTATGTAAATCTGTTTTATAATGTTTAAACAAACAGCTTTTTAATGGGTTTGCATCTTATATATCCTACAGTGTGCTTGTGCATTTGATTCCTCCTTGATTCAGGTGAAACAGAAAATAACTGGCAAGAGAGACAGAGAGAAACTTCTGGGAAGATTTGTTGTCCAAAGTTGAACTGAGTGTCCAAACCCTTTTGGATGTCAAATTTCATTAAGGTTCACCTAAATACAAACAAAAGTATTTTTGTATAGTGCATTATCACAACATTACATTGTCTCAAAGCGCTTTACAGCATCCCCACCCAAAGCCCCCAGTGAGTAAGCCATAGTCGACAGTGGCAAGGAAAAACTCCCAAGAAGGAAGAAACCTTGGGAGGGACCAGACTCAAAGGGGGAGCCCATCCTCCAGGGGCTGGCAGGGAGAGTCACATCACCCATTACCCACTGTAATCCTTTCTATACCCACCTATGTAGACTTCATACAGCATCATTGCAAACAAAATAAGAGAGTTATAGTTAAATTAGGTAAAGAAATTTTATGTAAAATTTGCCAATCCAGGTTTTCAGCACCATGGACAACAACCTACTGTTGCTTAAAAGGGCATTATTATGCAGTTTATAAGTTTATTTTTAGACTCTACTAGAATAGAGGTTGCTTGCTTCAGTGTTCCAAAAACACATATCTTTTCTCATTAATGCACATCTCTATTCACTCTCTGTCTAATCCCACCCCCAATGAGTCCAGTGTGGTTTGATTGGTCGGCTTACCCTGCATTCCCCTGTCTTGTAGTCTGCAGACGGATCCTTGAAGGAAGGCAGCCAATAAGCATTGTGTTATGAAGAGACCTCATCGTGTTGTGAAAATAAGGGCTGGAATTCCAATGAGGTGTTTTAGGCAGATGAGAGAAGAGTGGTTTCTGTGCTGGGAGTTACTCCCTTTGCTATGTACTTATGTACTGTCCCTGTAGTCAAATTAAGCAATTTCTTCTGATGTTGACCAGAAGGTATGTGATATCTTTCTCCCCTTACCCCTTATCAGATAAGAGCTGCTGTCAGCCGAGACAAGCTGGTGTGATTCATTTCAATTCAATTCAATATTACTTCTGCCACGCATTTTCACAACATTATATTGTCTCAAAGCACTTTACCTTATCCCTGCCCAAAGCCCCCAGAGATCAAGCCAGTGGCAAGGAAAAACTCCCTAGAAGGAAGAAACCTTGGGAGGAACCAGACTCAAAGGGGAAGCCCATCCTCCAAGTGCCGGCACAGGACGTGATATGAGCAAAATGGCAAGGTCCCAATTCACACTGTCTGTATTTTAAGATTTGAGTTTCAAAGTGGGCAAGTGATGGCAGGCAGGTGCTGGTGCTGCTTCTGATGACAGGAGGAACTGTGGTACAGCAACAGGGCATGCAGGAGAGACGTTACAGGCTGAGAAAAAAGTGGGCGGTACTGATTTCATGTCTTTCATCACACTACAAGATGGTCACTGATTGGTGGGCTCTGAGGGGGAGCTGTGATCTGAAAACCACAACCATTTACATTTAATTTTGAAATATTTTAAAAATATTAATTAAATCAGAAAAAGTATTAAATCAAAATAATGACGAATATACATTAAATATATATTTAAGAATCAATAAGCAATGCAATTAGACTTTTACTTTCACTAATGAATAAACCAATTTTAAACTTTGACCAGCAGGTGGCAGCAAAGCACGTGTGAAGAAGAGGCCATCAGCAGTACAAAGCACCGGCTGTACAGGTTCCCAGCAGACAATCAAACACTTCAGATAAACCTCCTTCTTTAACTGACTCTCATGGTATGACTGTACAGACTGAGCAGGCCTCACTGCAGTTAGCATAACCGTTAGAGAAAATATAAGAAAACCATGGGGACAGAAAGATCACTGAATAACAGGAATGACCGACATATAGTGCCAAACAGATAAGGTGCAAAGACAGAACTCATGGTACAAACAAAGTAAACGTAGTGCACTATGTAGGGTAGGTCGTAAAATTGTTTGCACTTTGCAGCTTACCTTGCGTTGACTCTTTGTAGTACGGACCCCACAACGGTGGTGGAATTATAAGGGGCTGGTCATCAGGGGGCATGGATTTTGTGGCAGTTTCTTTATTGTCCATATCAAACTCAGCATAGAGGTGCTTAAGCTTGTCAGCATTGCTGGTGGAGGGAGCTGCATTTGTGGGTTTCTATTCTGCAATGGCTTGAATGTCCTGTGTATTAAGACGAACTCGCGGAGTATTATGTCGCCCACATAACATAGAATGAATAAGAGTTGTTTACTGTTCTCCTGTTACTGTAATATTCTGGGAAGTTGTGATTGTTCAACTCCACTATGCACGGTTAGGAGTAACTCCAACTTCACCTAGCAGACATACATATGAGGTGATTGAGGATCTGTTCGTGTATGGACTAACCACCCTGAGATTCTAATGCGTCCTCCAATACGTCCATGATTCACCTATATCATCGTGCCAAGGTTGAGCAGCACAACATGGTCTTTCTAAGATCACTTATATAACTTGTTTATGACAAATAACTTGTTTTGTGGAACGCTTATCTCGTCGTAGGACACTTATCTTGGTTTTGGGGAAGAAGAGAGAGCGTCACCCAGGGAAAGTCTTACCCAAGGGCGCTTACCTGTTTTTCTAGAAATTAAAAGAAAAAGTGTTACTTATTTATGCTCTGTAGCTGCAAGCCGTTTCACTCCACTTAGATGAGAATTGGATTGGATTGAGAATGAGAGCACATTGCCTGAGGGGAGGGGTGAGCCTGGTCAGCCCCTTCCCTGCCCACACGCATCCAGCCGCTTTCTAAATTTAGTATAATGGAAGGGGGAGAGCTCAGCACTGACCGGAGATCAGCCGTGTGATAGAGCCCGCATCACCCGGCACCTTCTCGGGACTCACGTGTTGGTCTCCTGCCAGGACTGAAAGGGGCTCCCCGGTCCATGTGTGAAGGTGGGTGATGATACACGTCCGAGTGTGAATCGCTTTTCAGCTGCTGATGCATTTTAAACATTAATGGGACTACTTACCAATGCTCACGATATTTCATAATTTTGTATCGCTTATAATTAAATATTTCTGAAAGGGGTCAACGCATTTGTTCCTTCGAAAGCCCTATATCCCCCTACTATCCTAAAACATCCTGCCACATGCATCATGTCTCAGAGTGTCCGTGAAGTTTGCTTTAGTTGCTTTAGTTACGTTTATAACTGTGCTTTGCAGTTGTGACGCCCCTCCCCTGGATGTGCTGAAGGTCGGTGCTTCACGGGATCTGAATGCTGCATCTCAACTTAAAGAAGAAAATGTTCAGAAGGTATGTGACTCATACATCCAGCACCTCAGCAGTATTGGCTTTGAATGACTGTGTCTCTTTCCTGCTTGCAGGCTTCCTCTGATCACATGGCATTTCTCCAGGCTTTTAATTTGGAAATGTACTTATGTGGTGATATTTTCAGCACTGCTGTTGTATTTAATCCAGTGCGGTGGACATGAATAAATGAATGTCTTTATGGGTGTCCTCTGCGGTAAATGCTCTCCAATCTGTGTGTCCAAACCGGAGCTGCAGAATAGAATCAGCACCTGCTGGGCAGATTTTAGCAATTTAGCAACTGCTGGTTCCTCATGTTTGATGATGGTTAGATACCTGGGCAGTAGAAACAGTGAGAACTGGTCAGACTGTCCCATGCGGTGGAAGGTGATAGCTTAGTAAGCATCTGCAATTTTACTGTAGATGGGATGCAGAGTTTTCTCTCCTCTGCTGTGGCAGGGAATGTTTTGGTGAAGTACATCGCTCAAGTTGGATTGGTTAACGCCCCCTGCTGTGACAAAGGCTCCATGCGGCTGTGAATTTTGTTTTATTTTTGGCCAGTAAAATGGCAGACACTGGATTATTAGGTAACAGACCGAAAGAACAGTGTCTCCCAGTAACAGTAATGTCTGTGCCCCACATTTTATTGAGGTTGATACACAAACCTCCATGTTACATAGCTGCTTGTCAGGTCTGTAAGCACAGGAGCAGGCTCCACAATGAAAAAGTGAACGATATTCGATGGGGATCACAGTTCAAGATTCATCAGCTTATGTATATTATGTCATGAAAACCCAATCCAATGTCCCCTGCGCAGTTTGGTCCTGCTGAACCTCCGTACCGATCGCGCAGCGACACTCTATTCAAGCCCTTTCACAAGCTACAGCGGATAATTACAAATAGAGATGTGCCGAACGTGTATCTGTGTGCGTTTTCATTGTGGGATACAGATGGTTAGGTTGGTATTTACTGCATGGAAGTGTTGCGTGTAAGAAACCAAGGTACTTTTTATCCGCTAGGATACACACACTCACCACACCGGCTTAGTATATAACGCAGGGTGCCGTGGCGTAGTACGGTGTATGTATATCCAGTTTAAATGCTACTGTGGTGAATGACAGAACCCTCTGTGACTCTCCAGGTTTTACCACTGTCTGATAGCTGTTCTGTCGGCTCTGGTGATACTGTGATGCGTAATTGATACAGATTGCCGATGGGGGCGACTAGCCGTAGCACATTGGTCTTCCTAACAGTAGCTGTGATTTCGCCGTCGTATGAAAATGGATCCTGCGGTCTGTATTAAGGTGGAGGGGAATGATTACGGATGCCTGCGCTGCCGCAGTACAACTATCTGGGCAGGCGAAGAAGCAGCCGCGTTGGCGTTGCCATTGCCGAACGTAAACAAAGATGGCCGCGCCCCATGCCAAACGTAAACCAAGATGGCCGCGCCCGTTGCCAAACGTAAACCAAGATGGCCGCGCCCATGAGGCACATAAATTAGCAGGCATCAAAATGCCAAAGTACTCCAGTAAATCAGACTGGGAGGCTTTCCACGCGTAGTTAACCCAGGGAAGCGGGTGATTAGTGGACGATATTTGCTTGCCCCGAGCGAGAGGGCTATAAAGTTTTGTTTTTGTTGTTTTATAAAACCGAGAAGACTTGAAACTTGCGGTTATCCTTATCTCATCCTGCTTTTGCGTAAGCTTCATTCAGACCTAGGAAACATCCGCCCTCTGTTGGTCTTGTGGTATATCACTGCAGTACGCATGTGCAAACCGCAAATATCCGTATCCACAGTATGAACAGCGACTGTCCCCAGACCGGAAGCACACAACAGCATACGCGGGAAGCGTAAAGTACGAAGTAGGCTTTAGCCGACAAAGACTTGCAGTGAATCTTTGCGGTATTTATTTATACACACGTGCCACTGTTTGTGCAGGACAAGCTATTTCATCAGGGTGTGCATACTGGCAGACCAGCGCGTCCACACACTCTCTATGAGGCCCTAGACTTAGTGCTGGAGAGGAACATGGCGTTGGGACCAGCACTACAAGGTGCAGTCAGACATCTAAGGGATCTAGAGACCCTCTGTATACAGCACAGTGTTTCTGCAGAGTCTCACCCTCACATCCTGTTTGACGACATTTCTGCTTTTCAGAATAAGTGCCTTTTCTGAGAATAACTTCTGCATCATGCTAATGATTTAGCTGCTTTCTACTCGTATGCATGAGAAAAACGAGGATGTTACACAGTTCTTTAATAAAATTGACTTAAATTAAAGCTACAACGATTCTTTGTGAAGACCAACTGTCACTTATTTTACTATGAAATTATGTTGCTAAAATGATGAAATTCCAAGTACTATAAAAATATCTCACATGAATGTCACATGAATGACACCGGAAACCAAGCAAGCTGAAGACTTTCTTGTCTTTGTATTTTTCCACTTTGGCTGCACATGCAGTGTAAGAGGAGCTAATCCTCCACTGTAAGCAGTGATGGATCCTGAGGCCTGACTGTCAGACGCCCACGTCTCCTGCTGCTTTTTCCCAAAGTCCCTCTGTGTCTTTACTTTATCATTATTTCAATTCAATTACATTTTATTTCTATATCAATTACGTTTTACAACATTACATTGTCTTCAACCGCTTTACATTGTCCCTGACCAAAGCCCCCGCTGAACAAACCAGAGGTAACAGTGGCAAAGAAATTCTCCCTAGTAGGAAGAGACCTTGAGTGGAACCAGACTCAAAGGGGGAGCCCATCCTCCAGGGGCTAGCAGAGGAAGTCAAATGAACAAAATCTAGAGGGCAGCTTCTGACGGCAGGATGAACAGTGGTACAGCAGCAAGGCAGGCAATAGAGACATCACAGGGAGCAGGGCGAGCAGGAGAGATGTCAAAGGCAGCAGGGAAGGCAGGAAAGATGTCACAGGCAGCAGGGAAGGCAGGAGACACGTCACAGGCAGCAGGGAAGGCAGGAGAGATGTCACAGGCAGCAGGGAAGGCAGGAGACACGTCACAGGCAGCAGGGAAGGCAGGAGAGATGTCACAGGCAGCAGGACAGGCAGGAGAGACGTCACAGGCAGCAGGACGGGCAGGAGAGACGTCACAGGCAGCAGGGCATGCAGGAGAGACGTCACAGGCAGCAGGGCAGATAGGAGAGACATCACAGGCAGCAGGGCATGCAGGAGAGACGTCACAGGCAGCAGGGCGGACAGGAGAGACGTTCCAGGCAGCAGGGCAGACAGGAGAGACGTCACAGGCAGCAGGGAAGGCAGGAGACACGTCACAGGCAGCAGGGAAGGCAGGAGAGATGTCACAGGCAGCAGGGAAGGCAGGAGACACGTCACAGGCAGCAGGGAAGGCAGGAGAGATGTCACAGGCAGCAGGACAGGCAGGAGAGACGTCACAGGCAGCAGGACGGGCAGGAGAGACGTCACAGGCAGCAGGGCATGCAGGAGAGACGTCACAGGCAGCAGGGCAGATAGGAGAGACATCACAGGCAGCAGGGCATGCAGGAGAGACGTCACAGGCAGCAGGGCGCACAGGAGAGACGTTACAGGCAGCAGGGCAGACAGGAGAGACGTCACAGGCAGCAGGGAAGGCAGAAGAGACGCCACAGACAGCAGGGCGGGCAAGAGAGATGTCACAGGCAGCAGGGCGGGCAGGAGAGACGTCACAGGCAGCAGGACAGGCAGGAGAGACGTTACAGGCAGCAGGGAAGGCAGAAGAGACGTCACAGACAGCAGGGCGGGCAAGAGAGACGTCACAGGCAGCAGGACAGGCAGGAGAGACGTCACAGGCAGCAGGGAAGGCAGAAGAGACGTCACAGACAGCAGAGCGGGCAAGAGAGATGTCACAGGCAGCAGGGCGGGCAGGAGAGACGTCACAGGCAGCAGGACAGGCAGGAGAGACGTCACAGGCAGCAGGGAAGGTAGAAGAGACGTCACAGACAGCAGAGCGGGCAAGAGAGATGTCACAGGCAGCAGGGCGGGCAGGAGAGACGTCACAGGCAGCAGGGAAGGCAGGACAGATGTCAGGCAGCAGGGCATGCAGGAGAGACGTCACGGGGAGCAGGGAGGGAAAGAGATGTCACAGGCAGCAGGACAGGCAGGAAAGACGTCACAGGCAGCAGGGCAGGCAGGACAGATGTCAGGCAGCAGGGCATGCAGGAGAGACGTCACAGGCAGCAGGGCGTGCAAGAGAGACGTCACAGGCAGCAGGGTGGACAAGATATCGTGCTTATTTTGGGTCTCCAGCAACACAGCACAGGATGAGTAAGAGGGATAAAAAAAAACTGCATTAGCCAAAGTAGGGGGGACTAGAGGCAGTGCAAACAGTTAGGTGAGTGTAATATGTAAGCTCCGGCACACATGGCTATGGCAGCATAAGTGGGAGGGAGAGGCAAGTGGTATAACTCATACAGGGGCTGTAATGCACAGGCTTACCCAGGCAGAAGTGCAGGGGCTTCTGACCTTGTTAATGTGGTATAACGCATACAGGGCCTGTAATGCACAGGCTGACCCAGGCTGAAGCCTAGGGGCCTCTGACCATGTTAATGTGGTATAACGCATACAGGGGCTCTAATGCACGGGTTTACCCAGGCTGAAGCCCAGGGGCCTCTGACCATGTTAATGTGGTATAACACATACAGGGGCTGTAATGCGCAGGCTTACCCAGGCTGAAGCCCAGGGGCTTCTGACCATGGTAATGTGGTATGATGCATACAGGGGCTGTAATGCACAGACTTACCCAGGCTGAAGCCCAGGGACCATGTTAATGTCCCTCTGAATGCATGTACCTGCCACCTCAGCACTCCTGACTGTTGGCTTTGAATGTGACCATGACTGTGTCTGTATGCAGTTTGCAGGCTTCCTCTGTTCACATGGCATTTCTACACCTTCTAGTGCCCTGCAATGGACTGATAAGCTGTTGAAGGTTTACCTCACTTTACACTGTGTGCTTCCTGCATTTGGAAATACATAACTATACTAATGATAAATAGCTATGATGAGACAAATCTCTGAGGCAACAGAGAGATCCATGTAATATTCATTTCATATAAGCAACGACACAATAAAAATACACGTTAGTTGTAATTCATGCATCTTTATTCATACTGATTTTTTTCATTCATTAATGCTTCCAGTGCCTGTGCTTTGATAGTTTATTTTATTCTGTACAGACTAATAATAATGACTTGCTAAAGTGCTAAACATTCAGCCTTGTGGTTTTGTCACTTCCTGTTTAAAGTGTCCACTCCCCCTTCACTCTGCCTCTGTGTGTAACAATAGAAACGACCATGACAGTGAAGGTTACAGAGGATGAGGCAGTGAGAGTCAGTCTCCACAGATCTGAGCTCAGTGACGCACAGACGTATGGATCCTCTGATGCTCCTGTTTCTTCTTATTGCTGGGCTCACAGGTGAGTGTCGCTCATTATGGTATGAAGTATTTTACCTGCAAACAAATTGCAAATACTATTTGGATTCTTGCAGGTGATTATAACAAAACATTTTATACATTTTTTGAAACAAAAGTATTTGAGCAAGTCAATGTCATCACTTGATGTACTTATTTTGCATTATTTGTATTTATTAGTACGTGTAATATTTATCCTGAATTCTACTATTTAAGACATGAGCAAACTAGCATGAATCAGGATTTTGACATTATAAGTATAATGTCCAAATATACAGTATGATACTGCAACGTCTCTCCTTTGGTGTCCAAGCAGTACAAAGACTGTCAGTGCAGATAAGCTGCCCCTGTCTCTTGTACCCTTTGCTTTTCTGAGAGGCTGATGATTGATCTTCCTGGGGTCGTTTCAGCAGTACAGTTGGTCCTTTTTCTAACTTTGCCCCGTGTTTCACTATGGGAGTCGCTTTGGGTGTGACCAGCTACAGAAGCTCCAATGACAGTACGTCTGTCTGTGATGGACAGGTGGACCTGAGACCAGGCTCCACCTCTGTCTGGCTTTGGGGGGGGCAGCAAGAGGTATGCCGGCCAGCAGTGGAGAGAGGCTAACCCAGGGCTGTAAGTGAAGCACCTCTTTGCTGCTGTGGTTTCTACCCTCCCCCCCCCCCCCCCCCCCCATGTCAGATGTATGTAAATTATTGGAAGTGCCTGCAGTGTTTGTAGCACTCAAACATTTCCGGTGCTTTATCTGATGCTAACATGGTGTTGTGAAATCAAACAATATGCCTTATTTGATTTGCTGGAGGGGCTG
This sequence comes from Brienomyrus brachyistius, assembly GCF_023856365.1. Classification (NCBI taxonomy): domain Eukaryota; kingdom Metazoa; phylum Chordata; class Actinopteri; order Osteoglossiformes; family Mormyridae; genus Brienomyrus; species Brienomyrus brachyistius. Next base: position 26,866,331 of record NC_064536.1, on the reverse strand, counting down.
GAGGGGTGCAGTGGTTAGCACTGTTGCCTCACACCTCTGGGACCTGGGTCACCACCTGGGTCACATGTGTGTGGAGTTTGCATGTTCTCCCCATGTCGTCGTGGGGTTCCTCCTGACATTACTCATGTGGTGTGATAATCGATGGACGTTCAGAATCTGGAACTTGGGTTGAACTGTCAGTCACTGATGGTAAGATGCCTGAAAAACATCTGATCACAGCATTTTCATGCATATATGTCTGACATGATTCAGAAGGACGCAGTGAGGAGGAATCCCACAAGAGGCAGGATGCGAGTGAGAATGTAGAAGTTTAATTAAATAAAGCAGAAGCAATCCAGCGAACCCTGAACAGGAAACTAAAGACAAACTCACATAAACCACCGGGTTCACTGACAGAGCAGACTGGGCCTAAGATCATTATTCAGAGAGCAAGGAGCCTCCAGCGTTTAACACAGGAGGGCAAACAGCATACAAGGACTAAGGGTCCGAAATCGCATATTTGTTTGCTATGTAATAGGGGAAATATGCACCAGAAAAGGGTAAAAATTTGCTCCTTTCATGTCACTGGTGCTGTATCCTCCAGGGTCATGCTAACTGTACCTGTTAAGGTACAGAAATGGCCTCAGAGGATCATTTTTGTACCATTGAGTATACATTAATGTTGTTTGTACCTTGGGGATGAGGGTACAGCCCCATTGACAAACAAAGATGTAAATTATAACCCTTTTTTGGTATATATTACATAGCAATTTTTTCCTTTTTTTCTGAGTGTAGTGTGAATATAATGACGTGAGCATTATGTTCGAATCCTCAGTATCCCGATGGACGCTACAGTATCCCACAAGGCTACTGGAGCGGCGACCAGAGACAAAGAACGTCATTTACTCAGCAATTTCTGTACAGATTTAAGTAAAAAACAATACCCAGTTGCATAAGTTGACTCGAATATGTATATGAATATTTTTTCATTGATAGATTTTAACAGTTTTTGATTTGAGGGGGTCTTAAAATATCATTGGTACACAACTGCATCATTTAATATGCAGGATGGTGATCACAGTGTGTCTGAATGCATGCCTACTGCTCTCATGCAGACATGCAGTACATACTGCATGCCTACTGCTCTCATGCAGACATGCAGCACATACTGGATGCCTACTGCTCTAATGCAGACATACAGTACATACTGCATGCCTACTGCTCTCATGCAGACATGCAGCACATACTGGATGCCTACTGCTCTAATGCAGACATACAGTACATAACTGCATGCCTACTGCTCTCATGCAGACATGCAGTACATACTGCATGCCTACTGCTCTCATGCAGACATGCAGCACATACTGGATGCCTACTGCTCTAATGCAGACATACAGTACATAACTGCATGCCTACTGCTCTCATGCAGACATACAGTACATACTGCATGCCTACTGCTCCCTACTGCTCTCATGCAGACATGCAGCACATACTGGATGCCTACTGCTCTAATGCAGACATACAGTACATAACTGCATGCCTACTGCTCTCATGCAGACATACAGTACATAATGCATGCCTACTGCTCCCTACTGCTCTCATGCAGACATACAGTACATACTGCATGCCTACTGCTCTCATGCAGACATGCAGCACATACTGGATGCCTACTGCTCTAATGCAGACATACAGTACATAACTGCATGCCTACTGCTCTCATGCAGACATGCAGTACATACTGCATGCCTACTGCTCTCATGCAGACATGCAGCACATACTGGATGCCTACTGCTCTAATGCAGACATACAGTACATAACTGCATGCCTACTGCTCTAATGCAGACATACAGTACATACTGCATGCCTACTGCTCCCTACTGCTCTCATGCAGACATGCAGCACATACTGGATGCCTACTGCTCTAATGCAGACATACAGTACATACTGCATGCCTACTGCTCTCATGCAGACATACAGTACATACTGCATTCCTACTGCTCCCTATTGCTCTCATGCAAACATACAGTACATACTGCATGTCTACTGCGCTCATGCAGACATACAGTACATACTGCATTCCTACTGCTCTCATGCAGACATACAGTACATACTGCATGCCTACTGCTCCCTACTGCTCTCATGCAGACATGCAATACATACTGCATGCCTACTGCTCTAATGTACACATACAGTACATACTGCATGCCTATTGCTCTCATGCAGACATACAGTACATACTGCATGTCTACTGCGCTCATGCAGACATACAGTACATACTGCATTCCTACTGCTCTCATGCAGACATATAGTACATACTGCATGCCTACTGCATGCCTACTGCTCTCGTGCAGACATGCAGTACATACTGTGTTAATGGCCGAGTAGTGGGTTTGTGATAGTATTGTGGGGCTGAGCGGACTGAAGCATCTCGAGAGCAGAGAGAGACAAGGAGACTTTCTTGCTGGTGGGAAGAAGTCCTTATTTGCAGTCCTTAAATGGATTACAACATTCACCCAATGAGCACCAAACCAATTACATAGAGTAGAAACACAAGGTTGTCAGACGCCGAACCCTAAGGTGCACACACGGTGGGAGATTTACGTAAGCTAATTACACACGAGGATCAAGGTTTTATATGATAAGTAATATGTTAAGAAATGTCCTTTTGTTTAGTTTTAAATGAATGTGAAATTCATGGAAAAGCATAAATATGAACAAGTCTAAACCAGCAAAGGCAAATCTAATTATGACAAAAACATGCTGAGGTGACATTGAATTGCAAACGCTGTGTGAGTGTGCCCTGCAATGAGTTGGCGCCCTGTCCTGGTTATCTCCTACCTTGCATCTGCAACTTCTGGGATTGGCTATAGACCCCCGCAACCCTGCATAGGATGGGTGTGGATGATGGATGGATGGATGGATGGATGGATGGATGGATGGATGGACAGTAAGTAAGTAGTAAATACAATATTCAATAGAAACAAGCAAATGTTTATATTATACAAAATGAAATACCTACAGCTGACTGGTACTGAATCTGCATTAATATGTGTATAAATGGTGTAAGAGAGAGTGAGAGTTAATCAGCTGGGTAATTTTCATACTGTCCCTGCAGGTGTGTCCACACTGACTGTACAGAGAGGAGGATCTGTCACCATCCCATGCTTCTATGGTGACAGATATAAATCTCATGTGAAATACTGGTGCAGAGAGTATTCTAGCAATTCATGTACTCCCATAGTATACACTGACTCTCCACAGGAGGGTAAAGTGTCAGTCAGAGATGATCCTGATCAGCAAGTCTTCATTGTGACCATGAACAATCTGACAACTGGGGACTCCGGCTACTACTGGTGCAGTGTGGAGATCAGCAGAGGTTCAGCTGTGGGAACACGGGTTTACCTGTCAGTCACTGAGGGTAAGATGTCTGTACTGCAGCCTGCAGCCAATGAGATGCACAGTATGTAACATGCATGTAATTCAGTCATAAAAAAAGAACACAAACAGAGAAAGAATGAAAATACTTTGGAAACATTTTATTTTATTTTAAAACTTTATAGACTGGATTCCAATTTTACTTTTGTTCACTAGCATAATTAAAAACTTAAAAAAGTAACAGCATCAATTAAAATTTGTTGTCTTTCACTCCACAGCAGCTAATTAACCTCTAGCTGGTAGAGACTGGGGGCAGCGTGGGGGCCTCACACCTCCAGGCTTATGGTTTCGATATCTGGCCCCCAGCTCTCTGTCCTCTTGTTTAGTTTTAGATGTTTATAAAAAGTATGGTAACATTAATATAAACATGTAACTGGCTCATGGTTTATGCAAAGTATATTTTATTCTGAACTGTGTAAATATCACAATGTTTCTTCCTATTCCGTGTGTTTAGGTTCCCCAGGGCTGTCAGTGGACAAACAGGAGGTGACGGGTGTGGAAGGAGACAGTGTCACTGTTCAGTGTCGCTATACATACGATTATGGTCAGAGGCTGTGGTGTAAGTTTGGGGGCTTCTGTGTATCAGAGAGATCTGTGAGTTTGGATGGGAGGCCGGTCCTGATCAGGGATGACAGAGTGAATAGAGTCTTCAGTGTGACAATGAGGGGACTGGAGAGGAAGGACACTGGCTGGTACTGGTGTGATGACAGAAACCAGCAGATCCCAGTTCATATTACTGTCAGTCAGAGAACTACAACCACAACCAGCACTGATGGTAAGTAACTAATTAAAATCTATCTGTGAATCATTTATGCTTCAGTATAAACAGATTCATGCTAAATGACCCCAAAAGATTCACCCACAGGGTCTCTGCTTTTTGTGGGAAAATCTGTGGGGGGCAGGAGGGTTAACAGGGTATTACTAACAAGCACCAGGGTGAATAAAGTGACGTAAAAGTATCTTTATCATCTCCTGCAGTATGAAATTATCACCTTGTTGGTCATAGTGCAGTAATGTGATGAATAGAATATTAATATGAAAGACATTTAAAGACTGACAATCTGACAGCTGAAACATAAAGAGGCCTGAAGTCAGAAGTAAATTTCCTGTAGGGGGTTACGCTGCCCCCAGTTCCTCCTGAAGCCCACAGTCACTTCCTCGGTCCTGTTGATGTTTAGCAGCAGACTGTGGGCCTTGCACCACTCCAGCAGCTCTCTCCCCCCTGTCTGTACGCAGACTCGTCTCCCCCCCATGAGGCCCGTCATGATGCTGTCGTCTGCATACTTTATGATGTGGTTAGAGGTGGTCTTGGCGGAGCAGGCGGATGTCAGCAGTGTGAATAGTAGGGGGCGGAGGCAGCGGCCTGGGGGAGTTCCTGTGCTCAGACTGACGGGGGCAGAAGTGATGTTTCCTGCCCTGACAGACTGTGGTCTCTCTCAGAAAGTACAGGGTCTGGTGGCAAAGTCACATTTTCAGCCCAAGATGAGCAGAGTTCGGGTTAGTTGTGGCATTATAGTGACGGTAACCTTACATAGCAGTCCTTATTCTCCAGGGATATGAAGGGCTGGGGTTATGGCGCCCTCTGCAGGCTGGTTGGACGGTATGCAAACTGGTGTGGATGAAGGGAGACAGGGAGGTTTGCTTTGAAGTGTCACATGACCAGCAGCTCAATGCACTTCATTATGATGGAGTGAGAGCTATGGGTGGATAATCATTAAGCACTGGAGCAGCTGTCTTCTTAGGCACCGTATGACTGTGGCAGTTTATAGGCAGTTGGGGATACATGCTTGTCTGAGTGAGGTGTTAAAGACGTCTGTCATGCCATCTGTTAGCTCAGGGGCACAGTCCCTAAGAACCCGACCTGGGATATTGTCAGGACCAGCAGTCTTACATGGGTTCTTGTTACACAGAGTGTTCCTCATTTCCACTGTGGATGGGTGGGGCGTCTGTTCATTGCTGGGAGGGGGGCTCTTCTCAGCTTTGTTGTGTGTCACATCAAACCAGGCAAAGAGGTAGTTAAGCCTGTCTGGGAGGGAGGTGTCACAATCCATGGTATGTGAGGGGGTGTTGTAATCTGTGAGGGCTGGTAGAAGATTAAGATTAAGATAATTTTTTTTAATCCCCGAGGGAAATTGCCACATACGTCGTGTGTCCCTGGTGTTTGGAAAAGCCCATGGATTTTTTTTTGTGCATTAGCCCTTATTGCAGCTCTGATACCCCATGACAGAGCAGCTCTAGCTGCCCTTAGGGCCACAGGGTCACCTGCACTGAAGGCCACGTCCTCTGCTTTTCGCCTGCTGTGGATGTCCGCTGTGGCCCAGTGCTTCTGATTGGCTTCGCTAAAGGCGTTCCAGTCGATGTGACTAAGACAGTCCTGAAGTACAGAAGTGGCTCCTTCTGGCCAAACTCTGACCTGCTTGATAGTGACTTTGGACCGTTTCAGTAATGGTGTGCAGACTGGTAGGAGCATGGAGGCTCTTTGATCTGAGGGGCCGAGGTGGGGGCTGGACTTTGCTTTGTAAGCCCCGTCAATGGTTGTGCAGCCCACCTCCAGAATGATGTCCCCTCAGCTGAAGTTACAACAGAGCTAAAAGGAATGAAATATCTTGATTAATCATAAGGAAATTCTTTTAACTCTTGAAAAACTGTTGCTGAATATGGTTATTCATTGGTATTATAGTTGATTTGCAGGTGGTATGGTGGCCCAGTAGGTGGTGCTGTTGCTATACACCTTCATGCTTAGGGGTTTGAATCTGGCTTCTGCTCTGTCTGTGTGGAGTTTGCATGTTCTCCTTGTGCTGTGTGGGTTTCCTCCCACAGTCCAAAGACATGCGGTCAGGCTGATTGGTGTCTCTACTAGAGAGTGTGTGTCTATGTGCCCTGTGACTGACTGGCATCCCGTCCAGGATATTCTTGATTTGTTCATGATTTGTGTTTCAGTAGTAAATGACATTTCTATATACAGTGCATGTATTTTTATTCATATTTTGTAATAGATATTAATGTTTAATTGTCATTGATTTTATACATAGTAGGATTATACAGCAGTTTGGTGAGCGCTTTGTAAATAAATTTGACTTTAACTTTGAATCCCAGGGGGAAATTTCACATATGTTGTGTGTCCCTGGTGGTGTGGAAAAGGCCATGGATATTTTTGTCCGTAAGTCCTCCTTGCGGCTCTGATGATCCGTGACAGAGCGGCTCTAGCTGCCCTTAGGCCCACAGGGTCGCCAGACCTGAAGGCCACGCCCCCTGCTTTTCGCCTGCTGTGGACGTCCGCTGTGACCCAGGGCTTAATGAATTATTTAATCGTTATGTATCTTTCATCACAAATAGCCACAATATTTGTTCAAGATTTGCGCTTCAGTACTTACTGAGTTATTACTATATTACTTGTGCCGTTTTATACATGACCTTTTCCTTATGAGTCTTTCCTGCCTAACAGAACAGAGCTTTTCCTTTTCCCTCTAATCAGAAACCACAGTCCTCACTCCAGTTTTTGTTTCTGTCTCAGAGACCATCAAGCTGCCTGCTCCTGGATCGACCCCCACTGGAGCGAATGATAAGTGGCAGAGGTTAGTATTCAGCTCATCATGCTACAGCGTCTGACTGATCATACAGTAATGGGAAATGCATGTTAGTTTTATGAAAATAAGAATATTGTGTCTATTTTATTTTTCTTAATTATTATATCCCTGAGACAGCATCCTATCCAGGGTGAGCCGCTGCCTTGTGCTCTGTGCTGCTGGGGACAGACTGCAGGCCTGTTTGGAAGATGGATGGATGGATGGATGGATGGATGGATGGATGGATGGATGGATGGATGGATGGATGGATGGATGGATGGATTGATTTTACGAAACAGTATAACATGTAATCTAATAAACAGGGATACATGTGCACTGGTGCAGAAGTACTCACATGCATGGTGATTTACAGTATTTTGTAAATAAATGGGCATCTGCGTCTCTTTCATAAGATAAGTGCTGCACGTATTGCTTTATACGGTGAATCTGTACTTGCACACCAGTTTACGTGAATCTCTGCTAATAATCTTAATAAAACTGGCAGTTAAATTCTCCAGCTATTTTCATGCTCTTTGTTACTGTCTCCTGTTCTTCACATGCCGCCTGTCTAATAGTACAGATGTAACTGTACCGTGTTGCTGTGAATCATGTAAGACTTTACTGTTCACATCCACCCTCTTATTCAGCTCTTTGGTCCAGCTAGCTCTGTATGTAGGACTGGGCTTATTGGTGCTGCTGTTGATGGTTATAATTCTGTCAGAGTAGATTCACTGCCTTGTTCTTCAGGTTTGAATGTGATACGTGTGACTGACAGACACACTGATGTATTATATGTCTGACAGGTGGGAGCAGGTTCTGGATGCTGTACTGAAAGCTGGGACTGGTGTGTTTTATCTGATCTGCACCATCATCGCCATTCAGCTGCACTGGAGCATCTTTAGAAAGAGGGGATCCAATCAGAGAGAAGCAGAGGGAGGGTCCAATACAAACCATGGGTCTGAATAAATATACAAGCTTATTAATGCACTAATGTACATGACTGTAAATAAATGAACAATCTTCAAGGCTGTATCAGCAAGGTTATGCTGTGTTTGTATGAAATGCCTTTTTATATATCAGGAGTGTTTCAGTCTATGCTGTAGCCATTTATTTGTGCATCAATCTCTCTGTGTCAGAGGAAGCTGGGAAGGGGCTGACCATTCTGGAGCAGAAGGAGACAGAAGAGTAAAATAAAAAAGTAAAATAAACGGTTATGCTAACTGCAGTGTAGCCTCTCTCACGCAGTGTAGGATTGTCTGCTGGGAACCTGTACAGCCAATGCTTTTTACCGCTGATAGCCTCTTCTCACACATGCTTTGCTGCCACCTGCTGGTCAGAGTTTAGTATGACATTATTATTGGATTGGGTTGGTTTAATATTGGAAAGCAAAGTTAAGTCTTATTTCATTGCTTATTAATTCTTAAATTGATATTTATTGTATGCTGGTCATTGTTTTGATTTAATAAATGAGAAATTGATGGTTTAGTTTACATCTTGCATTGTTCTGAAGTTTTAATTAAAATTTAAGAATTTATCAACCTTAAAGTAAATGGTTTGTGGTTTGCAGGTCACTCCTCCTTCTCAGATCCCACCAATCAGCGACCCTCTCAGAGTGTGATGTAATCCATTCTGCCGCACGTCGGAGGGCAGTCCGGAGTGGATGGGCCTATGTCTTTTTGTCTCTGTGTGTGGGTGTCTGTGTATATTGTGGGGATGCGTGTATGGTGTATGTGCATGGCTGTAAGGTGTGTTTGCGGGGTGTCTGTGTGGATGGTGGGGGCCTGGGTCCGGGGCTTGATGCTACGTCTTGCGTGCGGTTGGTCTCTTGGGTGTGGTTGCAGCCTCCCACCCTTACTATTTAGTACATTCCATGTTGAAAATGCATGCACACAACACACACGCAACACACGAACACAACACAAGCACACTAGCCTGCATTTCACCTACACAATTGAGCACACATCTAAATATACTTGCACGCACCCATCCAAGCACACATTTAGATTTTATATGCTTGTATAATTGTGTTACTTTCTTCACTCTTTAATTTTGTTAGTTCCTGAATTTATTCGTTTCTGGATAAATTCATATTTCATACCATCAGTATGTTTCTCACTTACTCCTTTTTTCTTTTTTTTTCTTTTTCCTTCTTTTTTTTCCCAACCTAATCTGTCCCTCCTCTTTGTCCAGCTCAGCCACTGCAATATTTTACATGTGTTAAAAATGAAATAAAATAAAAAGAAATCGATCAACATGAGGAGTCTATTCAGAGTTTATAGCGCCCCTCATGGTAAAGCAAACATGTTTGGCACAGCAGTGCATTCAGACCATGATTCTGCCGGCTAAAGCTGCCGGACAGGACAAAGGGAAAAAAGAAGAGTGTGATGTAATACAAAAAAACCTCACAGTGCATTAGAAATACACCATCTACCTATCAGCAGCCCAGATATGGGGAAAGGGGACGTGTCAGAAGTCAAGAGAATGATATCAGATACCTATTGGCCCACATCAAATGGAAATATCCCTGTGTAATCTTTTAGTTTCTGGTTTAACACCCACTAAATGTCAGTAAGTGAAGTTGAAAACCCGGATCAGTAAATTCCACAGTAAATTTCTTTACCTGATTTAATAATAACCCTCTTACTGCATTGGTGATAATGCTCTCTTATGTCTCCCGAAGTGGGAATAGAGAGAATTACAGTGGATAGGGAATTTAAAGGAACTACTTTAACAAACAAATGACTTTGGACAATCATGCTTCTCAAAAGCCCATAAATATTTTGAAAAATCTCTTTACTCCTAAAAACAGGAATGAAGCCTTTGCAGTTTGCCTACCAACCAGAGGTGGGCATAGAGGACACCATAATCTACCTGCTTCATTGTGCCGACACCCTCCTGGATCTGCCTGGGGACGCGGTCAGAGTCATGTATTTGGACGTATCAAGTACTTTCAGTACCATCCAGCCTGTCCTCTGGGGGAGGAAGATAACAGTGATGCAGGTAGACGCTCCTCTGGTGGCTTGGATTATGGGATACCTATACGGACGTCCTCAGTACGCTCAGTACGCCCACAGGGCAGTGTGTGGGACACGCTGGTGAGCAAACAGGACCTCCACGGGGGGGGCGGTACTCTCTCCTTTGCTCTATGCACTGCTGAACGCCACCAGAGGTCCTTCCTCCCAGTGGCTGTCGGACTATGCAGCTGATCTCCTTTCTGCTGAACACTGAAATATACCATGTGCAGTTTCTGTTCCCATCATGTGTATCCAATACCACTTCCATATTGTACAATACAGCGAATAATATGCATTGTACAGTCTTAGTTGATCCTTTTTTGCACAACCTATATATAATTCTCCATTTGCACTTCTGAGTGTATAATATACTCTGCACTGTGTGTATTATGGTGTATAATCAAGCACATGCCTGTACAGTTTAAAATGATTTTTAGCTACACTACTGCACATTGGCTACAGTCATTGGCTTATTGTTATTGTGATTTTACTTTGCTCTCCCCTTTTCTCCCTTAACTGGTGGTTGACCAACTGCAACAAAATAATTTTATTCCGGGGATCAATAAAGTTGTTTTGATTCCGAATTTCCTCCGGGTACTCCGGTTTCCTCCCACAGTCCAAACACATGCTGAGGCTGATTGAACTTGCTAAATTGCCCGTAGGAGTGCTGTCACGATCCATGGCGCGGGTAATGCGCACTGGCAGGTCGGCAGGCAGGAAACAGGCAAGGCAAGCGCAATCGGGGGAAAACTAGGGTTTAATTGGGGAATAGGGCAGGACAGAACATTGACGCACAGCAAAATCAATGACAGACAAGGGAAACAGGTAAGACCAGGACTTAAAATTGGACAGGACTAATCAAAGTAATCGGACACAGCAGGAGACGATCAGGGAAGCACACGTGGGTAATCAGGGGGCGTGGCACACACGAGGAGCGGACGAGCCGGGCATGACAAGTGCATGTGTGAGTGACTGGTGTGTGAATGTGCCCTGTGATGGGCTGGGCCCCAATCCTGGGTTGTTCCCTGCCTCGTGCCCATTGCTTCTGGGATAGGCTCCGGACCCCCCGCGACCCAGTAGGATAAGCGGTTTGGAAGATGGATGGACGGATGATTCTGGATTGAATGAATAAGCACATTACAGTTTTTCTGATGGCTTAAACCCTAACTGTGATTGTTATAGCACAATTTCTAAAACTATTAATACTTATAGCAAAACCACTCACTGAGTTTGCAAAACTAAAAGCACAAGCACTGCTTTGCACTCAGTTTGCAATTTTGTAGCACACACTTTGCAAAACTGTAGGCACAATTCACTGCACAACACTCTTTTTGCAGAACTTTAAACACAACTCACTGCTTACACTCAATTACCAAATTTCCAACACACTCCTAGCAAAATTATACACATGTATGGCTATCATTAACACTATTTTTCCAACTGTCTGGCACACTTTCACATGTGAAAACTGTTTTAGATAATTAGTTCACTTTGCAATCAGCCTAAGCACTATAAATAAACCACAGGTAAGCTGTCTATGTGGAGTACAATGGAAGGAGCAGTAAGAGTGAGAAGAGTGAGAATCCGAGGAGGCCGAGGAGGCCGAGGGAGAGGACGTGGAGGTGAAAAAGTTGGAGGAAGAGGACGTGGAGGTGAAGAAGCGAGAGGGTTAGAGGAAGTTAGAGGAAGAGGACAAGGAGGAGCAAGAAGAGGACGAGGAGGGGAAAGAGGAAGGGTAAGAAGAGTAAGAAATAGAATAACTGATGACATCAGAGCTACAATAGTGGACCATGTCATCAACCATGGGATGAACCTGAGGGAAGCTGGCCAACGGGTTCAGCCTAAATTGAGCCGCTACACTGTGGCAAGCATCATTAGGACATTTCGAAATGAGAATCGGTAAGTACTTTGTAGCACTGCCATACTCTAATGAGAAACACAACAGTACCATACATGCAAAAATACTGAAATTGTTACTTTACAGAATTGCTAGACGTCCAGATGTTGGGGGCAGAGGCAGAATGTTCACTCCAGGGCAAGAGACCCATATAGTGAACATGGTGATTGCCAATAATGCAATACAGTTTTTTTCAATTGCTTAGACACTAAAATTAAAACTTTCTCACGATTAACAAATCCTTATACTCAAGGAGCAAAACACCAGCCTAGATTTGCACAACTGTAAGCACATTTTCAACTTCACACTTTTTGCAAAACATAACACACAGTGATTTGCAAAACACTAAACACACTTAACATACATTACACACAAAAATCTATCATGAAGTCACTTCCTTGCAATACCAAAGCACTGACTGTCTAATAACCGCACCGTCCAACCAATTGGTTCAACACAGTCATCAGGTGTGCAAACACTTGTTTGCTTAATTGTAGACACACCAATCAGGTGTTTAAGCACTATAAAAAGGCAACCAGCAAGTTCACCTGTCTTCAACAAAAATGGACAGTGTCGGAAGAAGAGGAAGAGTACAGATGAGAGGGGGAATCTGGAGAGAACAAGGTGGAGGAAGAGGCCAAGGTAGGGGAAGAGGAAGAGGGAGAGGAAGACCTAGAGGAGGGGTAGGACATGCACAAAGAAGAAGACGACCAAATCTGTGTAACGAAATTCGTGCTACAATTGTGGACCATGTAATAAACCACGGACTAACACTGAGGGAGGCTGGACTGAGAGTACAGCCTAACCTAAGCAGGAACACAGTGGCATCAATAGTTCGGACATTTCGTCAAGAGCACAGGTGAGAAACTTATCTTCTGTCAACAGAAAATCCATAGCTTACTGCATGTACTATATCAACCGTTTTGGTATGTATTCATGTTTCATTTTACAGTAAGCTACATGTATTTTGTTTGCCCAACATAGGATTGAACGTCGAGAACACCAAGGAGGGAGGCGCCCTATATTCACACAGGAGCAAGAAAGAGAGATCATAAACCTCGTTTTGGCCAATAATGCAATCAGACTTCGAGAAATTCAAGCTCATATTGTCAATGATCACCAAATTCTCAATAATGTCCTACAGGTCTCTCTGTCAACAATAGGCCGTATCCTTAAAAAATATCAAGTTCTGATGAAACAATTGTATAAAGTGCCATTTGAAAGAAATTCAGACAGGGTGAAAGTCCTGCAGCATGAATATGTGGCGGTATGTTTTGTTTACTGACTGTAGTATTGTGTACTGCACACATAACCTTTTTACAGTACATGTAATTTTACTGTATAGCATACCTACAGTATATTAATAACGCAATGTGATATTTTGCTGTATTTCAGAAAGTTTTGCGAATGGATGCGGAAGAAGCCCTGCATGAGTTTATATACATTGATGAAGCTGGATTTAACCTGACAACAGTGAGAAGAAGGGGAAGAAACATCCTTGTCCACAGGGCTATTGTCAATGTACCAGGGCAACGTGGGGGTAACATTACCCTTTGTGCTGCCATTACACAGAATGGGGTCCTCCACCGCCATGCCAACTTGGGTCCTTACAACACTCACCTCATTCTTACATTTTTAGACCGATTACACAATATTATCACAGCAGCAAACCAAAGGGACCAGATGCAATACATTGTCGTCTGGGACAATGTGGCTTTCCATCGTTCCGCCCAGGTCCAAAACTGGTTTCATCTACACCCACTATTTACAGTTCACTACCTTCCACCATACTCCCCCATCGAAGAGTTCTTTTCTGCATGGCGGTGGAAGGTTTATGATCTCCGGCCCTATGTCCAGATGGCCCTCATTCAAGCTATGGAGGAAGCATGTGATCAAATTGAAGCAGCATCCATACAAGGGTGGATTCGTCACTCCAAAAGATTCTTTCCATGTTGCCTTGCAAATGAAAATATAGCCTGTGATGTTGACGAGGCCCTGTGGCCAGATCCAGCTAGGCGGAGAGATGTTTAGGTTTTTATTTTTTATTTTTATTCTGTACTGAACTGGATATGTAATTTGTTACAGTATTATTGTAAGCTTACAGTACAATGGTATGTTTAGTAATACCATATGGAAACTGGAAAAATGTTTTGTTACGTAGGAATGTTTCGTTCAAATGTTCAGTATTGACTGACTTGAGTACATGAAAAGAAATAAATATGTTCATCAAGGTGCAGTACTTGTCTCGTGTGTTGTGTTTGGTCAATATATTCATGTTCTTCATCAATATCTCAAAAAAGAGAAAAAAATCAAACCAAGACTGTATCATTAGCAAGGTAGAAATGTTACAAGTGTTTAAGATTGAGCACAGCAGTGTGTAATTGGTTCAAACAGAATCCGACTGTATGAACCATGTGGGCTTTTGGTAAAATATTGTACAGTTTTGAATGAAGTGCTTCATTTTGCAAAAGATCTGAGATGTTCTGCTACTTGTGTGTGTAGATGTGTGAATTGTGTGTAGGGTTTTGACAAAATGAGCCTTGTTTTTAAAATCGTGCCTTAGTAATCGTAAAAAACTGTAAAAACAAGGCTCATTTTGTCAAAACCCTACACACAATTCACACATCTACACACACAAGTAGCAGAACATCTCAGATCTTTTGCAAAATGAAGCACTTCATTCAAAACTGTACAATAATTTACCAAAAGCCCATTTTGGTACCCTATGGCGCACACATGGTTCATACAGTCGGATTCTGTTTGAACCAATTACAGGGAGAAAAGGGGAGAGCAAAGTAAAATCACAATAACAATAAGCCAATGACTGTAGCCAATGTGCAGTAGTGTAGCTAAAAATCATTTTAAACTGTACAGGCATGTGCTTGATTATACACCATAATACACACAGTGCAGAGTATATTATACACTCAGAAGTGCAAATGGAGAATTATATATAGGTTGTGCAAAAAAGGATCAACTAGGACTGTACAATGCATATTATTCGCTGTATTGTACAATATGGAAGTGGTATTGGATACACATGATGGGAACAGAAACTGCACATGGTATATTTCAGTGTTCAGCAGAAAGGAGATCAGCTGCATAGTCCGACAGCCACTGGGAGGAAGGACCTCTGGTGGCGTTCAGCAGTGCATAGAGCAAAGGAGAGAGTACCGCCCTCCCCGTGGAGGTCCTGTTTGCTCACCAGCGTGTCCCACACACAGCCCTGTGGGCGTACTGAGCGTACTGAGGACGTCCAGATAGGTATCCCATAATCCAAGCCACCAGAGGAGCGTCTACCTGCATCACTGTCATCTTCCTCCCCAGAAGGACAGGCTGGATGGTACTGAAAGTGCTTGATACGTCCAAAAACATGACTCTGACCGCGTCCCCAGGCAGATCCAGGAGGGTGTAGGCACAATGAAGCAGGTAGATTATGGTGTCCTCTATGCGCACCTCTGGTTGGTAGGCAAACTGCAAAGGCTTCATTCCTGTTTTTAGGAGTAAAGAGATTTTTCTAAATATTTATGGGCTTTTGAGAAGCATGATTGTCCAAAGTCATTTGTTTGTTAAAGTAGTTCCTTTAAATTCCCTATCCACTGTAATTCTCTCTATTCCCACTTCGGGAGACATAAGAGAGCATTATCACCAATGCAGTAAGAGGGTTATTATTAAATCAGGTAAAGAAATTTACTGTGGAATTTACTGATCCGGGTTTTCAACTTCACTTACTGACATTTAATGGGTGTTAAACCAGAAACCAAAAGATTACACAGGGATATTTCCATTTGATGTGGGCCAATAGGTATCTGATATCATTCTCTTGACTTCTGACACGTCCCCTTTCCCCATATCTGGGCTGCTGATAGGTAGATGGTGTATTTTTAATGCACTGTGAGGTTTTTTTGTATTACATCACACTCTTCTTTTTTCCCTTTGTCCTGTCCGGCTGCTTTAGCCGGCAGAATCATGGTCTGAATGCACTGCTGTGCCAAACATGTTTGCTTTACCATGAGGGGCGCTATAAACTCTGTATAGACTCCTCATGTTGATCGATTTCTTTTTATTTTATTTCATTTTTAACACATGTAAAATATTGCAGTGGCTGAGCTGGACAAAGAGGAGGGACAGATTAGGTTGGGAATAAAAAGAAGGAAAAAGAAAAAAAAAGAAAAAAGGAGTAAGTGAGAAACATACTGATGGTATGAAATATGAATTTATCCAGAAACGAATAAATTCAGGAACTAACAAAATTAAAGAGTGAAGAAAGTAACACAATTATACAAGCATATAAAATCTAAGCTTGGATGGATGCGTGCAAGTATATTTAGATGTGTGCTCAATTGTGTAGGTGAAATGCAGGCTAGTGTGCTTGTGTTGTGTTCGTGTGTTGCGTGTGTGTTGTGTGCATGCATTTTCAACATGGAATGTACTAAATAGTAAGGGTGGGAGGCTGCAACCACACTCAAGAGACCAACCGCACGCAAGACGTAGCATCAAGCCCCAGACCCAGGCCCCCACCATCCACACAGACACCCCGCAAACACACCTAACAGCCATGCACATACACCATATACGCATCCCCACAATATACACAGACACCCACACACAGACACAAAAATACATAGGCCCATCCACTCCGGACTGCCCTCCGACGCGCGGGAGAATGGATTACATCACACTCTGAGAGGGTCGCTGATTGGTGGGATCTGACAAGGAGGAGTGACCTGCAAACCACAAACCATTTACTTTAAGGTTGATAAATTCTTCAATTTTAATTAAAACTTCAGAACAATGCAAGATGTAAACTAAACCATCAATTTCTCATTTATTAAATCAAAACAATGACCAGCATACAATAAATGTCAATTTAAGAATTAATAAGCAATGAAATAAGACTTAACTTTGCTTTCCAATATTAAACCAACCCAATCCAATAATAATGTCATACTAAACTCTGACCAGCAGGTGGCAGCAAAGCATGTGTGAGAAGAGGCTATCAGCGGTAAAAAGCATTGGCTGTACAGGTTCCCAGCAGACAATCCTACACTGCGTGAGAGAGGCTGCACTGCAGTTAGCATAACCGTTTATTTTACAGCTCTTCTGTCTCCTTCTGCTCCAGAATGGTCAGCCCCCTCCCAGCTTCCTCTGACACAGAGAGATTGATGCACAAATAAATGGCTACAGCATAGACTGAAACACTCCTGATATATAAAAAGGCATTTCATACAAACACAGCATAACCTTGCTGATACAGCCTTGAAGATTGTTAATTTATTTACACTCATGTACATTAGTGCATTAATAAGCTTGTATATTTATTCAGACCCATGGTTTGTATTGGCCCCTCCCTCTGCTTCTCTCTGATTGGATCCTCTCTTTCTATAGGAGCTCCAGTGCAGCTGAATGGCGATGATGGTGCAGATCAGATAAAACACACCAGTCCCAGCTTTCAGTACAGCATCCAGAACCTGCTCCCACCTGTCAGACATATAATACATCAGTGTGTCTGTCAGTCACACGTATCACATTTAAACCTGAAGAACAATGCAGTGAATCTACTCTGACAGAATTATAACCACCTTGATGACCAACAGCAGCACCGATCAGCTCAGTACTACATACAGAGCCAGCTGGACCAAAGAGCTGAATAAAAGGGTGGATGTGAACAGTAAAGTCTTACATGATTCACAGCAACACGGTACAGTTACATCTGTACTATTACACAGGCGGCATGTGAAGAACAGGAGACAGTAACAAAGAGCATGAGAATAGCTGGAGAATTTAACTGCCAGTTTTATTAAGATTATTCACATAGACATTCACATAAACTGGTGTGCAAGTACAGATTCACCGTATAAAGCAATACGTGCAGCACTTATCTTAACAAAGAGACGCAGATGCCCATTTATTTACAAAATAAATCACCATGCATGTGAGTACTTGTGCACCAGTGCACATGCATCCCTGTCTATTAGATTACATGTTATATACATCCATCCATCCATCCATCCATCATCCATCCATCCATCCATCCATCCATCCATCCATCATCTCCCGCTTAATCCGGGGTCAGGTTGCGGGGGCAGCAGTCTCAGCAGGGAGACCCAGACTTCCCTCTCCCTGGCCACTTCATGCAGCTCCTCTGGGGGGATCCCGAGGCGTTCCCAGGCCAGCCAAGAGACATAGTCTCTCCAGCGTGTCCTGGGTCTTCCCCGGGGTCACCTCCCAGTGGGACATGCCCGGAATACCTCCCCAGGGAGGCGTCCCGGAGGCATCCTGATCAGATGCCCGAGCCACCTCATCTGGCTCCTCTCGATGCGGAGGAGCAGCGGCTCTACTCTGAGTCCCTCCCGAATGACCGAGCTCCTCACCCTATCTCTAAGGGAGAGCCCAGCCACCGAAACTCATTTCGGCCGCTTGTACCCGCGATCTCGTTCTTTCGGTCAATACCCATAGCTCATGACCATAGGTGAGGGTAGGAACGTAGATCGACTGGTAAATCGAGAGCTTCGCCTTTTGGCTCAGCTCTCTCTTCACCATGACAGACCGATGCAGCGCCTGCATGACTGCTGACGCCGCACCGATCCGCCTGTCGATCTCCCGCTCCATCGTTCCCCCACTCGTGAACAAGATGCCGAGATACTTAAACTCCTCCACTTGGGGGAGGACCCCATCCCCAACCTGGAGAGAGCATTCTACCCTTTTCCGGCTGAGAACCATAGTCTCGGATTTGGAGGTGCTGATTCTCATCCCAGCCGCTTCACACTCAGTTGCGAACTGCTCCAGTGAGAGCCGAAGGTCACGGTCCGATGAGGCCAACAGAACCTCATCATCCGCAAAAAGCAGAGACCTAATCCTGAGGTCACCAAACTGGACACCCTCAACGCCTTGGCTGCACCTAGAAATTCTGTCCATAAAAACTATGAACAGAATCGGTGACAAAGGGCAGCCCTGACGGAGTCTAACCCTCACCGGAAATGAGTCCGACTTATTGCCGCCTATGCGGACCAAACTCTGTCACCGGTCATACAGGGACCAAACCGCCCTTAAAAGGAAGCCCGGTACCCCATACTCCCGGAGCACTCCCCACAGGACTCCCCGAGGGACACGTTCGAATGCCTTCTCCAAGTCCACAAAACACATGTAGACTGGTCGGGCAAACTCCCATGAACCCTCCAGAACCCTGCTGAGAGTATAGAGCTGGTCCACTGTTCCACGGCCAGGGCGAAAACCACACTGCTCCTCCTGAATCCGAGGTTCGACAATCCGGCGGACCCTCCTCTCCAGGACCCCCGAATAGACCTTGTCAGGGAGGCTGAGGAGTGTGATCCCCCTGTAGTTGGAGCACACCCTCCGGTCCCCCTTCTTAAAGAGGGGGACCACCACCCTGGTCTGCCAGTCCAGAGGTACTGCCCCCGATGTCCACGAGATGCTGCAGATGCGTGTCAACCAGGACAGCCCCGCAGCATCCACAGCCTTGAGGAACTCCGGGCGAATCTCATCCACCCCTGGGGCCCGGCCACCGAGGAGCTTTTTGACCACCTCAGCGACCTCCACCCCCGAGATAGGCGAGTCCACCCCCAAGTCCCCACACTCTGCTTCCATATCGGAAGATGTGTCGGTGGGATTGAGGAGGTCTTCGAAGTATTCCCTCCACCGACCCAAAACGTCCCGAGCTGAGGTCAGCAGTGCACCATCCCCACCATAAATAGTGTTGATGCTGTACCGCTTTCCCGCCCTGAGCCGCCGGATGGTGGACCAGAATCTCCTCGAAGCCGTCCGGAAGTCGTTCTCCATGGCCTCACCAAACTCCTCCCACACCCGAGTTTTTGCCTCAGCGACCGCCAAAGCCGCATCCCGCTTGGCCTGCCGGTAGCCGTCAGCTGCGTCTGGAGTCCCACAGGCCAAAAAGGCTCGATAGGACTCCTTCTTCAGCTTGACGGCATCCCTTACCACTGGTGTCCACCAGCGGGTTCGGGGATTGTCGCTGCGACAGGCACCGACCACCTTACGGCCGCAGCTCCGGTCAGCCGCCTGCACAATGGAGGCACGGAACATGGCCCATTCGGACTCAATGTCTCCCGCCTCCCCCGGGATATGGGAGAAGTTCTGCCGGAGGTAGGAGTTGAAACTTTCCCTGACAGGGGATTCCTCCAGACGTTCCCAGCAGACCCTCACTATACGCTTGGGCCTGCCAGGCCTGGCCGGCTTCTTCCCCCACCAGCGGAGCCAACCCACCACCAGGTAGTGATCGGTTGACAGCTCCGCCCCTCTCCTCACCCGAGTGTCCAAGACATACGGCCACAAGTCCGACGACACAACTACAAAGTCGATCATCGAACTGCGGCCTAGGGTGTCCTGGTGCCAAGTGCACATATGGACACCCTTATGCTTGAACATGGTGTTCATTATGGACAATCCGTGACGAGCACAGAAGTCCAATAACAAAACACTGCTCGGGTTCAGATCGGGGGGGCCGTTCCTCCCAATCACGCCCCTCCAGGTCTCACTGTCATTGCCCACGTGAGCACTGAAGTCCCCCAGCAGAACAAGAGGGTCCCCAGGAGGAGCGCTCTCCAACACCCCTTCCAAGGACTCCAAAAAGGGTGGGTATTCTGAACTGCCGCTTGGCGCATAAGCGCAAACAACAGTTAGGACCCGTCCCCCCACCCCCAGGCCTGGCTCCAGGGGGGGACCCCGGTGACCCGGGTCCGGGCAAGGGAAATTGTGGGTCCAAAATTTTCTTCTTCATAGCTGTCTTTTGAGCCGCACTTCGTCTGGTTCCTCACGCAGGACCTGTTTGCCTTGGGTGACCCTACCAGGGGCATAAAGCCCCAGACAACATAGCTCCTGAGATCACGGTAACACGCAAACCCCTCCACCACGATAAGGTGTCGGCTCCAGGAGATGTTATACTGTTACATGTTATACCGTTTCGTGAAATCAATCCATCCATCCATCCATCCATCCATCCATCCATCTTCCAAACAGGCCTGCAGTCTGTCCCCAGCAGCACAGAGCACAAGGCAGCGGCTCACCCTGGATGGGATGCTGTCTCAGGGATATAATAATTAAGAAAAATAAAATAGACACAATATTCTTATTTTCATAAAACTAACATGCATTTCCCATTACTGTATGATCAGTCAGGCGCTGTAGCATGATGAGCTGAATACTAACCTCTGCCACTTATCATTCGCTCCTGTGGGGGTCGATCCAGGAGCAGGCAGCTTGATGGTCTCTGAGACAGAAACAAAAACTGGAGTGAGGACTGTGGTTTCTGATTAGGAGGGAAAAGGAAAAGCTCTGTTCTGTCAGGCAGGAAAGACTCATAAGGAAAAGCTCATGTATAAAACGGGCACAAGTAATATAGTAATAACTCAGTAAGTACTGAAGCGCAAATCTTGAACAAATATTGTGGCTATTTGTGATGAAAGATACATAACGATTAAATAATTCATTAAGCCCTGGGTCACAGCGGACGTCCACAGCAGGCGAAAAGCAGGGGGCGTGGCCTTCAGGTCTGGCGACCCTGTGGGCCTAAGGACAGCTAGAGCCGCTCTGTCACGGATCATCAGAGCCGCAAGGAGGACTTACGGACAAAAATATCTATGGCCTTTTCCACACCACCAGGGACACACAACATATGTGAAATTTCCCCCTGGGATTCAAAGTTAAAGTCAAATTTATTTACAAAGCGCTCACCAAACTGCTGTGCAATCCTAACGTATAAAATCAATGACAATTAAACATTAATATCTATCACAACATATAAATAAAAATACATGCACTGTATATAGAAATGTCATTTACTACTGAAACACAAATCATGAACAAATCAAGAATAAATATCACAATTTGTGATAAAAGATGAGTCACGATTCATTAATGATGAACAGACATGAGATCAGTATCTCACTTATGTTATTCATTACTTGTTCCTTCAGTTGTTCACAAAGGTTTACAGAATTAACAGATATAGTAACAAATATAGTAATGGAAATAAAACTTGTCATGATTCATTAATGATGAAGTTACATGAGATCAGTATGTAACTAAGACTTAGTTTATGGTTAATTGATACCATCAGTTAACATCATTTGCACCATCAAGCAAAGTGTTATCCGTGATTCTAAAAACAATAATAAGTAAATATTCAATAGAGTAGCTGGCTGGTTACAGAATAATAAATTAAGGTTACGACCAAAGTGTCCATATCCCAAGGCACTGAGAGTGAACAGGTGAGATTAATTATTTAATTTATATACCAAGATGTATTTATGGCTGAACAGGATCAGTTATTACTGAGTACAGCTGTAACACTGCCCTTTGCAGGGGTTACAAAGCAGCTGCAGACATATCAGTCAGGCTGACAGTTTTAGTGCCAATTCATCCCCACAAAGCAGAAAAATGCTTGAAAAAGTTTTGCATGACACTATAAACCAATATTTTATAATTTCAATATATCCCTGATAAATGGCAGTAACACGAATATTGCTGTCTTTCGATTCCCACCATGTCAAAACTGATGTATATTGTAAGACATCTGACTGGGTATTTGATTGGGAAGTTAGTCAGATCTGTGGCAACACACATAAAACTACAGCCATCCACCCATCTATCTTCTAACCCCTCCTCCTGGTCAGGGACATGGGGCCTGGAGCCTATCCCAGGCAGGACAGGGCACAGGGATGGAGGACATCCTGGACGGGATGGCAGTCAGTCACAGGGCACAGGGATGGAGTACATCCCACACAGGACACCAGTCAGTCACAGGGCACATAGACACACACTCTCTATTAGAGACACCAATTAGCCTGACTGCATGTCTTTGGTCTGTGGGAGGAAACCCACACAGCACATGGAGAACATGCAGACTCCAGACACACAGAGCAGATGCCAGATTCAAACCCCTAAGCATGAAGGTGTACAGCAACAGCGCCACCTACTGGGCCACCATACCACCTGCAAATAAACTATATTACCAATGAATAACCATATTCAACAGCAGTTGTTCAAGAGTTCAAAGAATTTACTTATGATTAATCAAGATATTTCATTCCTTTTAGCTCTGTTGTAACTTCAGCTGACGGGACATCATTCTGGAGGTGGGCTGCACAACCATTGACGGGGCTTACAAGGCAAAGTCCAGCCCCCACCTCGGCCCCTCAGATCACAGAGCCTCCATGCTCCTACCAGTCTGCACACCATTACTGAAACAGTCCAAAGTCACTATCAAGCAGGTCAGAGCTTGGCCAGAAGGAGCCACTTCTGTACTTCAGGACTGTCTTAGTCACATCGACTGGAACGCCTTTAGCAAAGCCAATCAGAAGCCCCGGGCCACAGCGGACATCCACAGCAGGCGAAAAGCAGGGGACGTGGCCTTCAGTGCAGGTAACCCTGTGACCCTAAGGGCAGCTAGAGCTGCTCTGTCATGGGGTATCAGAGCTGCAAGAAGGGCTAATGCACAAAAAAAAAAATCCATGGGCTTTTCCAAACACCAGGGACACACGATGTATGTGGCAATTTCCCTCGGGGATTAAAAAAAAAAAAAATCTTAATCTTAATCTTCTACCAGCCTTCACAGAGTGCAGCACCCCCTCACATACCATGGATTGTGACACCTCCCTCCCGGACAGGCTTAACTACCCCTTTGCCTGGTTTGATGTGACACACAACAATGCTGAGAAGAGCCCCCCTCCCACCAATGAACAGACGCCCCACCCATCCACAGTGGAAGTGAGGAACACACTGTGTAAAGTGAACCCACATAAGACTGCTGGTCCTGACAATATCCCAGGTCGGGTTCTTAGGGACTGTGCCCATGAGCTAACAGATGGCATGACAGACGTCTTTAACACCTCACTCAGACAAGCATGTATCCCCAACTGTCGATAAACTGCCACAGTCATACGGTGCCTAGGAAGACAGCTGCTCCAGTGCTTAATGATTATCCACCCATAGCTCTCACTCCATCATAATGAAGTGCTTTGAGCGGCTGGTCATGTGACACATCAAAGCAAACCTCCCTGTCTCCCTTCATCCACACCAGTTTGCATACCGTCCAACTGGCCTGCAGAGGGCGCCATAACCCCAGCCCTTCATACCACACTGATACGCCTGGAGAATAAGGACTGCTATGTAAGGTGACCATCACCATGGTAATTCCACAACTATTAACCCAAACTCTGCTCCATCTTGGGCTGAAAATGTAACTTTGCAACCAGACCCTGTACTTTCTGAGAGAGACCACAGTCTGTCAGGGCAGGAAACGTCACTTCTGCTCCCGTCAGTCTGAGCACAGGAACTCCCCCAGGTCACTGCCTCCGCCCCCTACTATTCACACTGCTGACATCCGCCTGCTCCGCCAAGACCACCTCTAACCACATTATAAAGTATGCAGACGACAGCATCATGACGGGCCTCATGGGGGGGGGGGGGGGGGAGAGCTGCTGGAGTGGTGCAAGGCCCACAGTCTGCTGCTAAACATCGACAGGACCGAGGAAGTGACTGTGGGCTTCAGGAGGAACTGGGGGCAGCGTAACCCCCTACAGGAAATTTACTTCTGACTTCAGGCCTCTTTATGTTTCAGCTGTCAGATTGTCAGTCTTTAAATGTCTTTCATATTAATATTCTATTCATCACATTACTGCACTATGACCAACAAGGTGATAATTTCATACTGCAGGAGATGATAAAGATACTTTTACGTTACTTTATTCACCCTGGTGCTTGTTGGTAATACCCTGTTAACCCTCCTGCCCCCCACAGATTTTCCCACAAAAAGCAGAGACCCCGTGGGTGAATCTTTTGGGGTCATTTAGCATGAATCTGTTTATACTGAAGCATAAATGATTCACAGACAGATTTTAATTAGTTACTTACGTTCAGTGCTGGTTGTGGTTGTAGTTCTCTGACTGACAGTAATATGAACTGGGATCTGGTGGTACATGTCATCACACCAGTACCAGCCTGTGTCCTTCCTCTCCAGTCCCCTCATTGTCACACTGAAGACTCCATTTACTCTGTTATCCCTGATCAGGACAGGCCTCCCATCCAAACTCCCATTTCTCTCTGATACACAGAAGCCCCCAATCTTACACCACAGCCTCTCACCATAATCGTATGTATAGCGACACTGAACAGTGACACTGTCTCCTTCCACACCCGTCACCTCCTGTTTGTCCACTGACAGCCTTGGGGAACCTAAACACACGGAATAGGAAGAAACACTGTGATATTTACACAGTTCAGAATAAAATATACTTTGCATAAACCATGAGCCAGTTACATGTTTATATTAATGTTACCATACTTTTTATAAACATCTAAAACTAAACAAGAGGACAGAGAGCTGGGGGCCAGATATCGAAACCATAAGCCTGGAGGTGTGAGGCCCCCACGCTGCCCCCAGTCTCTACCAGCTAGAGGTTAATTAGCTGCTGCGGAGTGAAAGACAACAAATTTTAATTGATGCTGTTACTTTTTTTAAGTTTTGAATTATGCTAGTGAACAAAAGTAAAATTGGAATCCAGTCTATAAAGTTTTAAAATAAAATAAAATGTTTCCAAAGTATTTTCATTCTTTCTCTGTTTGTGTTCTTTTTTTATGACTGAATGACATGCATGTTACATACTGTGCATCTCATTGGCTGCAGGCTGCAGTACAGATATCTTACCCTCAATGACTGACAGTTCAAGTGATGCTCCAGAATCTGAACCTCCACTGATCTTCACACCACACCAGTACTTATCAGTGTCCTTAGTTGTCAGATTGTTAATGGTCACAGTGAAGACTTGCTGATCAGGATCATCTCTGATTGACACTTTACCCTCCTGTGGAGAGTTAGTGTGTACTATCGGAGTACATGACCTCACATTATACCCTCTGCACCAGTATTTCACATGTGTTTTATATCTGTCATCATAGAAACATGGGATGGTGACAGATCCTCCTCTCTGTACAGACACCGTGTTCTGTGTGGAGACACCTGCAGGGACAGCATGAAAATTACCCAGCTGATTAACTCTCACTCCCTCTTACACCATTTAAACAAATATTAATGCAGAATCAGTACCAGCTCACTGTAGGTATTTCATTTTGTATAATATAAAATTTTGCTTGTTTCTATTGAATATTATATTTTCTACTTACTGTCCATCCATCCATCCATCCATCCATCCATCATCCACACCCATCCTATGCAGGGTTTCGGGGGTCTATAGCCAATCCCAGAAGTTGCAGATGCAAGGTAGGAGATAACCAGGACAGGGCGCCAACCCATTGCAGGGCACACTCACACAGCGTTTGCAATTCAATGTCACCTCAGCATGTTTTTGTCATAATTAGATTTGCCTTTGCTGGTTTAGACTTGTTCATATTTATGCTTTTCCATGAATTTCACATTCATTTAAAACTAAACAAAAGGACATTTCTTAACATATTACTTATCATATAAAACCTTGATCCTCGTGTGTAACTAGCTTACGTAAATCTCCCACCGTGTGTGCACCTTAGGGTTCGGCGTCTGACAACCTTGTGCTTCTACTCTATGTAATTGGTTTGGTGCTCATTGGGTGAATGTTGTAATCCATTTAAGGACTGCAAATAAGGACTTCTTCCCCCCAGCAAGAAAGTCTCCTTGTCTCTCTCTGCTCTCGAGATGCTTCAGTCCGCTCAGCCCCACAATACTACCACAAACCCACTACTCGGCCATTAACACAGTATGTACTGCATGTCTGCACGAGAGCAGTAGGCATGCAGTAGGCATGCAGTATGTACTATATGTCTGCATGAGAGCAGTAGGAATGCAGTATGTACTGTATGTCTGCATGAGCGCAGTAGACATGCAGTATGTACTGTATGTCTGCATGAGAACAATAGGGAGCAGTAGGCATGCAGTATGTACTGTATGTCTGCATGAGAGAAGTAGGAATGCAGTATGTACTGTATGTCTGCATGAGAGCAATAGGGAGCAGTAGGCATGC
The DNA here is from genome assembly GCF_023856365.1 of Brienomyrus brachyistius. Lineage (NCBI taxonomy): Eukaryota > Metazoa > Chordata > Actinopteri > Osteoglossiformes > Mormyridae > Brienomyrus > Brienomyrus brachyistius. The sequence continues at coordinate 26,839,450 of NC_064536.1, read as the reverse complement.
AGTATGTACTGTATGTCTGCATGAGCGCAGTAGACATGCAGTATGTACTGTATGTTTGCATGAGAGCAATAGGGAGCAGTAGGAATGCATTATGTACTGTATGTCTGCATGAGAGCAGTAGGCATGCAGTATGTACTGTATGTGTACATTAGAGCAGTAGGCATGCAGTATGTACTGCATGTCTGCATGAGAGCAGTAGGGAGCAGTAGGCATGCAGTATGTACTGTATGTCTGCATGAGAGCAGTAGGGAGCAGTAGGAATGCATTATGTACTGTATGTCTGCATGAGAGCAGTAGGCATGCAGTTATGTACTGTATGTCTGCATTAGAGCAGTAGGCATCCAGTATGTGCTGCATGTCTGCATGAGAGCAGTAGGCATGCAGTATGTACTGCATGTCTGCATGAGAGCAGTAGGCATGCAGTTATGTACTGTATGTCTGCATTAGAGCAGTAGGCATCCAGTATGTGCTGCATGTCTGCATGAGAGCAGTAGGCATCCAGTATGTGCTGCATGTCTGCATGAGAGCAGTAGGCATGCAGTATGTACTGCATGTCTGCATGAGAGCAGTAGGCATGCATTCAGACACACTGTGATCACCATCCTGCATATTAAATGATGCAGTTGTGTACCAATGAAACTGGGTATTGTTTTTTACTTAAATCTGTATAGAAATTGCTGAGTAAGTGACATTCCTTGTCTCTGGTCACCGCTCCAGTAGCCTTGTGGGATACTGTAGCGTCCATCGGGATACTGAGGATTCGAACATAATGCTCACGTCATTATACTCACACTACACTCAGAAAAAAAGGAAAAAATTGCTATGTAATATATACCAAAAAAGGGTCATAATTTACACCTTTGTTTGTCACTGGGACTGTACCCTCATCCCCAAGGTACAAACAACATTAATGTATCCTCAATGGTACAAAAATGATCCTCTGAGGCCATTTCTGTACCTTAACAGGTACAGTTAGCATGACCCTTCAGGATACAGCACCAGTGACATGAAAGGAGCAAATTTTTACCCTTTTATGGTGCATATTTCCCCTATTACATAGCAAACAAATATGCGATTTCAGACCCTTAGTCCTTGTATGCTGTTTGCCCTCCTGTGTTAAACGCTGGAGGCTCCTTGCTCTCTGAATAATGATCTTAGGCCCAGTCTGCTCTGTCAGTGAACCCGGTGGTTTATGTGAGTTTGTCTTTAGTTTCCTGTTCAGGGTTCGCTGGATTGCTTCTGCTTTATTTAATTAAACTTCTACATTCTCACTCGCATCCTGCCTCTTGTGGGATTCCTCCTCACTGCGTCCTTCTGAATCGTGTCAGACATATATGCATGAAAATGCTGTGATCAGATGTTTTTCAGGCATCTTACCATCAGTGACTGACAGTTCAACCCAAGTTCCAGATTCTGAACGTCCATCGATTATCACACCACATAAGTAATAACCAGAGTCCTCCGTTGTCAGATTGTTGATGGTCACAGTGAAGACTCGCTGGTCTGGATCATCTCTGATTGACACTTTACCCTCCTGTGGAGAGTCAGTATATACTATGGGAGTACATGAAGACCAGCTCAAACCTTTACACCAGTATTTCACATGAGTTTTATATCTGTCAGCATAGGATCATGAGAGGGTGGCAGATCCTCCTGTCCATGCAGACACTCTGCTCACAGTGGACACACTGTCAGCACCTGCAGGGAAAATAATCAACTGAATAAAGATCCACATCACAGCATCTCTAAGTAATGATGCTTGGTTTGTGTAATACTTAGATTAGGTCATGTGTAATTAGCAGAACAGTGATGATGCATAAAAGGCAAAGACTGTAATTTTACTATAAGAACAAGGAAAACAAAACTAATGTCTAATCTTGGGAAGGGCTACAGCAGGATGTGGGATCGGGAATCTGAGCCTGGCAGTGTGTTCTAGGGTCTGAGAGCAAAACCAGGACCTTAAATCCCTAGTAAAAGGCCTGGATGAGGTGAATGAATGGGCTTGTCACTGTGTGGGATGGCCACACCCCTTCAGTACTATGGCCTTACTTGTAAACATATCCAGTCCTGTGATACAGGCCCTCTCCTATTCCCTCTATACATGCTTCCTTTGGGCTCTATTTGTGAACGTTATTATGTAAAATATCATTGCTATGCCGGTGATACGCAGCTCTATCTGCCATTAAAACCTGGTGACTGCTGCTCTCTGATGGCCCTTTCTAACTGTCTGGAGGACATTAAGAACAGGACAGCAATGAATTTCTTCCAGATTAATGAAAACAAGACAGAGGTAATGAGTTTTGGTCACTCAGGGTCTGTTCATGATCTCAGAGAACAATTAGGGCCTCATTCAGAAAACTTCCGGTCACATGCTAAAAATATTGGTTTCATCTTTGAGTTTGATAAACAAATAAATTCTGTTGTGAAGGGGTGTTTCTGTCAGCTGAGTTCAATAGCCAGGCTTAAACCACACCTTTCAGCCAAAGACCTGGAGAAAGTTACTCCTGCTTTTATCTTATCCCCATTGAATTACTAAAATTGTATATTTTATGTAACTTTCTCCAATGTCTCTGGCTTTATTATGCATTTCATGTTTTTATTGTAGTATTTTTATAACATGTATTGTTTTTTAATGTGCTTTTTAAATAAAAATCACTTAACACTTGCCATATAAAAATGCCAGTCTGTCACAGGGCAAACACTCACACACAGTCACTATGGGCATTTTTAGAGGCACCAATTCACCTGAACCTCGTGTCTTTGGACTGCAAAAGGAAACCAGAGAACTGAGAGGAAACCTGGGGGTGTGAGGCCCCCACGCTGCCCCCAGTGTCTAACAGCTAGAGCTTAACTAGCTCTGCAAACCTGCTGCAGAGTGAAAGACAAGCAGGTCTAGTCTCAACCCCTGAGGCTGATCTTGACCACTGATCTGGACCCCCTTGCCTTCTCATTGTGGATCTTCAATTCCACCTCACTCATCCCCCTCCCTCTGAGCCTCAACACCTACTTCCGGAAAAAAATTGCAATATTAGCATTAGTTTGCAATTACTGTACTTTTTAACATCACATCTGTCTGTGACGCCCTGCCCTTAGTACCCCAGTTGACATCCCTGATGGATCATTTCTTCCTATGCCTATGCAAGGAGGGAAGTGATGATGAAATACCTCCATCTGTTACCAACGAACAAGGGACTGTGCCAATTCATACAAGGTTCTTTTCATAACTTCGCTGGGTGTTCACTGTGGGAGATACAGACGCCTCCCAGAATGCACTGCAGCATCCCGATCAGGAAACTATAAACACCCAAAAACTAATTCTTACACCAGTTCTGAGGGGTTGGCCTCCAACACTGCATGGCCCTGAGACAGCCACCCTGTAAAAACACACAAATGTGTACAGTGTAGCTCAGCTTGCCACATTACAGATATCTGGCCTGACATCCCCTGAACAAGGCCCATGATGTGGCCACACCCCTAACAGAATGGGCATCGTATCGCACCGAATCACACTGCATCACAATAGGGGTAAATCACATCCAATCACGTTAGTAGTTTCTTCATATGTATCTTAGTGAATCGGATGGTTGCCAGTGCATTGAGATGTGTATCACATCAGCCTCAGTGATGGAGAGGCACACCCCTAATGTATAAGCTTAGGGTATACAGTAGCTTGTACAATGCAGTGAGGAAGCCTCTGGCAGGACAGTGATTTGCCCCTCTGGGGTGTAGCCCAGGACACGACCAGCTGATGGTACCTCCTGAAGCCCGCTGTCCTGTGTACATACACAGGCAGGGTCTGAACTGGATACAATGTGCTCAGCTTCTGCTCCTCAGCAGAGGAAAGAGGAGGGGGGTAGAAAGCTGTCAGCTCCAGGGAGGAGCATCTGTAGGCCGAGTCTGCAATATTGTGACCACCAACATGACTCTAAAAAGGAGGACATCTGTGTCCAAAAAGGAGGACTAAAGCTCAGAAAGGAGGACACCTGTGTCCAAAAAGGAGGACTAAAGCTCAGAGAGGAGGACACCTGTGTCCAAAAAGGAGGACTAAAGCTCAGAGAGGAGGACACCTGTGTCCAAAAAGGAGGACTAAAGCTCAGAAAGGAGGACACCTGTGTCCAAAAAGGAGGACTAAAGCTCAGAGAGGAGGACACCTGTGTCCAAAAAGGAGGACTAAAGCTCAGAGAGGAGGACACCTGTGTCCAAAAAGGAGGACTAAAGCTCAGAGAGGAGAACACCTGTGTCCAAAAAGGAGGACTAAAGCTCAGAGAGGAGGACACCTGTGTCCAAAAAGGAGGACTAAAGCTCAGAAAGGAGGACACCTGTGTCCAAAAAGGAGGACCCATGAAAAGTTGCTGAGTGGGAAATGGGGGGGGGGGTTACAACTGGTGTCTGCCAGTGCTTCACGTTTTTTGTGTGGCCAGAGGTGGGAGAGAGAACCCATAGGTGTTGAAAGGGAGGCGGATAGGGGTGAGGAAAAAAGAAGGACAAGGGGGCTAAAAGGAGGACATACAACAGCAGTCTGGACAGAGGGCCGGATAGCCGGACTGTCCAGGTAAAACCTAGATGAGTGATGAGAAAGGGCAGCCAATAGACAGATCCCATAACAGAACAGAGAGTGTTGAAATTGGGCATTTCCATCAGCCGCTTTTCATAAAGTGGCACACTAGGGGGCGCTGGCCAACAGGCTTCTAACCAATGCCTGCATGACAGGCTGAAATCACAGACCAGTGGGTCTTAACTGTAGAAAAGTCTTTCTGTTTTTCCAGCAAATCCATCCATCCATCCATTTTCCAAACCACTTACCCTACTGGGTCGCGGGGGGTCCGGAGCCTATCCCGGAAGCAATGGGCACGAGGCATGGAACAACCCAGGATGGGGGGCTAGCCCATCGCAGGGCACACTCACACACCACTCACTCACACATGCACACCTACGGGCAATTTAGCAACTTTAATTAGCCTCAGCATGTTTTTGGACTGTGGGGGGAAACCGGAGTACCCAGAGGAAACCCCACGACGACATGGGGAGAACATGCAAACTCCACACACATGTGACCCAGGTGGTGACCCAGGTCCCAGAGGTGTGAGGCAACAGTGCTAACCACTGCACCCCTCCAGCCCCTCCAGCAAATAAAATAAGGCATATTGTTTGATTTCACAAGACCATGTTAGCATCAGATAAAGCACCGGAAATGTTTGAGTGCTACAAACACTGCAGGCACTTCCAATAATTTCCGTACATCTGACATGGGCGGGGGGGTAGAAGCCACAGCAGCAAAGACGTGCTTCACCTACAGCCCCGGGTTAGCCTCTCTCCACTGCTGGCCGGCCTACCTCTTGCTGCCCCCCCCAAAGCCAGACAGAGGTGGAGCCTGGTCTCAGGTCCACCTGTCCATCACAGACAGACGAACTGTCATTGGAGCTTCTGTAGCTGGTCACGCCCAAAGCGACTCCCATAGTGAAACACGGGGCAAAGTTAGAAAAAGGACCAACTGTGCTGCTGAAACGACCCCAGGAAGATAAATCATCAGCCTCTCAGAAAAGCAAAGGGTACAAGAGACAGGGGCAGCTTATCTGCACTGACAGTCTTTGTACTGCTTGGACACCAAAGGAGAGACGTTGTAGTATCATACTGTATATAAATACAAATAATGCAAAATAAGTACATCAAGTGATGACATTTTCTTGCTCAAATACTTTTGTTTCAAAAAATGTATAAAATGTTTTGTTATAATCACCTGCAAGAATCCAAATAGTATTTGCAATTTGTTTGCAGGTAAAATACTTCACACCACAATGAGTGACACTCACCTGTGAGCCCAGCAATAAGAAGAAACAGGAGCATCAGAGGATCCATACGTCTGTGTGTCACTGAGCCCAGATCTGTGGAGACTGACTCTCACTGCCTCATCCTCTGTACCTTCACTGTCTCTGTCGATTCTATTCTTACACACAGAGGCAGAGTGAAGGGGGAGTGGAGACTTTAAACAGGAAGTGGCAAAACTACAAGGCTGAATGTTTAGCCCTTTAGCGAGTCATTATTATTAGTCTGTACAGCATAAAATAAACTATCAAAGCACAGGCACTGGAAGCATTAATGAATGAAAAAAATCAGTATGAATAAAGATGCATGAATTACAACTAACGTGCATTTTTATTGTGTCGTTGCTTATATGAAATGAATATTACATGGATCTCTCTGTTGCCTCAGAGATTTGTCTGGGTTTTATCATAGCTATTTATCATTAGTATAGTTATGTATTTCCAAATGCAGGAAGCACACAGTGTAAAGTGAGGTAAACCTTCAACAGCTTATCAGTCCATTGCAGGGCACTAGAAGGTGTAGAAATGCCATGTGAACAGAGGAAGCCTGCAAACTGCATACAGACACAGTCATGGTCACATTCAAAGCCAACAGTCAGGAGTGCTGAGGTGGCAGGTACATGCATTCAGAGGGACATTAACATGGTCCCTGGGCTTCAGCCTGGGTAAGCCTGTGCATTACAGCCCCTGTATGCATCATACCACATTACCATGGTCAGAAGCCCCTGGGCTTCTGCCTGGGTAAGCCTGTGCATTACAGCCCCTGTATGAGTTATACCACTTGCCTCTCCCTCCCACTTATGCTGCCATAGCCATGTGTGCCGGAGCTTACATATTACACTCACCTAACTGTTTGCACTGCCTCTAGTCCCCCCTACTTTGGTTAATGCAGTTTTTTTATCCCTCTTACTCATCCTGTGCTGTGTTGCTGGAGACCCAAAATAAGCACGATATCTTGTCCACCCTGCTGCCTGTGACGTCTCTCTTGCACGCCCTGCTGCCTGTGACGTCTCTCCTGCATGCCCTGCTGCCTGACATCTGTCCTGCCTGCCCTGCTGCCTGTGACGTCTTTCCTGCCTGTCCTGCTGCCTGTGACGTCTCTTTCCCTCCCTGCTCCCCGTGACGTCTCTCCTGCATGCCCTGCTGCCTGACATCTGTCCTGCCTGTCCTGCTGCCTGTGACATCTCTCTTGCCCGCCCTGCTGTCTGTGACGTCTCTTCTGCCTTCCCTGCTGCCTGTGACGTCTCTCCTGCCTGTCCTGCTGCCTGTGACGTCTCTCCTGCCCGCCCTGCTGCCTGTGACGTCTCTCCTGCCTTCCCTGCTGCCTGTGACGTGTCTCCTGCCTTCCCTGCTGCCTGTGACGTGTCTCCTGCCTTCCCTGCTGCCTGTGACATCTCTCTTGCCCGCCCTGCTGTCTGTGGCGTCTCTGCTGCCTTCCTTGCTGCCTGTGACGTCTCTCCTGTCCACCCTGCTGCCTGTGACGTCTCTCCTGCATGCCCTGCTGCCTGTGATGTCTCTCCTATCTGCCCTGCTGCCTGTGACGTCTCTCCTGCATGCCCTGCTGCCTGTGACGTCTCTCCTGCCCGTCCTGCTGCCTGTGACGTCTCTCCTGCCTGTCCTGCTGCCTGTGACATCTCTCCTGCCTTCCCTGCTGCCTGTGACGTCTCTCCTGCCCGCCCTGCTGCCTGTGACGTGTCTCCTGCCTTCCCTGCTGCCTGTGACATCTTTCCTGCCTTCCCTGCTGCCTGTGACGTCTCTCCTGCCCGTCCTGCTGCCTGTGACGTGTCTCCTGCCTTCCCTGCTGCCTGTGACGTCTCTCCTGCATGCCCTGCTGCCTGTGATGTCTCTCCTATCTGCCCTGCTGCCTGTGACGTCTCTCCTGCATGCCCTGCTGCCTGTGACGTCTCTCCTGCCCGTCCTGCTGCCTGTGACGTCTCTCCTGCCTGTCCTGCTGCCTGTGACATCTCTCCTGCCTTCCCTGCTGCCTGTGACGTCTCTCCTGCCCGCCCTGCTGCCTGTGACGTGTCTCCTGCCTTCCCTGCTGCCTGTGACATCTTTCCTGCCTTCCCTGCTGCCTGTGACGTCTCTCCTGCCTGTCCTGCTGCCTGTGACATCTCTCCTGCCTTCCCTGCTGCCTGTGACGTCTCTCCTGCCCGCCCTGCTGCCTGTGACGTGTCTCCTGCCTTCCCTGCTGCCTGTGACGTCTCTCCTGCCTTCCCTGCTGCCTGTGACGTGTCTCCTGCCTTCCCTGCTGCCTGTGACGTCTCTCCTGCCTTCCCTGCTGCCTGTGACGTCTCTCCTGCCCGCCCTGCTGCCTGTGACGTGTCTCCTGCCTTCCCTGCTGCCTGTGACGTCTCTCCTGCCTTCCCTGCTGCCTGTGACGTCTCTCCTGCCCGCCCTGCTGCCTGTGACGTGTCTCCTGCCTTCCCTGCTGCCTGTGACATCTTTCCTGCCTTCCCTGCTGCCTGTGACATCTCTCCTGCCTGTCCTGCTGCCTGTGACATCTCTCCTGCCTTCCCTGCTGCCTGTGACGTCTCTCCTGCCCGCCCTGCTGCCTGTGACGTGTCTCCTGCCTTCCCTGCTGCCTGTGACGTCTCTCCTGCCTTCCCTGCTGCCTGTGACGTCTCTCCTGCCCGCCCTGCTGCCTGTGACGTGTCTCCTGCCTTCCCTGCTGCCTGTGACATCTTTCCTGCCTTCCCTGCTGCCTGTGACATCTCTCCTGCCTGTCCTGCTGCCTGTGACATCTCTCCTGCCTTCCCTGCTGCCTGTGACATCTCTCCTGCCTTCCCTGCTGCCTGTGACGTCTCTCCTGCCCGCCCTGCTGCCTGTGACGTGTCTCCTGCCTTCCCTGATGCCTGTGACATCTCTCCTGCCTTCCCTGCTGCCTTTGACGTCTCTCCTGCTCGCCCTGCTCCCTGTAATGTCTCTATTGCCTGCCTTGCTGCTGTACCACTGTTCATCCTGCCGTCAGAAGCTGCCCTCTGGATTTTGTTCATTTGACTTCCTCTGCTAGCCCCTGGAGGATGGGCTCCCCCTTTGAGTCTGGTTCCACTCAAGGTCTCTTCCTACTAGGGAGAATTTCTTTGCCACTGTTACCTCTGGTTTGTTCAGCGGGGGCTTTGGTCAGGGACAATGTAAAGCGGTTGAAGACAATGTAATGTTGTAAAACGTAATTGATATAGAAATAAAATGTAATTGAATTGAAATAATGATAAAGTAAAGACACAGAGGGACTTTGGGAAAAAGCAGCAGGAGACGTGGGCCTAGTATCACTGCTTACAGTGGAGGATTAGCTCCTCTTACACTGCATGTGCAGCCAAAGTGGAAAAATACAAAGACAAGAAAGTCTTCAGCTTGCTTGGTTTCCGGTGTCATTCATGTGACATTCATGTGAGATATTTGTATAGTACTTGGAATTTCATCATTTTAGCAACATAATTTCACAGTAAAATAAGTGACAGTTGGTCTTCACAAAGAATCGTTGTAGCTTTAATTTAAGTAAATTTTATTAAAGAACTGTGTAACAACCTCGTTTTTCTCATGCATACGAGTAGAAAGCAGCTAAATCAGTAGCATGATGCAGAAGTTATTCTCAGACAGGCACTTATTCTGAAAAGCAGAAATGTCGCCATACAGGATGTGAGGGTGGGACTCTGCAGAAACACTGTGTGCTGTATATAGAGGGTCTCTAGATCCCCTAGGTGGGTTGTGTCTGACTGCACCCCGTAGTGCTGGTCCCAACGCCATGTTCCTCTCCAGCACTAAGTCTAGGGCCTCACAGAGAGTGTGTGGACGCGCTGGTCTGCCAGTATGCACACCCTGATGAACTAGCTTGTTCTGCAGTGGCACGTGTGTATAAATACCGCAAAGATTCACCGCAAGTCTTTGTCGGCTAAAGCCTACTTCGTACTTTACGCTTCCCGTGTATGCTGTTGTGTGCTTCCGGTCTGGGGACAGTCGCTGTTCATACTGTGGATACGGATATTTGCGGTTTGCACATGCGTACTGCAGTGATATACCACAAGACCAATAGAGGGCGAATGTTTCCTAGGTCTGAATGAAGCTTACGCAAAAGCAGGATGAGATAAGGATAACCGCAAGTTTCAAGTCTTCTCGGTTTTATAAAACAACAAAAACAAAACTTTATAGCCCTCTCGCTCGGGGCAAGCAAATATCGTCCACTAACCACCTGCTTCCCTGGGTTAACTACGCGTGGAAAGCCTCCCAGTCTGATTTACTGGAGTACTTTGGCGTTTTGATGCCTGCTAATTTATGTGCCTCATGGGCGCGGCCATTTTTGTTTACGTTCGGCTTCAGGGCGCGGCCATCTTTGTTTATGTTTGGCAACGGGCGCGGCCATCTTGGTTTACGTTTGGCATGGGGCGCGGCCATCTTTGTTTACGTTCGGCAATGGCAACGCCAACGCGGCTGCTTCTTCGCCTGCCCAGATAGTTGTACTGCGGCAGCGCAGGCATCCGTAATCATTCCCCTCCACCTTAATACAGACCGCAGGATCCATTTTCATACGACGGCGAAATCACAGCTACTGTTAGGAAGACCAATGTGCTACGGCTAGTCGCCCCCATCGGCAATCTGTATCAATTACGCATCACAGTATCACCAGAGCCGACAGAACAGCTATCAGACAGTGGTAAAACCTGGAGAGTCACGGAGGGTTCTGTCATTCACCACGGTAGCATTTAAACTGGATATACATACACCGTACTACGTCACGGCACCCTGCGTTATATACTAAGCCGGTGTGGTGAGTGTGTGTATCCTAGCGGATAAAAAGTACCTTGGTTTCTTACACGCAACACTTCCATGCAGTAAATACCAACCTAACCATCTGTATCCCACAATGAAAACGCACACAGATACACGTTCGGCACATCTCTATTTGTAATTATCCGCTGTAGCTTGTGAAAGGGCTTGAATAGAGTGTCGCTGCGCGATCGGTACGGAGGTTCAGCAGGACCAAACTGCGCAGGGGACATTGGATTGGGTTTTCATGACATAATATGCATAAGCTGATGAATCTTGAACTGTGATCCCCATCGAATATCGTTCACTTTTTCATTGTGGAGCCTGCTCCTGTGCTTACAGACCTGACAAGCAGCTATGTAACATGGAGGTTTGTGTATCAACCTCAATAAAATGTGGGGCACAGATATTACTGTTACTGGGAAACACTGTTCTTTCGGTCTGTTACCTAATAATTCAGTGTCTGCCATTTTACCGGCCAAAAATAAAACAAAATTCACAGCCGCATGGAGCATTTGTCACAGCAGGGGGCGTTAACCAATCCAACTTGAGCGATGTACTTCACCAAAACATTCCCTGCCACAGCAGAGGAGAGAAAACTCTGCATCCCATCTACAGTAAAATTGCAGATGCTTACTAAGCTATCACCTTCCACCGCATGGGACAATCTGACCAGTTCTCACTGTTTCTACTGCCCAGGTATCTAACCATCATCAAACATGAGGAACCAGCAGTTGCTAAATTGCTAAAATCTGCCCAGCAGGTGCTGATTCTATTCTGCAGCTCCGGTTTGGACACACAGATTGGAGAGCATTTACCGCAGAGGACACCCATAAAGACATTCATTTATTCATGTCCACCACACTGGATTAAATACAACAGCAGTGCTGAAAATATCACCACATAAGTACATTTCCAAATTAAAAGCCTGGAGAAATGCCATGTGATCAGAGGAAGCTTGCAAGCGGGAAAGAGACACAGTCATTCAAAGCCAACACTGCTGAGGTGCTGGATGTATGAGTCACATACCTTCTGAACATTTTCTTCTTTAAGTTGAGATGCAGCATTCAGATCCCGTGAAGCACCGACCTTCAGCACATCCAGGGGAGGGGCGTCACAACTGCAAAGCACAGTAATAAACTTAACTAAAGCAACTGAAGCTAACTTCACGGACACTCTGAGACATAATGCATGTGGCAGGATGTTTTAGGATAGTAGGGGGATATAGGGCTTTCGATGGAACAAATGTGTTGACCCCTTTCAGAAATATTTAATTATAAGCGATACAAAATTATGAAATATCGTGAGCATTGGTAAGTAGTCCCATTAATGTTTAAAATGCATCAGCAGCTGCAAAGCGATTCACACTCGGACGTGTATCATCACCCACCTTCACACACGGACCGGGGAGCCCCTTTCAGTCCTGGCAGGAGACCAACACGTGAGTCCCGAGAAAGTGCCGGGTGATGCACGCTCTATCCCACGGCTGATCTCCGGTCAGTGCTGAGCTCTCCCCCTTCCATTATACTAAATTTAGAAAGCGGCTGGATGCGTGTGGGCAGGGAAGGGGCTGACCAGGCTCACCCCTCCCCTCAGGCAATGTGCTCTCATTCTCAATCCAATCCAATTCTCATCTAAGTGGAGTGAAACGGCTTGCAGCTACAGAGCATAAATAAGTAACACTTTTTCTTTTAATTTCTAGAAAAACAAGGCAAGACTTTCCCTGGGTGACGCTCTCTCTTCTTCCCCAAAACTAAGATAAGTGTCCTACGGCGAGATAAGCGTTCCACAAAACAAGTTATTTGTCATAAACAAGTTATATAAGTGATCTTAGAAAGACCATGTTGTGCTGCTCAACCTTGGCACGATGATATAGGTGAATCATGGACGTATTGGAGGACGCATCAGAATCTCAGGGTGGTTAGTCCATACACAAACAGATCCTCAATCACCTCATATGTATGTCTGCTAGGTGAAGTTGGAGTTACTCCTAACCGTGCGTAGTGGAGTTGAACAATCACAACTTCCCAGAATATTACAGTAACAGGAGAACAGTAAACAACTCTTATTCATTCTATGTTATGTGGGCGACATAATACTCCGTGAGTTCGTCTTAATACACAGGACATTCAAGCCATTGCAGAATAGAAACCCACAAATGCAGCTCCCTCCACCAGCAATGCTGACAAGCTTAAGCGCCTCTATGCTGAGTTTGATATGGACAATAAAGAAACTGCCACAAAATCCATGCCCCCTGATGACCAGCCCCTTATAATTCCACCACCGTTGTGGGGTCCGTACTATAAAGAGTCAACGCAAGGTAAGCTGCAAAGTGCAGACAATTTTACGACCTACCCTACATAGTGCACTACGTTTACTTTGTTTGTACCATGAGTTCTGTCTTTGCACCTTATCTGTTTGGCACTATATGTCGGTCATTCCTGTTATTCAGTGATCTTTCTGTCCCCATGGTTTTCTTATATTTTCTCTAACGGTTATGCTAACTGCAGTGAGGCCTGCTCAGTCTGTACAGTCATACCATGAGAGTCAGTTAAAGAAGGAGGTTTATCTGAAGTGTTTGATTGTCTGCTGGGAACCTGTACAGCCGGTGCTTTGTACTGCTGATGGCCTCTTCTTCACACGTGCTTTGCTGCCACCTGCTGGTCAAAGTTTAAAATTGGTTTATTCATTAGTGAAAGTAAAAGTCTAATTGCATTGCTTATTGATTCTTAAATATATATTTAATGTATATTCGTCATTATTTTGATTTAATACTTTTTCTGATTTAATTAATATTTTTAAAATATTTCAAAATTAAATGTAAATGGTTGTGGTTTTCAGATCACAGCTCCCCCTCAGAGCCCACCAATCAGTGACCATCTTGTAGTGTGATGAAAGACATGAAATCAGGACCGCCCACTTTTTTCTCAGCCTGTAACGTCTCTCCTGCATGCCCTGTTGCTGTACCACAGTTCCTCCTGTCATCAGAAGCAGCACCAGCACCTGCCTGCCATCACTTGCCCACTTTGAAACTCAAATCTTAAAATACAGACAGTGTGAATTGGGACGTTGCCATTTTGCTCATATCACGTCCTGTGCCGGCACTTGGAGGATGGGCTTTCCGTTTGAGTCTGGTTCCTCCCAAGGTTTCTTCCTTCTAGGGAGTTTTCCTTGCCACTGGCTTGATCTCTGGGGGCTTTGGGCAGGGATAAGGTAAAGTGCTTTGAGACAATATAATGTTGTGAAAATGCGTGGCAGAAGTAATATTGAATTGAATTGAAATGAATCACACCAGCTTGTCTCAGCTGACAGCAGCTCTTATCTGATAAGGGGTAAGGGGAGAAAGATATCACATACCTTCTGGTCAACATCAGAAGAAATTGCTTAATTTGACTACAGGGACAGTACATAAGTACATAGCAAAGGGAGTAACTCCCAGCACAGAAACCACTCTTCTCTCATCTTCCTAAAACACCTCATTGAAATTCCAGCCCTTATTTTCACAACACGATGAGGTCTCTTCATAACACAATGCTTATTGGCTGCCTTCCTTCAATGATCCGTCTGCAGACTACAAGAGAGGGGAATGCAGGGTAAGCCGACCAATCAAACCACACTGGACTCATTGGGGGTGGGATTAGACAGAGAGTGAATAGAGATGTGCATTAATGAGAAAAGATATGTGTTTTTGGAACACTGAAGCAAGCAACCTCTATTCTAATAGAGTCTAAAAATAAACTTATAAACTGAAAATGAGCATAATAATGCCCTTTTAAGCAACAGTAGGTTGTTGTCCATGGTGCTGAAAACCTGGATTGACAAATTTTACATAAAATTTCTTTACCTAATTTAACTATAACTCTCTTATTTTGTTTGCAATGATGCTGTATGAAGTCTACATAGGTGGGTATAGAAAGGATTACAGTGGGTAATGGGTGATGTGACTCTCCCTGCCGGCCCCTGGAGGATGGGCTCCCCCTTTGAGTCTGGTCCCTCCCAAGGTTTCTTCCTTCTTGGGAGTTTTTCCTTGCCACTGTCGACTATGGCTTACTCACTGGGGGCTTTGGGTGGGGATGCTGTAAAGCGCTTTGAGACAATGTAATGTTGTGATAATGCACTATACAAAAATACATTTGTTTGTATTTAGGTGAACCTTAATGAAATTTGACATCCAAAAGGGTTTGGACACTCAGTTCAACTTTGGACAACAAATCTTCCCAGAAGTTTCTCTCTGTCTCTCTTGCCAGTTATTTTCTGTTTCACCTGAATCAAGGAGGAATCAAATGCACAAGCACACTGTAGGATATATAAGATGCAAACCCATTAAAAAGCTGTTTGTTTAAACATTATAAAACAGATTTACATACATTAATTAAGTAGTTTGAAACTTCATTTAGAAAAAGCAGGCGATGACCAACCCAACCAGTAGTTCCATCTCTGATTTTTCAGAATCCCTTGTCCCTTGGATAAAGTCACGATTTAACTAATTTTCAGCTCTGTCTTCAACTTCACCAGTTAGATGATCATTGTGGAGGGAAATGCAGTGAAGCCATGAAACATGCTAGATTTAAACTTTTCAAGTGTTTCACTGAGGCTCATCGCCAAAGGTGTATAAAATCGAGCACGCATGGGGATCTTTTCAAACGTCGGGCTGGCAATCCAGTGAAGCACCTCATCAACGAGATCGAGGTAACGCTCCTCAGTCACAGGGGTTGCTTTGTTCATGAGATCCGTCATTCTGTCACGTCCAGGGGTAGACGAGCAGGTGGGAAGCAGGGAAAGGATGAGGCAGGATAGGAGGGTTCATTCGGACGCACCGGGCAGACAGCGACGAACATCAATGACGGGTCTGGGGAATACAGACTCAGACGCGGACAAAATACACAGACTGATAGAAAACAGCTCGGCACAATCAGGGAAGCACACGTGGATGATCAGGGGGCGTGGCACACACGAGGATCGGACGCGCAAGTCATGACAAAATCTACATATTATTTCATTATAAACCTAAAATTCACTATATCAACAGCACTGGGGTAGTTTGGAAACCCTACAAACTATTTACAAGGTTATAAAACTGTTACATACATGTAAATGTGTGTGCAGACTTGTCTCAAATTGAAAATTGGCAGCCAGCTAACCAAAGTTGACAACCCTGCTACAGGCCTCTCTGTTCAGTTTTCGCTGAATGCTAAGGCTTCCCAGGCAAGCTACTGACCCTCCTAATTTCACAGACCTCTCGGCCACCCAGTAACCTGTAACTTTAGTACTGAAAGCTCGACAGTGAGTGTATCATGTGAGGCAGCTGTGGAAATACAGACTCTCCTCTGTGCTGCAAAAAACCTTCTACAGCGGCAATGTGGGATCTGTGCTCTCCGGGAGCATAACTGCTCGGTACGGCAGCTCCAGCTTTGAGGGCTGCCGAGTCCCGCAGAGGGTGATACGATGCGCCAAGAGAATCACCAGTGGTGGGTTGCACCATCTTAGCGTACGGTTTATCGTAAAGTCTGGTGTAAAGTAAACCTTAAGTCTTACATTGAAACCAGCTAGTTTGAAACTAGCACCGCACTCTAGAACTTAAACTTTTGACTTTGGTGCAAATTTGGGCCAGATTTGGTAATCTGATTGGGCCAGATTTTGGTATTATTGAATGTAAAACTGGCCCAGATATGGCCCTTACCTGTTTCAAATCGGGTAAGCGGATTTGGACAAGTATTGATCCATTGTGCAAAAACACACCGGGCTAGATGCAGTTAATGGGCCAGGTCCAGTCATCTTGAGATGTGACATGGCATTAGCATTGCAGGAGCAATCTCTGAAAAATGGCAACTGAAGCAGAGGTCATATGTGATTTGTTAATCATATCATGTAGTTGTAGAAGTTTCCAAAAATCTTTTTTTTTTGGCTGCATGTACATGTTGAGGCTGAGGGGGAGGGGGGTGGATGGGTGGGTATGAAATTGAAGATCCTCAGTGAGAAGGTAAGGGGGTCAAGATGAGCTTCAAGGGTTGAGACTAGACCTGGTTGTCTTTCACTCTGCAATGGGTTTGGAGCGCTAGTTAACCTCTAGCTGGTAGAGACTGGGGGCAGCGTTGGGGCCTCACACCCCCAAGCTTGTGATTTCGATATCCGGCCCAGCTCTCGGTGGGCAGTTTGCATGGTCTCCCTGTATCCACGCTGGATTCCTCTCAGTTCTCTGGTTTCCTCCCGCAGTCCAAAGACACGTGGTTCAGGTGAATTGGTTACTCTAAAAGTGCCCATAGTGACTGTGTGTGAGGGTTTGCCATGTGACAGACTGGCATCCTGTCCTGGGTGTTCCCCTGTCTTTGTGACAGACTGGCATCCTGTCCTGGGTGTTCCCCTGCCTTTGTGACAGACTGGTGTCCTGTCCTGGGTGTTCCCCTGCCTTTGTGACAGACTGGTGTCCTGTCCTGGGTGTTCCCCTGTCTTTGTGACAAACTGGCATCCTGCCTTAGATCAGCTCCACACTCCCTGTACTGTACTGACCCTGAACTGAATAAGAATGTGCAAGATTGATGGCTGAACAAAAATACATTGAATTGCTTTTGTATGTCATTCATAAGACAAATATCACAGAATGAAATATCTTTACAAATAATGCCTTACTGTTAAAGAGGTCTCACACAGTGACGAGCCCATTCATTCCCACCTGCTCCTGTAGCCCTTCCTAAGATCCAACACCCATTTTCTTTTCCTATGTTTTTTCATGTTCTTGTGCCAAAATGACAGTCTGTGTCTTTGTTGGGGAAAGCGCCCGGCGTTTCCACCCCAACTCCACCTTTTATTGAGACAACACACTTTATAGTTTTTACTTGCAAGGGTACCCACACTCTCTGCAATGCAAACTACAGCAGAATGTGTTACAAAGGGTGATTCCCCTTGGCTCCTTTATTTATAGTCAGTGGGAGGCACAAGAGTCATGCAGAATAGGGAGGTGAGAACAAGAAAGTTTTTTACCTAAGTGTACAGCTGTTGAGCACATACTCAGGGTACGTGCAAGCTAAATACTATTATTAATATAATCTAGAGTATGAGGTTAGAAGAAGACAAAATAATGTATATACATATTTACACTCATAGCTAATCATACAGGAATGATAACAAAATGATTAATAACAGTTTCTTCAACCTAACAGTCTTTTACAGTATCCCCACGCGTCTGCTAAACACACATGACCCTTATTCAAGTATTATACAAACCAGGCATCATTACTTAGAGATACTGTGATGTGGAAAGTCCTTATTCAGTTAATTATTATCCCCACAGGTGCTGACAGTGTGTCCACAGTGAAATGGGTCTGTGTACAGAGAGGATGATCTGTAACAATCCCATGTTTCTATGGTGACAGTTATAAAACTCATGTGAAATTCTGGTGCAGAGGGTATAACGTGAATTCATATTCTCCCATAGTATATACTGACTCTCCACAGGAGGGTAAAGTGTCAGTCAGAGATGATCCTGACCAGCGAGTCTTCACTGTGACCATCAACAATCTGACAGCTGGGGACTCTGACACCTACTGATATGGTGTGAAGATCAGTGGAGCCTCAGATGTTGGAGATCGGGTTCACCTGACAGTCACTGATGGTAATAAAGAAAGAAAAAAAATGTTCTGATTTTTTTTTAACATTTAAAAAATTTCTAGAATATATTCCAGAATTTAATTTTGTTCAATAGCATAATTAAAGCCTTTTAAAAGTAATAGCATCAGTTTAAATTAGTATCAATTATTAGTATTAATAATAATTATAATTATTATTATAGTTGTCTTTCACTCTGCAGTGGGTTTGGAGAAGTAATTAACCTCTAGCTGGTAGAGACTGGGGGCAGCGTGGGGGCCTCACACCTCCAGGCTTGTGGTTTCGATATCTGGCCCCCAGCTCTCTGTCCTCTTGTTTAGTTTTAGATGTTTATAAAGTATGGTAACATTAATATAAACATGTAACTGCCTTATATTTTATGCATAGTATATATTTTTTTAACTGTGTAAATATCACAGTGTTTCTTAATAAATCTGTGTGTTCAGGTTCCCCAGAGCTGTCAGTGGGCAAACAGGAGGTGACGGGTGTGGAAGGAGACAGTGTCAGTGTTCAGTGTCGCTATACATACGATTATGGTCAGAGGCTGTGGTGTAAGTTTGGGGGCTTCTGTGCAGCAGTGAATTCTGGGAGTTTGGATGGGAGGCCTGTCCTGATCAGGGATGACAGAGTGAATAGAGTCTTCAGTGTGACAATGAGGGGACTGGAGAGGAAGGACACAGGCTGGTACTGGTGTGATGCTGGAGGCTGACAGATCCCAGTTCATATCACTGTCAAACCAATAACCAGCACTGAATGTAAGTAATTAATATTAATTTGACTCTGAATAATTTGTGCTTCAATACAAATAGCCAAACAGTACACAAGGCAGTTTCACCCATGGGGGGTCTGTGCTTTTTATAGGGGGCTACGTGCTGTGTGGGTTTCCTCCCATAACCCAAAGACATGCAGTCAGGCTAATTGGTGTCTCTAATAGAGAGTGTGTGTCTATGTGCCCTGTGACTGACTGGCATCCCGTCCAGGATGTCCACCATCCCTGTGCCCTGTCCTGCCTGGGATCGGCTCCAGGCCCCATGTCCCTGACGAGGAGGAGAGGTTAGAAGATAGATGGGTGGATGGCTGTAGTTTTATGTGTCTGTGTGAATGTACTGAAAAATGAATGTTAAATATCAGTATTACCTCTGTGGGAGACACCCCATAATATAGTTGTGATGACCTGCACCAAGAGTACATTTGATGAACAATAAAGATTCTGAATCAGATTTAATTATACATACATGCACCTGTTTTCTTATTCATTTCCTGGTCAATGCATTGTATATAATCTTAGTATGTAATTCATTCCTGCCCAGATCCCTGACAC
This sequence comes from Brienomyrus brachyistius, assembly GCF_023856365.1. NCBI lineage: Eukaryota > Metazoa > Chordata > Actinopteri > Osteoglossiformes > Mormyridae > Brienomyrus > Brienomyrus brachyistius. The sequence continues at coordinate 26,819,941 of NC_064536.1, read as the reverse complement.
AAAGCTGCAGGCAGAATTCCATGCTATCAGGTCCTGCTCTGTACCAAATACACAAGTGTCTGATCTGTTTGTTACACCTGGAGCTGTACTGAGCCCTCAGGAATCAGCAGCTTCTAGGTCAGGATGTGTGTATAATGAGACATATTTCACAGGACGTTGCCACAGACAGACATTTGTTTCCATATTACAGCCATTTGTTATGTATATAAATCCATGTGTGCTGGAATAAAAACAATTTTTTATTTTATTGATTTGGGCATTTTATTCCTTATAGGGATTAATTGTTACAGAAGGTGTGCAGACTGGATGATGTATCTGTAGATGGTTTCAAAATGCAGCAAAGGCTAATATTACAGTTTAACTCTGTAATAACTGACTCAGTGCTGCAATAAGTACATTATGATATATTAATGAAATAATTAAATCACCAATTCACTGCAAATTTCAACCAACAGAAGACAAGGGCTTCTGACATTAAGACAACAAAATCCAAGTCAATGTCTAGTTATGCTTAAATTAGCTGGAAGTGCATCCCCACTCTACCCATCCACCCCTAACCTTAACGATCTGTAACCCCCCCACTCTACCCATCCACCCCTAACCTTAACAATCTGTAACCCCCCCCCACTCTACCCATCCACCCCTAACCTTAACGATCTGTAACCCCCCCACTCTACCCATCCACCCCTAACCTTAACGATCTGTAACCCCCCCCACTCTACCCATCCACCCCTAACCTTAACAATATGTAACCCCCCCCACTCTACCCATCCACCCCTAACCTTAACGATCTGTAACCCCCCCCCACTCTACCCATCCACCCCTAACCTTAATGATCTGTAACCCCCCCCACTCTACCCATCCACCCCTAACCTTAACAATCTGTAACCCCCCCCACCACCCCTCCCACCTATGCAAAAATAATCGCTGGCCACAAACTTTTCTATCATTAATATCATCTTTATTTGTTTATATATTTTTTTACAATTACACCCATTCTCATCACCCGCAACCATCAACCATCATATATATGTAGCATTGTCTTCCTTTCTTCTTTCTCTCTCTCTCCTTCTTTCTCCCAATGTTGACATCACCAGCCTGCTAATCTTGCCACCAGAGTTGGATCGACCAGTGCCCTGGGGATGGGTCTCCAAGCTGGTCTGGCCTTCCCACCTACTGATCTCTCCTGCTCCGGGCTGGACCAACCGGCATGACCTACTTTTTCTAATGCATGACACCAGGTCAGTGTTCTCTCTCCCACTCATACAGACTAAAGGAAAAAAAACACATACAAACTCCATCCTAGACAGGGTTAGCAGGTCGCGTTCGGCGTGGTCTGCCTGTGCCGGTGCTGTCCTGGGGGCTGCCATGCCTCTCCCTCTGCTCCGCTCACGGTGCACGGCGGCCCAACCTGCTTTGTCCAAACAACAACCCTGAAAAAAAGAGCTTATAAGACAAATATCCATACATCAAAACAAGGGTTGCGGTTATTTGTTTTCTGTTGCCCCATAATCATTAGCTAATTTATTTGAATGTGACTTCACCCTAATTTGTACATATAAGTATGTAAGGTGATTGCATTGTATTTTATTTAAATAATTGTCTTCTTATTATTGTTAATAGTGGAAAGTGTTCCCATGTAGTCTGATATATGTCCGATATTGCGCACTCGACGCGGCTCATCTCGCGGCCTCATTGCTCAGGCTCAGCTCGCGGCCTCATTGCTCACTCGACACGGCTCAGCTCGCGGCCTCATTGCTTTTTAGACGAGGCTCAGCTCGCGGCCTCATTGCTCACGCTCAGCTCGTGGCCTCATTGCTCAGGCTCAGCTCGCGGCCTAATTGCTCACGCTCAGCTCGCAGCCTCATTGCTCACGCTCAGCTCGCGGCCTCATTGCTCACGCCATGCGGCTCAGCTCGCGGCCTCATTGCTCAAGCTTAGCTCGCGGCCTCATTGCTCACTCGACGAGGCTCAGCTCGCGGCCTCATTGCTCACGTCACGCAGCTCAGCACGCGGCCTCATTGCTCACGCTCAGCTCGCAGCCTCATTGCTCACTCGACGCGGCTCAGCTCGCGGCCTCATTGCTCACGCTCAGCTCGCGGCCTCATTGCTCACGCTCAGCTCGCGGCCTCATTGCTCACGCCACGTGGCTCAGCTCGCGGCCTCATTGCTCATTCGACGAGGCTCAGCTCGCGGCCTCATTGCTCACGCTCAGCTCGCGGCCTCATTGCTCACGCTCAGCTCGCGGCCTCATTGCTCACGTCACGCAGCTCAGCTCGCGGCCTCATTGCTCACTCGACGCGGCTCAGCTCGCGGCCTCATTGCTCACGCTCAGCTCGCGGCCTCATTGCTCACGCACGCGGCTCAGCTCGCAGCCTCATTGCTCACGCTCAGCTCACGGCCTCATTGCTCACGCCACGCGGCTCAGCTCGCGGCCTCATTGCTCACTCGACGCGGCTCAGCTCGCGGCCTCATTGCTCACGCTCAGCTCGCGGCCTCATTGCTCACGCCACGCGGCTCAGCTCGCGGCCTCATTGCTCATTCGACGAGGCTCAGCTCGCGGCCTCATTGCTCACGCTCAGCTCGCGGCCTCATTGCTCACGCTCAGCTCGCGGCCTCATTGCTCATGCCACACGGCTCAGCTCGCGGCCTCATTGCTCAAGCTTAGCTCGTGGCCTCATTGCTCACGACACGCGGCTCAGCTCGCGGCCTCATTGCTCACGCTCAGCTCGCGGGCTCATTGCTCACGCTCAGCTCGCAGCCTCATTGCTCATGTCACGCAGCTCAGCTCGCGGCCTCATTGCTCACTCGACGCGGCTCAGCTCACGGCCTCATTGCTCACGCTCAGCTCGCGGCCTCATTGCTCACGCCATGCGGCTCAGCTCGCGGCCTCACTGCTCACGCTCAGCTCGCGGCCTCATTGCTCACGCCACGCGGCTCAGCTCGCGGCCTCATTGCTCATTCGACGAGGCTCAGCTCGCGGCCTCATTGCTCACGCTCAGCTCGCGGCCTCATTGCTCACGCTCAGCTCGCGGCCTCATTGCTCATGCCACACGGCTCAGCTCGCGGCCTCATTGCTCAAGCTTAGCTCGTGGCCTCATTGCTCACGCCACGCGGCTCAGCTCGCGGCCTCATTGCTCACGCTCAGCTCGCGGCCTCATTGCCCATGCCTGGCGGCTCAGCTCGCGGCCTCATTGCTCACGCTCAGCTCGCGGGCTCATTGCTCACGCTCAGCTCGCAGCCTCATTGCTCATGTCACGCAGCTCAGCTCGCGGCCTCATTGCTCACTCGACGCGGCTCAGCTCACGGCCTCATTGCTCACGCTCAGCTCGAGGCCTCATTGCTCATGCCACGCGGCTCAGCTCGCGGCCTCATTGCGCACATGACAAGGCTCAGCTCACGGCCTCATTGCTCACGCTCAGCTCGCGGCCTCAATGCTCATACCACACGGTTCAGCTCGCGGCCTCATTGCTCATGCCACACGGTTCAGCTCGCGGCCTCATTGCTCAAGCTTAGCTCGTGGCCTCATTGCTCACGCCACGCGGCTCAGCTCGCGGCCTCATTGCTCACGCTCAGCTCGCGGCCTCATTGCCCATGCCTGGCGGCTCAGCTCGCGGCCACATTGCTCACGCTCAGCTCGCGGGCTCATTGCTCACGCTCAGCTCGCAGCCTCATTGCTCCTGTCACGCAGCTCAGCTCGCGGCCTCATTGCTCACTCGACGCGGCTCAGCTAACGGCCTCATTGCTCACGCTCAGCTCGAGGCCTCATTGCTCATGCCACGCGGCTCAGCTCGCGGCCTCATTGCGCACATGACAAGGCTCAGCTCACGGCCTCATTGCTCAGGCTCAGCTCGCGGCCTCATTGCTCACGCTCAGCTCGCGGCCTCATTGCTCACGCCACGCGGCTCAGCTCGCGGCCTCATTGCTCACGCTCAGCTCGCGGCCTCATTGCTCATGCCTGGCGGCTCAGCTCGCGGCCTCATTGCGCACTCGACGCGGCTCAGCTCGCGGCCTCATTGCTCACGCTCAGCAAGCGGCCTCATTGCACACGCCACGCGGCTCAGCTCGCAGCCTCATTGCTCACGCTCAGCTCACGGCCACGCGGCCTCATTGATCACGCTCAGCTCGCGGCCTCATTGCTCACGCTCAGCTTGCGGCCTCAATGCTCACGCCATGCGGCTCAGCTTGCGGCCTCATTGCTCACGCCAGGCGGCACAGCTCGCGGCCTCATTGCTCACGCTCAGCTCGCGGCCTCATTGCTCACGCTCAGCTCGCGGCCTCATTGCTCATGCCTGGCGGCTCAGCTCGCGGCCTCATTGCGCACTCGACGCGGCTCAGCTCGCGGCCTCATTGCTCACGCTCAGCTCGCGGCCTCATTGCACACGCCACGCGGCTCAGCTCGCAGCCTCATTGCTCACGCTCAGCTCACGGCCACGCGGCCTCATTGATCACGCCACGCGGCTCAGCTCGCGGCCTCACTGCTCACGCTCAGCTCGCGGCCTCATTGCTCACGCCACGCGGCTCAGCTCGCGGCCTCATTGCTCATTCGACGAGGCTCAGCTCGCGGCCTCATTGCTCACGCTCAGCTCGCGGCCTCATTGCTCACGCTCAGCTCGCGGCCTCATTGCTCATGCCACACGGCTCAGCTCGCGGCCTCATTGCTCAAGCTTAGCTCGTGGCCTCATTGCTCACGCCACGCGGCTCAGCTCGCGGCCTCATTGCTCACGCTCAGCTCGCGGCCTCATTGCCCATGCCTGGCGGCTCAGCTCGCGGGCTCATTGCTCACGCTCAGCTCGCAGCCTCATTGCTCATGTCACGCAGCTCAGCTCGCGGCCTCATTGCTCACTTGACGCGGCTCAGCTCACGGCCTCATTGCTCACGCTCAGCTCGAGGCCTCATTGCTCATGCCACGCGGCTCAGCTCGCGGCCTCATTGCGCACATGACAAGGCTCAGCTCACGGCCTCATTGCTCAGGCTCAGCTCGCGGCCTCATTGCTCACGCTCAGCTCGCGGCCTCATTGCTCACGCCACGCGGCTCAGCTCGCGGCCTCATTGCTCACGCTCAGCTCGCGGCCTCATTGCTCATGCCTGGCGGCTCAGCTCGCGGCCTCATTGCGCACTCAACGCGGCTCAGCTCGCGGCCTCATTGCTCACGCTCAGCTAGCGGCCTCATTGCACACGCCACGCGGCTCAGCTCGCAGCCTCATTGCTCACGCTCAGCTCACGGCCACGCGGCCTCATTGATCACGCTCAGCTCGCGGCCTCATTGCTCACGCTCAGCTTGCGGCCTCAATGCTCACGCCATGCGGCTCAGCTTGCGGCCTCATTGCTCACGCCAGGCGGCACAGCTCGCGGCCTCATTGCTCACGCTCAGCTCGCGGCCTCATTGCTCACGCTCAGCTCGCGGCCTCATTGCTCATGCCTGGCGGCTCAGCTCGCGGCCTCATTGCTCACGCTCAGCTCGCGGCCTCATTGCTCACGCTCAGCTCGCGGCCTCATTGCTCATGCCTGGCGGCTCAGCTCGCGGCCTCATTGCGCACTCGACGCGGCTCAGCTCGCGGCCTCATTGCTCACGCTCAGCTCGCGGCCTCATTGCACACGCCACGGGGCTCAGCTCGCAGCCTCATTGCTCACGCTCAGCTCACGGCCACGCGGCCTCATTGATCACGCTCAGCTCGCGGCCTCATTGCTCACGCTCAGCTCGCGGCCTCATTGCTCACGCTCAGCTCGCGGCCTCATTGCTCACGCTCAGCTTGCGGCCTCATTGCTCACGCTCAGCTCGCGGCCTCATTGCTCCCGCCACGCGGCACAGCTCGCAGCCTCATTGCTCACGGTCAGCTCGCGGCCTCATTGCTCACGCCACGCGGCTCAGCTCGCGGTCTTGTTGCTCTTTCGACGAGGCTCAGCTCGCGGCCTCATTGCTCACGCTCAGCTCGCGGCCTCATTGCTCACGCTCAGCTCGCGGCCTCATTGCTCACGCTCAGCTTGCGGCCTCATTGCTCACGCTCAGCTCGAGGCCTCATTGCTCACGCCATGCGGCTCAGCTTGCGGCCTCATTGCTCACGCCAGGCGGCACAGCTCGCGGCCTCATTGCTCACGCTCAGCTCGCGGCCTCATTGCTCACTCCACGCGGCTCAGCTCGCGGCCTCATTGCTCACTCCACGCGGCTCAGCTCGCGGCCTCATTGCTCACCCTCAGCTCGCGGCCTCATTGCTCATACCTGGCGGCTCAGCTCGCGGCCTCATTGTGCACTCGACGTGGCTCAGCTCGCGGCCTCATTGCTCACGCTCAGCTCGCGGCCTCATTGCACACGCCACGCGGCTCAGCTCGCAGCCTCATTGCTCACGCTCAGCTCACGGCCACGCGGCCTCATTGATCACGCTCAGCTCGCGGCCTCATTGCTCACGCTCAGCTCGCGGCCTCATTGCACACGCCACGCGGCTCAGCTCGCAGCCTCATTGCTCACGCTCAGCTCACGGCCACGCGGCCTCATTGATCACGCTCAGCTCGCGGCCTCATTGCTCACGCTCAGCTCGCGGCCTCATTGCTCACGCTCAGCTCGCGGCCTCATTGCTCACGCTCAGCTCGCGGCCTCATTGCTCACGCCACGCGGCACAGCTCGCAGCCTCATTGCTCACGCTCAGCTCGCGGCCTCATTGCTCACGCCACGCGGCTCAGCTCGCGGTCTTGTTGCTCTTTCGACGAGGCTCAGCTCGCGGCCTCATTGCTCACGCTCAGCTCGCGGCCTCATTGCTCACACTCAGCTTGCGGCCTCATTGCTCACGCTCAGCTCGAGGCCTCATTGCTCACGCCATGCGGCTCAGCTTGCGGCCTCATTGGTAACGCCAGGCGGCACAGCTCGCGGCCTCATTGCTCACGCTCAGCTCGCGGCCTCATTGCTCACGCTCAGCTCGCGGCCTCGTTGCTCACGCCACGTGGCTCAGCTCGCGGCCTCATTGCTCATTCGACGAGGCTCAGCTCGCGGCCTCATTGCTCACGCTCAGCTCGCGGCCTCATTGCTCACGCTCAGCTCGCGGCCTCATTGCTCACTCGACGCGGCTCAGCTCGCGGCCTCATTGCTCACGCTCAGCTCGCGGCCTCATTGCTCACGCCACGCGGCTCAGCTCGCAGCCTCATTGCTCACGCTCAGCTCACGGCCTCATTGCTCACGCCACACAGCTCAGCTCGCGGCCTCATTGCTCACTCGACGAGGCTCAGCTCGCGGCCTCATTGCTCACGCCACGCGGCTTAGCTCGCGGCCTCATTGCGCACTCGACAAGGCTCAGCTCACGGCCTCATTGCTCACGCTCAGCTCGCGGCCTCATTGCTCACGCCACGCGGCTCAGCTCGCGCCCTCATTGGTCACGCTCAGCTCGCGGCCTCATTGCTCATGCCTGGCGGCTCAGCTCGCGGCCTCATTGCTCACGCTCAGCTCGCGGCCTCATTGCTCACGCCATGCGGCTCAGCTCGGGGCCTCATTGCTCAAGCTTAGCTAGCGGCCTCATTGCTCACGCCACGCGGCTCAGCTCGCGGCCTCATTGCTCAGGCTCAGCTCGCGGCCTCATTGCTCACGCTCAGCTCGCGGCCTCATTGCTCACGCCATGCGGCTCAACTCGCGGCCTCATTGCTCAGGCTCAGCTCGCGGCCTCATTGCTCACGCTCAGCTCGCGGCCTCATTGCTCACGCCATGCGGCTCAACTCGCGGCCTCATTGCTCACGCTCAGCTCACGGCCTCATTGCTCACGCGACGTGGCTCAGCTCGCGGCCTCATTGCTCACTCGACGCGGCTCAGCTCGCGGCCTCATTGCTCACGCTCAGCTCGCGGCCTCATTGCTCAAGCTTAGCTCGCGGCCTCATTGCTCACGCCACGCGGCTCAGCTCGCGGCCTCATTGCTCATGCTCAGCTCGCAGCCTCATTGCTCACGTCACGCAGCTCAACACGCGGCCTCATTGCTCACGCTCAGCTAGCGGCCTCATTGCTCATGCTCAGCTCGCAGCCTCATTGCTCACGTCACGCAGCTCAGCACGCGGCCTCATTGCTCACGCTCAGCTCGCGGCCTCATTGCTCACGCTCAGCTCGCGGCCTCATTGCTCACGCTCAGCTCGCGGCCTCATTGCTCACGCGACGCGGCTCAGCTTGCGGCCTTTTTGCTTTTACGACGAGGCTCAGCTCGCGGCCTCATTGCTCACGCTCAGCTCGCGGCCTCATTGCTCACGCTCAGCTCGCGGCCTCATTGCTCATGCCACACGGCTCAGCTCGCGGCCTTATTGCTTTTACGACGAGGCTCAGCTCGCGGCCTCATTGCTCACGCTCAGCTCGCGGCCTCATTGCTCACGTCACGTAGCTCAGCACGCGGCCTCATTGCTCACGCTCAGCTCGCGGCCTCATTGCTCATGCCACACGGCTCAGCTCGCGGCCTCATTGCTCAAGCTTAGCTCGCGGCCTCATTGCTCACGTCACGCAGCTCAGCACGCGGCCTCATTGCTCAAGCTTAGCTCGCGGCCTCATTGCTCACGCCACGCGGCTCAGCTCGCAGCCTCATTGCTCACGCTCAGCTCACGGCCTCATTGCTCACGCCACACAGCTCAGCTCGCGGCCTCATTGCTCACTCGACGAGGCTCAGCTCGCGGCCTCATTGCTCACGCTCAGCTCGCGGCCTCATTGCTCACGTCACGTAGCTCAGCACGCGGCCTCATTGCTCACGCTCAGCTCGCGGCCATATTGCTTTTTCGACGAGGCTCAGCTCGCGGCCTCATTGCTCACGCCACGCGGCTTAGCTCGCGGCCTCATTGCGCACTCGACAAGGCTCAGCTCACGGCCTCATTGCTCACGCTCAGCTCGCGGCCTCATTGCTCATGCCACACGGCTCAGCTCGCGGCCTCATTGCTCAAGCTTAGCTCGCGGCCTCATTGCTCACGTCACGTAGCTCAGCACGCGGCCTCATTGCTCACGCTCAGCTCGCGGCCATATTGCTTTTTCGACGAGGCTCAGCTCGCGGCCTCATTGCTCACGCCACGCGGCTTAGCTCGCGGCCTCATTGCGCACTCGACAAGGCTCAGCTCACGGCCTCATTGCTCACGCTCAGCTCGCGGCCTCATTGCTCACGCCACGCGGCTCAGCACGCGGCCTCATTGCTCACGCTCAGCTCGCGGCCTCATTGCTCACGCTCAGCTCGCGGCCTCATTGCTCACGCTCAGCTCGCGGCCTCATTGCTCACGCGACGCGGCTCAGCTTGCCGCCTTTTTGCTTTTACGACGAGGCTCAGCTCGCGGCCTCATTGCTCACGCTCAGCTCGCGGCCTCATTGCTCACGCTCAGCTCGCGGCCTCATTGCTCATGCCACACGGCTCAGCTCGTGGCCTTATTGCTTTTACGACGAGGCTCAGCTCGCGGCCTCATTGCTCACGCTCAGCTCGCGGCCTCATTGCTCACGTCACGTAGCTCAGCACGCGGCCTCATTGCTCACGCTCAGCTCGCGGCCATATTGCTTTTTCGACGAGGCTCAGCTCGCGGCCTCATTGCTCAACCCACGCGGCTTAGCTCGCGGCCTCATTGCGCACTCGACAAGGCTCAGCTCACGGCCTCATTGCTCACGCTCAGCTCGCGGCCTCATTGCTCACGCCACACGGCTCAGCTCGCGCCCTCATTGGTCACGCTCAGCTCGCGGCCTCATTGCTCATGCCTGGCGGCTCAGCTCGCGGCCTCATTGCTCACGCTCAGCTCGCGGGCTCATTGCTCACGCCATGCGGCTCAGCTCGGGGCCTCATTGCTCAAGCTTAGCTAGCGGCCTCATTGCTCACGCCACGCGGCTCAGCTCGCGGCCTCATTGCTCAGGCTCAGCTCGCGGCCTCATTGCTCACGCCATGCGGCTCAACTCGCGGCCTCATTGCTCAAGCTTAGCTCGCGGCCTCATTGCTCACGCCACGCGGCTCAGCTCGCGGCCTCATTGCTCACGCTCAGCTCGCGGCCTCATTGCTCACTTGACACGGCTCAGCTCGCGGCCTCATTGCTTTTTCGACGAGGCTCAGCTCGCGGCCTCATTGCTCACGCTCAGCTCGCGGCCTCATTGCTCAGGCTCAGCTCGCGGCCTCATTGCTCACGCTCAGCTCGCGGCCTCATTGCTCACGCTCAGCTCGCGGCCTCATTGCTCACGCCATGCGGCTCAGCTCGTGGCCTCATTGCTCACTCGACGAGGCTCAGCTCGCGGCCTCATTGCTCACGTCACGCATCTCAGCTTGCGGCCTCATTGCTCATGCTCAGCTCGCGGCCTCATTGCTCATGCTCAGCTCGCAGCCTCATTGCTCACACTCAGCTCGCGGCCTCATTGCTCACGCGACGCGGCTCAGCTCGCGGCCTCATTGCTCACGCCACGCGGCTCAGCTCGCGGCCTCATTGCTCACGCCACGCGGCTCAGCTCGCGGCCTCATTGCTCAGGCTCAGCTCGCGGCCTCATTGCTCACGCCATGCGGCTCAACTCGCGGCCTCATTGCTCAAGCTTAGCTCGCGGCCTCATTGCTCACGCCACGCGGCTCAGCTCGCGGCCTCATTGCTCACGCTCAGCTCGCGGCCTCATTGCTCACTTGACACGGCTCAGCTCGCGGCCTCATTGCTTTTTCGACGAGGCTCAGCTCGCGGCCTCATTGCTCACGCTCAGCTCGCGGCCTCATTGCTCACGCTCAGCTCGCGGCCTCATTGCTCACGCCATGCGGCTCAGCTCGTGGCCTCATTGCTCACTCGACGAGGCTCAGCTCGCGGCCTCATTGCTCACGTCACGCATCTCAGCTTGCGGCCTCATTGCTCATGCTCAGCTCGCGGCCTCATTGCTCATGCTCAGCTCGCAGCCTCATTGCTCACACTCAGCTCGCGGCCTCATTGCTCACGCGACGCGGCTCAGCTCGCGGCCTCATTGCTCACGCGACGCGGCTCAGCTCGCGGCCTCATTGCTCACGCGACGCGGCTCAGCTCGCGGCCTCATTGCTCACGCTCAGCTCGCGGCCTCATTGCTCACGCTCAGCTCGCGGCCTCATTGCTCATGCCACACGGCTCAGCTCGCGGCCTCATTGCTCAAGCTTAGCTCGCGGCCTCATTGCTCACGCCACGCGGCTCAGCTCGCGGCCTCATTGCTCACGCTCAGCTCGCGGCCTCATTGCTCAGGCTCAGCTCGCGGCCTCATTGCTCACGCCATGCGGCTCAACTCGCGGCCTCATTGCTCAAGCTTAGCTCGCGGCCTCATTGCTCACGCCACGCGGCTCAGCTCGCGGCCTCATTGCTCACGCTCAGCTCGCGGCCTCATTGCTCACTTGACACGGCTCAGCTCGCGGCCTCATTGCTTTTTCGACGAGGCTCAGCTCGCGGCCTCATTGCTCACGCTCAGCTCGCGGCCTCATTGCTCAGGCTCAGCTCGCGGCCTCATTGCTCACGCTCAGCTCGCGGCCTCATTGCTCACGCTCAGCTCGCGGCCTCATTGCTCACGCCATGCGGCTCAGCTCGTGGCCTCATTGCTCACTCGACGAGGCTCAGCTCGCGGCCTCATTGCTCACGTCACGCATCTCAGCTTGCGGCCTCATTGCTCATGCTCAGCTCGCGGCCTCATTGCTCACACTCAGCTCGCGGCCTCATTGCTCACGCGACGCGGCTCAGCTCGCGGCCTCATTGCTCACGCGACGCGGCTCAGCTCGCGGCCTCATTGCTCACGCGACGCGGCTCAGCTAGCGGCCTCATTGCTCACGCCACGCGGCTCAGCTCGCGGCCTCATTGCTCAGGCTCAGCTCGCGGCCTCATTGCTCACGCCATGCGGCTCAACTCGCGGCCTCATTGCTCAAGCTTAGCTCGCGGCCTCATTGCTCACGCCACGCGGCTCAGCTCGCGGCCTCATTGCTCACGCTCAGCTCGCGGCCTCATTGCTCACTTGACACGGCTCAGCTCGCGGCCTCATTGCTTTTTCGACGAGGCTCAGCTCGCGGCCTCATTGCTCACGCTCAGCTCGCGGCCTCATTGCTCAGGCTCAGCTCGCGGCCTCATTGCTCACGCTCAGCTCGCGGCCTCATTGCTCACGCCATGCGGCTCAGCTCGTGGCCTCATTGCTCACGCTCAGCTCGCGGCCTCATTGCTCACGCCATGCGGCTCAGCTCGTGGCCTCATTGCTCACTCGACGAGGCTCAGCTCGCGGCCTCATTGCTCACGTCACGCATCTCAGCTTGCGGCCTCATTGCTCATGCTCAGCTCGCGGCCTCATTGCTCATGCTCAGCTCGCAGCCTCATTGCTCACACTCAGCTCGCGGCCTCATTGCTCACGCGACGCGGCTCAGCTCGCGGCCTCATTGCTCACGCGACGCGGCTCAGCTCGCGGCCTCATTGCTCACGCGACGCGGCTCAGCTCGCGGCCTCATTGCTCACGCGACGCGGCTCAGCTCGCGGCCTCATTGCTCACGCTCAGCTCGCGGCCTCATTGCTCATGCCACACGGCTCAGCTCGCGGCCTCATTGCTCAAGCTTAGCTCGCGGCCTCATTGCTCACGCCACGCGGCTCAGCTCGCGGCCTCATTGCTCACGCTCAGCTCGCGGCCTCATTGCTCACGCGACGCGGCTCAGCTCGCAGCCTTATTGCTTTTACGACGAGGCTCAGCTCGCGGCCTCATTGGTCACGCTCAGCTCGCGGCCTCATTGCTCACGCTCAGCTCGCGGCCTCATTGCTCACGCCACGCGGCTCAGTTCGCTGCCTCATTGCTCACTCGACGCGGCTCAGCTCGCGGCCTCATTGCTCATGCTCAGCTCGCAGCCTCATTGCTCACGTCACGCAGCTCAGCACGCGGCCTCATTGCTCACGCTCAGCTCGCGGCCTCATTGCTTCACGCAACGCGGCTCAGCTCGCGGCCTTATTGCTTTTTCGACGAGGCTCAGCTCGCGGCCTCATTGCTCACACTCAGCTCGCGGCCTCATTGCTCATGCCACACGGCTCAGCTCGCGGCCTCATTGCTCAAGCTTAGCTCACGGCCTCATTGCTCACGTCACGCAGCTCAGCTTGCGGCCTCATTGCTCATGCTTAGCTCGCGGCCTCATTGCTCATGCATAGCTCGCGGCCTCATTGCTCACGCTCAGCTAGCGGCCTCATTGCTCACGCCACGCGGCTCAGCTCGCGGCCTCATTGCTCACTGGACGTGGCTCAGCTCACGGCCTCATTGCTCATGCTCAGCTCGCAGCCTCATTGCTCACGTCACGCAGCTCAGCACGCGGCCTCATTGCTCACACTCAGCTCGCGGCCTCATTGCTCACTCGACGTGGCTCAGCTCACGGCCTCATTGCTCATGCTCAGCTCGCAGCCTCATTGCTCACGTCACGCAGCTCAGCACGCGGCCTCATTGCTCACACTCAGCTCGCGGCCTCATTGCTCACGCGACGCGGCTCAGCTCGCGGCCTCATTGCTCACGCTCAGCTCGCGGCCTCATTGCTCACGTCACGCAGCTCAGCACGCGGCCTCATTGCTCACGCTCAGCTCGCGGCCTCATTGCTCACTCGACGCGGCTCAGCTAGCGGCCTCATTGCTCATGCTCAGCTCGCAGCCTCATTGCTCACGTCACGCAGCTCAGCACGCGGCCTCATTGCTCACGCTCAGCTCGCGGCCTCATTGCTCACGCTCAGCTCGCGGCCTCATTGCTCATGCCACACGGCTCAGCTCGCGGCCTCATTGCTCAAGCTTAGCTCGCGGCCTCATTGCTCACGCCACGCGGCTCAGCTCGCGGCCTCATTGCTCACTCGACGCGGCTCAGCTCGCGGCCTCATTGCTCATGCTCAGCTCGCAGCCTCATTGCTCACGTCACGTAGCTCAGCACGCGGCCTCATTGCTCACACTCAGCTCGCGGCCTCATTGCTCACGCGACGCGGCTCAGCTCGCGGCCTCATTGCTCACGCGACGCGGCTCAGCTCGCGGCCTCATTGCTCACGCTCAGCTCGCGGCCTCATTGCTCATGCCACATGGCTCAGCTCGCGGCCTCATTGCTCAAGCTTAGCTCGCGGCCTCATTGCTCACGCCACGCGGCTCAGCTCGCGGCCTCATTGCTCACACTCAGCTCGCGGCCTCATTGCTCATGCCACACGGCTCAGCTCGCGGCCTCATTGCTCAAGCTTAGCTTACGGCCTCATTGCTCACGTCACGCAGCTCAGCTTGCGGCCTCATTGCTCATGCTTAGCTCGCGGCCTCATTGCTCATGCATAGCTCGCGGCCTCATTGCTCACGCTCAGCTAGCGGCCTCATTGCTCACGCCACGCGGCTCAGCTCGCGGCCTCATTGCTCACTCGACGTGGCTCAGCTCACGGCCTCATTGCTCATGCTCAGCTCGCAGCCTCATTGCTCACGTCACGCAGCTCAGCACGCGGCCTCATTGCTCACACTCAGCTCGCGGCCTCATTGCTCACGCGACGCGGCTCAGCTCGCGGCCTCATTGCTCACGCTCAGCTCGCGGCCTCATTGCTCACGTCACGCAGCTCAGCACGCGGCCTCATTGCTCACGCTCAGCTCGCGGCCTCATTGCTCACTCGACGCGGCTCAGCTAGCGGCCTCATTGCTCATGCTCAGCTCGCAGCCTCATTGCTCACGTCACGCAGCTCAGCACGCGGCCTCATTGCTCACGCTCAGCTCGCGGCCTCATTGCTCACGCTCAGCTCGCGGCCTCATTGCTCATGCCACACGGCTCAGCTCGCGGCCTCATTGCTCAAGCTTAGCTCGCGGCCTCATTGCTCACGCCACGCGGCTCAGCTCGCGGCCTCATTGCTCACTCGACGCGGCTCAGCTCGCGGCCTCATTGCTCATGCTCAGCTCGCAGCCTCATTGCTCACGTCACGTAGCTCAGCACGCGGCCTCATTGCTCACACTCAGCTCGCGGCCTCATTGCTCACGCGACGCGGCTCAGCTCGCGGCCTCATTGCTCACGCGACGCGGCTCAGCTCGCGGCCTCATTGCTCACGCTCAGCTCGCGGCCTCATTGCTCATGCCACATGGCTCAGCTCGCGGCCTCATTGCTCA
Source organism: Brienomyrus brachyistius (assembly GCF_023856365.1). Taxonomy (NCBI): domain Eukaryota; kingdom Metazoa; phylum Chordata; class Actinopteri; order Osteoglossiformes; family Mormyridae; genus Brienomyrus; species Brienomyrus brachyistius. The sequence goes on along the minus strand of NC_064536.1, from coordinate 26,804,923 downwards.
AGCTTAGCTCGCGGCCTCATTGCTCACGCCACGCGGCTCAGCTCGCGGCCTCATTGCTCATGCTCAGCTCGCAGCCTCATTGCTCACGTCACGCAGCTCAACACGCGGCCTCATTGCTCACGCGACGCGGCTCAGCTCGCGGCCTTATTGCTTTTACGACGAGGCTCAGCTCGCGGCCTCATTGCTCACGCCACGCGGCTCAGCTCGCGGCCTCATTGCTCATGCTCAGCTCGCAGCCTCATTGCTCACGTCACGCAGCTCAACACGCGGCCTCATTGCTCACGCGACGCGGCTCAGCTCGCGGCCTTATTGCTTTTACGACGAGGCTCAGCTCGCGGCCTCATTGCTCACGCTCAGCTCGCGGCCTCATTGCTCATGCCACACGGCTCAGCTCGCGGCCTCATTGCTCAAGCTTAGCTCGCGGCCTCCTTGCTCACGTCACGCAGCTCAGCTTGCGGCCTCATTGCTCACGCTCAGCTCGCGGCCTCATTGCTCACGCCATGCGGCTCAGCTCGCGGCCTCATTGCTCAAGCTTAGCTCGCGGCCTCATTGCTCACGCCACGCGGCTCAGCTCGCGGCCTCATTGCTCACGCTCAGCTCGCGGTCTCATTGCTCACGCCATGCGGCTCAGCTCGCGGCCTCATTGCTCAAGCTTAGCTCGCGGCCTCATTGCTCACGCCACGCGGCTCAGCTCGCGGCCTCATTGCTCACGCTCAGCTCGCGGTCTCATTGCTCACGCCATGCGGCTCAGCTCGCGGCCTCATTGCTCAAGCTTAGCTCGCGGCCTCATTGCTCACGCCACGCGGCTCAGCTCGCGGCCTCATTGCTCACGCTCAGCTCGCGGCCTCATTGCTCACGCTCAGCTAGCGGCCTCATTTCTCACACCACGCGGCTCAGCTCGCGGCCTCATTGCGCACTCGACGCGGCTCAGCTCACGGCCTCATTGCTCACGCTCAGCTCGCGGCCTCATTGCTCACGTCACGCAGCTCAGCTCGCGGCCTCATTGCTCACGCTCAGCTCGCAGCCTCATTGCTCACACTCAGCTCGCGGCCTCATTGCTCACGTCACGCAGCTCAGCTTGCGGCCTCATTGCTCACGCTCAGCTCGCGGCCTCATTGCTCACGCTCAGCTCGCGGCCTCATTGCTCATGCCACACGGCTCAGCTCGCGGCCTCATTGCTCAAGCTTAGCTCGCGGCCTCATTGCTCACGCCACGCGGCTCAGCTCGCGGCCTCATTGCTCACGCTCAGCTCGCGGCCTCATTGCTCACGTCACGCAGCTCAGCACGCGGCCTCATTGCTCACGCTCAGCTCGCGGCCTCATTGCTCACTCGACGCGGCTCAGCTAGCGGCCTCATTGCTCATGCTCAGCTCGCAGCCTCATTGCTCACGTCACGCAGCTCAGCACGCGGCCTCATTGCTCACGCTCAGCTCGCGGCCTCATTGCTCACGCTCAGCTCGCGGCCTCATTGCTCATGCCACACGGCTCAGCTCGCGGCCTCATTGCTCAAGCTTAGCTCGCGGCCTCATTGCTCACGCCACGCGGCTCAGCTCGCGGCCTCATTGCTCACTCGACGCGGCTCAGCTCGCGGCCTCATTGCTCATGCTCAGCTCGCAGCCTCATTGCTCACGTCACGTAGCTCAGCACGCGGCCTCATTGCTCACACTCAGCTCGCGGCCTCATTGCTCACGCGACGCGGCTCAGCTCGCGGCCTCATTGCTCACGCGACGCGGCTCAGCTCGCGGCCTCATTGCTCACGCTCAGCTCGCGGCCTCATTGCTCATGCCACATGGCTCAGCTCGCGGCCTCATTGCTCAAGCTTAGCTCGCGGCCTCATTGCTCACGCCACGCGGCTCAGCTCGCGGCCTCATTGCTCATGCTCAGCTCGCAGCCTCATTGCTCACGTCACGCAGCTCAACACGCGGCCTCATTGCTCACGCGACGCGGCTCAGCTCGCGGCCTCATTGCGCACTCGACGCGGCTCAGCTCACGGCCTCATTGCTCACGCTCAGCTCGCGGCCTCATTGCTCACGTCACGCAGCTCAGCTCGCGGCCTCATTGCTCACGCTCAGCTCGCAGCCTCATTGCTCACACTCAGCTCGCGGCCTCATTGCTCACGTCACGCAGCTCAGCTTGCGGCCTCATTGCTCACGCTCAGCTCGCGGCCTCATTGCTCACGCTCAGCTCGCGGCCTCATTGCTCATGCCACACGGCTCAGCTCGCGGCCTCATTGCTCAAGCTTAGCTCGCGGCCTCATTGCTCACGCCACGCGGCTCAGCTCGCGGCCTCATTGCTCACGCTCAGCTCGCGGCCTCATTGCTCACGTCACGCAGCTCAGCACGCGGCCTCATTGCTCACGCTCAGCTCGCGGCCTCATTGCTCACTCGACGCGGCTCAGCTAGCGGCCTCATTGCTCATGCTCAGCTCGCAGCCTCATTGCTCACGTCACGCAGCTCAGCACGCGGCCTCATTGCTCACGCTCAGCTCGCGGCCTCATTGCTCACGCTCAGCTCGCGGCCTCATTGCTCATGCCACACGGCTCAGCTCGCGGCCTCATTGCTCAAGCTTAGCTCGCGGCCTCATTGCTCACGCCACGCGGCTCAGCTCGCGGCCTCATTGCTCACTCGACGCGGCTCAGCTCGCGGCCTCATTGCTCATGCTCAGCTCGCAGCCTCATTGCTCACGTCACGTAGCTCAGCACGCGGCCTCATTGCTCACACTCAGCTCGCGGCCTCATTGCTCACGCGACGCGGCTCAGCTCGCGGCCTCATTGCTCACGCGACGCGGCTCAGCTCGCGGCCTCATTGCTCACGCTCAGCTCGCGGCCTCATTGCTCATGCCACATGGCTCAGCGCGCGGCCTCATTGCTCAAGCTTAGCTCGCGGCCTCATTGCTCACGTCACGCAGCTCAACACGCGGCCTCATTGCTCACGCGACGCGGCTCAGCTCGCGGCCTTATTGCTTTTACGACGAGGCTCAGCTCGCGGCCTCATTGCTCACGCCACGCGGCTCAGCTCGCGGCCTCATTGCTCAAGCTCAGCTCACGGCCTCATTGCTCACGCTCAGCTCGCGGCCTCATTGCTCACGTCACGCAGCTCAGCTCGCGGCCTCATTGCTCACGCTCAGCTCGCAGCCTCATTGCTCACACTCAGCTCGCGGCCTCATTGCTCACGCGACGCGGCTCAGCTCGCGGCCTCATTGCTCACGTCACGCAGCTCAGCTTGCGGCCTCATTGCTCACGCTCAGCTCGCGGCCTCATTGCTCACGCTCAGCTCGCGGCCTCATTGCTCATGCCACACGGCTCAGCTCGCGGCCTCATTGCTCAAGCTTAGCTCGCGGCCTCATTGCTCACGCCACGCGGCTCAGCTCGCGGCCTCATTGCTCACGCTCAGCTCGCGGCCTCATTGCTCACGCGACGCGGCTCAGCTCGCGGCCTTATTGCTTTTACGACGAGGCTCAGCTCGCGGCCTCATTGCTCACGCTCAGCTCGCGGCCTCATTGCTCACGCTCAGCTCGCGGCCTCATTGCTCACGCCACGCGGCTCAGTTCGCTGCCTCATTGCTCACTCGACGCGGCTCAGCTCGCGGCCTCATTGCTCATGCTCAGCTCGCAGCCTCATTGCTCACGTCACGCAGCTCAGCACGCGGCCTCATTGCTCACGCTCAGCTCGCGGCCTCATTGCTCACGCAACGCGGCTCAGCTCGCGGCCTTATTGCTTTTTCGACGAGGCTCAGCTCGCGGCCTCATTGCTCACACTCAGCTCGCGGCCTCATTGCTCATGCCACACGGCTCAGCTCGCGGCCTCATTGCTCAAGCTTAGCTCACGGCCTCATTGCTCACGTCACGCAGCTCAGCTTGCGGCCTCATTGCTCATGCTTAGCTCGCGGCCTCATTGCTCATGCATAGCTCGCGGCCTCATTGCTCACGCTCAGCTAGCGGCCTCATTGCTCACGCCACGCGGCTCAGCTCGCGGCCTCATTGCTCACTCGACGTGGCTCAGCTCACGGCCTCATTGCTCATGCTCAGCTCGCAGCCTCATTGGTCACGTCACGCAGCTCAGCACGCGGCCTCATTGCTCACACTAAGCTCGCGGCCTCATTGCTCACGCGACGCGGCTCAGCTCGCGGCCTCATTGCTCACGCTCAGCTCGCGGCCTCATTGCTCACGTCACGCAGCTCAGCACGCGGCCTCATTGCTCACGCTCAGCTCGCGGCCTCATTGCTCACTCGACGCGGCTCAGCTAGCGGCCTCATTGCTCATGCTCAGCTCGCAGCCTCATTGCTCACGTCACGCAGCTCAGCACGCGGCCTCATTGCTCACGCTCAGCTCGCGGCCTCATTGCTCACGCTCAGCTCGCGGCCTCATTGCTCATGCCACACGGCTCAGCTCGCGGCCTCATTGCTCAAGCTTAGCTCGCGGCCTCATTGCTCACGCCACGCGGCTCAGCTCGCGGCCTCATTGCTCACTCGACGCGGCTCAGCTCGCGGCCTCATTGCTCATGCTCAGCTCGCAGCCTCATTGCTCACGTCACGTAGCTCAGCACGCGGCCTCATTGCTCACGCGACGCGGCTCAGCTCGCGGCCTTATTGCTTTTACGACGAGGCTCAGCTCGCGGCCTCATTGCTCACACTCAGCTCGCGGCCTCATTGCTCACGCGACGCGGCTCAGCTCGCGGCCTCATTGCTCACGCGACGAGGCTCAGCTCGCGGCCTCATTGCTCACACTCAGCTCGCGGCCTCATTGCTCACGCGACGCGGCTCAGCTCGCGGCCTCATTGCTCACGCGACGCGGCTCAGCTCGCGGCCTCATTGCTCACGCTCAGCTCGCGGCCTCATTGCTCATGCCACATGGCTCAGCTCGCGGCCTCATTGCTCAAGCTTAGCTCGCGGCCTCATTGCTCACGTCACGCGGCTCAGCTCGCGGCCTCATTGCTCATGCTCAGCTCGCAGCCTCATTGCTCACGTCACGCAGCTCAACACGCGGCCTCATTGCTCACGCGACGCGGCTCAGCTCGCGGCCTTATTGCTTTTACGACGAGGCTCAGCTCGCGGCCTCATTGCTCACGCCACGCGGCTCAGCTCGCGGCCTCATTGCTCATGCTCAGCTCGCAGCCTCATTGCTCACGTCACGCAGCTCAACACGCGGCCTCATTGCTCACGCGACGCGGCTCAGCTCGCGGCCTTATTGCTTTTACGACGAGGCTCAGCTCGCGGCCTCATTGCTCACGCTCAGCTCGCGGCCTCCTTGCTCAAGCTTAGCTCGCGGCCTCCTTGCTCACGTCACGCAGCTCAGCTTGCGGCCTCATTGCTCACGCTCAGCTCGCGGCCTCATTGCTCACGCCATGCGGCTCAGCTCGCGGCCTCATTGCTCAAGCTTAGCTCGCGGCCTCATTGCTCACGCCACGCGGCTCAGCTCGCGGCCTCATTGCTCACGCTCAGCTCGCGGTCTCATTGCTCACGCCATGCGGCTCAGCTCGCGGCCTCATTGCTCAAGCTTAGCTCGCGGCCTCATTGCTCACGCCACGCGGCTCAGCTCGCGGCCTCATTGCTCACGCTCAGCTCGCGGTCTCATTGCTCACGCCATGCGGCTCAGCTCGCGGCCTCATTGCTCAAGCTTAGCTCGCGGCCTCATTGCTCACGCCACGCGGCTCAGCTCGCGGCCTCATTGCTCACGCTCAGCTCGCGGCCTCATTGCTCACGCTCAGCTAGCGGCCTCATTTCTCACACCACGCGGCTCAGCTCGCGGCCTCATTGCGCACTCGACGCGGCTCAGCTCACGGCCTCATTGCTCACGCTCAGCTCGCGGCCTCATTGCTCACGTCACGCAGCTCAGCTCGCGGCCTCATTGCTCACGCTCAGCTCGCAGCCTCATTGCTCACACTCAGCTCGCGGCCTCATTGCTCATGCCACACGGCTCAGCTCGCGGCCTCATTGCTCAAGCTTAGCTCGCGGCCTCCTTGCTCACGTCACGCAGCTTAGCTTGCGGCCTCATTACTCACGCTCAGCTCGCGGCCTCATTGCTCACGCCATGCGGCTCAGCTCGCGGCCTCATTGCTCAAGCTTAGCTCGCGGCCTCATTGCTCACGCCACGCGGCTCAGCTCGCGGCCTCATTGCTCACGCTCAGCTCGCGGTCTCATTGCTCACGCCATGCGGCTCAGCTCGCGGCCTCATTGCTCAAGCTTAGCTCGCGGCCTCATTGCTCACACCACGCGGCTCAGCTCGCGGCCTCATTGCTCACGCTCATCTCGCGGCCTCATTGCTCAGGCTCAGCTCGCGGCCTCATTGCTCACTCGACACGGCTCAGCTCGCGGCCTCATTGCTTTTTCGACGAGGCTCAGCTCGCGGCCTCATTGCTCATGCTCAGCTCGCAGCCTCATTGCTCACGTCACGCAGCTCAACACGCGGCCTCATTGCTCACGCGACGCGGCTCAGCTCGCGGCCTTATTGCTTTTACGACGAGGCTCAGCTCGCGGCCTCATTGCTCACGCCACGCGGCTCAGCTCGCGGCCTCATTGCTCATGCTCAGCTCGCAGCCTCATTGCTCACGTCACGCAGCTCAACACGCGGCCTCATTGCTCACGCCACGCGGCTCAGCTCGCGGCCTCATTGCTCACGCTCAGCTCGCGGCCTCATTGCTCACGCTCAGCTAGCGGCCTCATTTCTCACACCACGCGGCTCAGCTCGCGGCCTCATTGCGCACTCGACGCGGCTCAGCTCACGGCCTCATTGCTCACGCTCAGCTCGCGGCCTCATTGCTCACGTCACGCAGCTCAGCTCGCGGCCTCATTGCTCACGCTCAGCTCGCAGCCTCATTGCTCACACTCAGCTCGCGGCCTCATTGCTCACGTCACGCAGCTCAGCTTGCGGCCTCATTGCTCACGCTCAGCTCGCGGCCTCATTGCTCACGCTCAGCTCGCGGCCTCATTGCTCATGCCACACGGCTCAGCTCGCGGCCTCATTGCTCAAGCTTAGCTCGCGGCCTCATTGCTCACGCCACGCGGCTCAGCTCGCGGCCTCATTGCTCACGCTCAGCTCGCGGCCTCATTGCTCACGTCACGCAGCTCAGCACGCGGCCTCATTGCTCACGCTCAGCTCGCGGCCTCATTGCTCACTCGACGCGGCTCAGCTAGCGGCCTCATTGCTCATGCTCAGCTCGCAGCCTCATTGCTCACGTCACGCAGCTCAGCACGCGGCCTCATTGCTCACGCTCAGCTCGCGGCCTCATTGCTCACGCTCAGCTCGCGGCCTCATTGCTCATGCCACACGGCTCAGCTCGCGGCCTCATTGCTCAAGCTTAGCTCGCGGCCTCATTGCTCACGCCACGCGGCTCAGCTCGCGGCCTCATTGCTCACTCGACGCGGCTCAGCTCGCGGCCTCATTGCTCATGCTCAGCTCGCAGCCTCATTGCTCACGTCACGTAGCTCAGCACGCGGCCTCATTGCTCACACTCAGCTCGCGGCCTCATTGCTCACGCGACGCGGCTCAGCTCGCGGCCTCATTGCTCACGCGACGCGGCTCAGCTCGCGGCCTCATTGCTCACGCTCAGCTCGCGGCCTCATTGCTCATGCCACATGGCTCAGCTCGCGGCCTCATTGCTCAAGCTTAGCTCGCGGCCTCATTGCTCACGCCACGCGGCTCAGCTCGCGGCCTCATTGCTCATGCTCAGCTCGCAGCCTCATTGCTCACGTCACGCAGCTCAACACGCGGCCTCATTGCTCACGCGACGCGGCTCAGCTCGCGGCCTCATTGCGCACTCGACGCGGCTCAGCTCACGGCCTCATTGCTCACGCTCAGCTCGCGGCCTCATTGCTCACGTCACGCAGCTCAGCTCGCGGCCTCATTGCTCACGCTCAGCTCGCAGCCTCATTGCTCACACTCAGCTCGCGGCCTCATTGCTCACGTCACGCAGCTCAGCTTGCGGCCTCATTGCTCACGCTCAGCTCGCGGCCTCATTGCTCACGCTCAGCTCGCGGCCTCATTGCTCATGCCACACGGCTCAGCTCGCGGCCTCATTGCTCAAGCTTAGCTCGCGGCCTCATTGCTCACGCCACGCGGCTCAGCTCGCGGCCTCATTGCTCACGCTCAGCTCGCGGCCTCATTGCTCACGTCACGCAGCTCAGCACGCGGCCTCATTGCTCACGCTCAGCTCGCGGCCTCATTGCTCACTCGACGCGGCTCAGCTAGCGGCCTCATTGCTCATGCTCAGCTCGCAGCCTCATTGCTCACGTCACGCAGCTCAGCACGCGGCCTCATTGCTCACGCTCAGCTCGCGGCCTCATTGCTCACGCTCAGCTCGCGGCCTCATTGCTCATGCCACACGGCTCAGCTCGCGGCCTCATTGCTCAAGCTTAGCTCGCGGCCTCATTGCTCACGCCACGCGGCTCAGCTCGCGGCCTCATTGCTCACTCGACGCGGCTCAGCTCGCGGCCTCATTGCTCATGCTCAGCTCGCAGCCTCATTGCTCACGTCACGTAGCTCAGCACGCGGCCTCATTGCTCACACTCAGCTCGCGGCCTCATTGCTCACGCGACGCGGCTCAGCTCGCGGCCTCATTGCTCACGCGACGCGGCTCAGCTCGCGGCCTCATTGCTCACGCTCAGCTCGCGGCCTCATTGCTCATGCCACATGGCTCAGCGCGCGGCCTCATTGCTCAAGCTTAGCTCGCGGCCTCATTGCTCACGTCACGCAGCTCAACACGCGGCCTCATTGCTCACGCGACGCGGCTCAGCTCGTGGCCTTATTGCTTTTACGACGAGGCTCAGCTCGCGGCCTCATTGCTCACGCCACGCGGCTCAGCTCGCGGCCTCATTGCTCAAGCTCAGCTCACGGCCTCATTGCTCACGCTCAGCTCGCGGCCTCATTGCTCACGTCACGCAGCTCAGCTCGCGGCCTCATTGCTCACGCTCAGCTCGCAGCCTCATTGCTCACACTCAGCTCGCGGCCTCATTGCTCACGCGACGCGGCTCAGCTCGCGGCCTCATTGCTCACGTCACGCAGCTCAGCTTGCGGCCTCATTGCTCACGCTCAGCTCGCGGCCTCATTGCTCACGCTCAGCTCGCGGCCTCATTGCTCATGCCACACGGCTCAGCTCGCGGCCTCATTGCTCAAGCTTAGCTCGCGGCCTCATTGCTCACGCCACGCGGCTCAGCTCGCGGCCTCATTGCTCACGCTCAGCTCGCGGCCTCATTGCTCACGCGACGCGGCTCAGCTCGCGGCCTTATTGCTTTTACGACGAGGCTCAGCTCGCGGCCTCATTGCTCACGCTCAGCTCGCGGCCTCATTGCTCACGCTCAGCTCGCGGCCTCATTGCTCACGCCACGCGGCTCAGTTCGCTGCCTCATTGCTCACTCGACGCGGCTCAGCTCGCGGCCTCATTGCTCATGCTCAGCTCGCAGCCTCATTGCTCACGTCACGCAGCTCAGCACGCGGCCTCATTGCTCACGCTCAGCTCGCGGCCTCATTGCTCACGCAACGCGGCTCAGCTCGCGGCCTTATTGCTTTTTCGACGAGGCTCAGCTCGCGGCCTCATTGCTCACACTCAGCTCGCGGCCTCATTGCTCATGCCACACGGCTCAGCTCGCGGCCTCATTGCTCAAGCTTAGCTCACGGCCTCATTGCTCACGTCACGCAGCTCAGCTTGCGGCCTCATTGCTCATGCTTAGCTCGCGGCCTCATTGCTCACGCGACGCGGCTCAGCTCGCGGCCTCATTGCGCACTCGACGCGGCTCAGCTCACGGCCTCATTGCTCACGCTCAGCTCGCGGCCTCATTGCTCACGTCACGCAGCTCAGCTCGCGGCCTCATTGCTCACGCTCAGCTCGCAGCCTCATTGCTCACACTCAGCTCGCGGCCTCATTGCTCACGTCACGCAGCTCAGCTTGCGGCCTCATTGCTCACGCTCAGCTCGCGGCCTCATTGCTCACGCTCAGCTCGCGGCCTCATTGCTCATGCCACACGGCTCAGCTCGCGGCCTCATTGCTCAAGCTTAGCTCGCGGCCTCATTGCTCACGCCACGCGGCTCAGCTCGCGGCCTCATTGCTCACGCTCAGCTCGCGGCCTCATTGCTCACGTCACGCAGCTCAGCACGCGGCCTCATTGCTCACGCTCAGCTCGCGGCCTCATTGCTCACTCGACGCGGCTCAGCTAGCGGCCTCATTGCTCATGCTCAGCTCGCAGCCTCATTGCTCACGTCACGCAGCTCAGCACGCGGCCTCATTGCTCACGCTCAGCTCGCGGCCTCATTGCTCACGCTCAGCTCGCGGCCTCATTGCTCATGCCACACGGCTCAGCTCGCGGCCTCATTGCTCAAGCTTAGCTCGCGGCCTCATTGCTCACGCCACGCGGCTCAGCTCGCGGCCTCATTGCTCACTCGACGCGGCTCAGCTCGCGGCCTCATTGCTCATGCTCAGCTCGCAGCCTCATTGCTCACGTCACGTAGCTCAGCACGCGGCCTCATTGCTCACACTCAGCTCGCGGCCTCATTGCTCACGCGACGCGGCTCAGCTCGCGGCCTCATTGCTCACGCGACGCGGCTCAGCTCGCGGCCTCATTGCTCACGCTCAGCTCGCGGCCTCATTGCTCATGCCACATGGCTCAGCGCGCGGCCTCATTGCTCAAGCTTAGCTCGCGGCCTCATTGCTCACGTCACGCAGCTCAACACGCGGCCTCATTGCTCACGCGACGCGGCTCAGCTCGCGGCCTTATTGCTTTTACGACGAGGCTCAGCTCGCGGCCTCATTGCTCACGCCACGCGGCTCAGCTCGCGGCCTCATTGCTCAAGCTCAGCTCACGGCCTCATTGCTCACGCTCAGCTCGCGGCCTCATTGCTCACGTCACGCAGCTCAGCTCGCGGCCTCATTGCTCACGCTCAGCTCGCAGCCTCATTGCTCACACTCAGCTCGCGGCCTCATTGCTCACGCGACGCGGCTCAGCTCGCGGCCTCATTGCTCACGTCACGCAGCTCAGCTTGCGGCCTCATTGCTCACGCTCAGCTCGCGGCCTCATTGCTCACGCTCAGCTCGCGGCCTCATTGCTCATGCCACACGGCTCAGCTCGCGGCCTCATTGCTCAAGCTTAGCTCGCGGCCTCATTGCTCACGCCACGCGGCTCAGCTCGCGGCCTCATTGCTCACGCTCAGCTCGCGGCCTCATTGCTCACGCGACGCGGCTCAGCTCGCGGCCTTATTGCTTTTACGACGAGGCTCAGCTCGCGGCCTCATTGCTCACGCTCAGCTCGCGGCCTCATTGCTCACGCTCAGCTCGCGGCCTCATTGCTCACGCCACGCGGCTCAGTTCGCTGCCTCATTGCTCACTCGAGGCGGCTCAGCTCGCGGCCTCATTGCTCATGCTCAGCTCGCAGCCTCATTGCTCACGTCACGCAGCTCAGCACGCGGCCTCATTGCTCACGCTCAGCTCGCGGCCTCATTGCTCACGCAACGCGGCTCAGCTCGCGGCCTTATTGCTTTTTCGACGAGGCTCAGCTCGCGGCCTCATTGCTCACACTCAGCTCGCGGCCTCATTGCTCATGCCACACGGCTCAGCTCGCGGCCTCATTGCTCAAGCTTAGCTCACGGCCTCATTGCTCACGTCACGCAGCTCAGCTTGCGGCCTCATTGCTCATGCTTAGCTCGCGGCCTCATTGCTCATGCATAGCTCGCGGCCTCATTGCTCACGCTCAGCTAGCGGCCTCATTGCTCACGCCACGCGGCTCAGCTCGCGGCCTCATTGCTCACTCGACGTGGCTCAGCTCACGGCCTCATTGCTCATGCTCAGCTCGCAGCCTCATTGGTCACGTCACGCAGCTCAGCACGCGGCCTCATTGCTCACACTCAGCTCGCGGCCTCATTGCTCACGCGACGCGGCTCAGCTCGCGGCCTCATTGCTCACGCTCAGCTCGCGGCCTCATTGCTCACGTCACGCAGCTCAGCACGCGGCCTCATTGCTCACGCTCAGCTCGCGGCCTCATTGCTCACTCGACGCGGCTCAGCTAGCGGCCTCATTGCTCATGCTCAGCTCGCAGCCTCATTGCTCACGTCACGCAGCTCAGCACGCGGCCTCATTGCTCACGCTCAGCTCGCGGCCTCATTGCTCACGCTCAGCTCGCGGCCTCATTGCTCATGCCACACGGCTCAGCTCGCGGCCTCATTGCTCAAGCTTAGCTCGCGGCCTCATTGCTCACGCCACGCGGCTCAGCTCGCGGCCTCATTGCTCACTCGACGCGGCTCAGCTCGCGGCCTCATTGCTCATGCTCAGCTCGCAGCCTCATTGCTCACGTCACGTAGCTCAGCACGCGGCCTCATTGCTCACGCGACGCGGCTCAGCTCGCGGCCTTATTGCTTTTACGACGAGGCTCAGCTCGCGGCCTCATTGCTCACACTCAGCTCGCGGCCTCATTGCTCACGCGACGCGGCTCAGCTCGCGGCCTCATTGCTCACGCGACGAGGCTCAGCTCGCGGCCTCATTGCTCACACTCAGCTCGCGGCCTCATTGCTCACGCGACGCGGCTCAGCTCGCGGCCTCATTGCTCACGCGACGCGGCTCAGCTCGCGGCCTCATTGCTCACGCTCAGCTCGCGGCCTCATTGCTCATGCCACATGGCTCAGCTCGCGGCCTCATTGCTCAAGCTTAGCTCGCGGCCTTATTGCTCACGTCACGCGGCTCAGCTCGCGGCCTCATTGCTCATGCTCAGCTCGCAGCCTCATTGCTCACGTCACGCAGCTCAACACGCGGCCTCATTGCTCACGCGACGCGGCTCAGCTCGCGGCCTTATTGCTTTTACGACGAGGCTCAGCTCGCGGCCTCATTGCTCACGCCACGCGGCTCAGCTCGCGGCCTCATTGCTCATGCTCAGCTCGCAGCCTCATTGCTCACGTCACGCAGCTCAACACGCGGCCTCATTGCTCACGCGACGCGGCTCAGCTCGCGGCCTTATTGCTTTTACGACGAGGCTCAGCTCGCGGCCTCATTGCTCACGCTCAGCTCGCGGCCTCCTTGCTCAAGCTTAGCTCGCGGCCTCCTTGCTCACGTCACGCAGCTCAGCTTGCGGCCTCATTGCTCACGCTCAGCTCGCGGCCTCATTGCTCACGCCATGCGGCTCAGCTCGCGGCCTCATTGCTCAAGCTTAGCTCGCGGCCTCATTGCTCACGCCACGCGGCTCAGCTCGCGGCCTCATTGCTCACGCTCAGCTCGCGGTCTCATTGCTCACGCCACGCGGCTCAGCTCGCGGCCTCATTGCTCACGCTCAGCTCGCGGTCTCATTGCTCACGCCATGCGGCTCAGCTCGCGGCCTCATTGCTCAAGCTTAGCTCGCGGCCTCATTGCTCACGCCACGCGGCTCAGCTCGCGGCCTCATTGCTCACGCTCAGCTCGCGGCCTCATTGCTCACGCTCAGCTAGCGGCCTCATTTCTCACACCACGCGGCTCAGCTCGCGGCCTCATTGCGCACTCGACGCGGCTCAGCTCACGGCCTCATTGCTCACGCTCAGCTCGCGGCCTCATTGCTCACGTCACGCAGCTCAGCTCGCGGCCTCATTGCTCACGCTCAGCTCGCAGCCTCATTGCTCACACTCAGCTCGCGGCCTCATTGCTCATGCCACACGGCTCAGCTCGCGGCCTCATTGCTCAAGCTTAGCTCGCGGCCTCCTTGCTCACGTCACGCAGCTTAGCTTGCGGCCTCATTACTCACGCTCAGCTCGCGGCCTCATTGCTCACGCCATGCGGCTCAGCTCGCGGCCTCATTGCTCAAGCTTAGCTCGCGGCCTCATTGCTCACGCCACGCGGCTCAGCTCGCGGCCTCATTGCTCACGCTCAGCTCGCGGTCTCATTGCTCACGCCATGCGGCTCAGCTCGCGGCCTCATTGCTCAAGCTTAGCTCGCGGCCTCATTGCTCACACCACGCGGCTCAGCTCGCGGCCTCATTGCTCACGCTCATCTCGCGGCCTCATTGCTCAGGCTCAGCTCGCGGCCTCATTGCTCACTCGACACGGCTCAGCTCGCGGCCTCATTGCTTTTTCGACGAGGCTCAGCTCGCGGCCTCATTGCTCATGCTCAGCTCGCAGCCTCATTGCTCACGTCACGCAGCTCAACACGCGGCCTCATTGCTCACGCGACGCGGCTCAGCTCGCGGCCTTATTGCTTTTACGACGAGGCTCAGCTCGCGGCCTCATTGCTCACGCCACGCGGCTCAGCTCGCGGCCTCATTGCTCATGCTCAGCTCGCAGCCTCATTGCTCACGTCACGCAGCTCAACACGCGGCCTCATTGCTCACGCGACGCGGCTCAGCTCGCGGCCTTATTGCTTTTACGACGAGGCTCAGCTCGCGGCCTCATTGCTCACGCTCAGCTCGCGGCCTCATTGCTCATGCCACACGGCTCAGCTCGCGGCCTCATTGCTCAAGCTTAGCTCGCGGCCTCCTTGCTCACGTCACGCAGATCAGCTTGCGGCCTCATTGCTCACGCTCAGCTCGCGGCCTCATTGCTCACGCCATGCGGCTCAGCTCGCGGCCTCATTGCTCAAGCTTAGCTCGCGGCCTCATTGCTCACGCCACGCGGCTCAGCTCGCGGCCTCATTGCTCACGCTCAGCTCGCGGTCTCATTGCTCACGCCATGCGGCTCAGCTCGCAGCCTCATTGCTCACACTCAGCTCGCGGCCTCATTGCTCATGCCACACGGCTCAGCTCGCGGCCTCATTGCTCAAGCTTAGCTCGCGGCCTCCTTGCTCACGTCACGCAGCTTAGCTTGCGGCCTCATTACTCACGCTCAGCTCGCGGCCTCATTGCTCACGCCATGCGGCTCAGCTCGCGGCCTCATTGCTCAAGCTTAGCTCGCGGCCTCATTGCTCACGCCACGCGGCTCAGCTCGCGGCCTCATTGCTCACGCTCAGCTCGCGGTCTCATTGCTCACGCCATGCGGCTCAGCTCGCGGCCTCATTGCTCAAGCTTAGCTCGCGGCCTCATTGCTCACACCACGCGGCTCAGCTCGCGGCCTCATTGCTCACGCTCATCTCGCGGCCTCATTGCTCAGGCTCAGCTCGCGGCCTCATTGCTCACTCGACACGGCTCAGCTCGCGGCCTCATTGCTTTTTCGACGAGGCTCAGCTCGCGGCCTCATTGCTCATGCTCAGCTCGCAGCCTCATTGCTCACGTCACGCAGCTCAACACGCGGCCTCATTGCTCACGCGACGCGGCTCAGCTCGCGGCCTTATTGCTTTTACGACGAGGCTCAGCTCGCGGCCTCATTGCTCACGCTCAGCTCGCGGCCTCATTGCTCACGCTCAGCTCGCGGCCTCATTGCTCACGCCACGCGGCTCAGTTCGCTGCCTCATTGCTCACTCGACGCGGCTCAGCTCGCGGCCTCATTGCTCATGCTCAGCTCGCAGCCTCATTGCTCACGTCACGCAGCTCAGCACGCGGCCTCATTGCTCACGCTCAGCTCGCGGCCTCATTGCTCACGCAACGCGGCTCAGCTCGCGGCCTTATTGCTTTTTCGACGAGGCTCAGCTCGCGGCCTCATTGCTCACACTCAGCTCGCGGCCTCATTGCTCATGCCACACGGCTCAGCTCGCGGCCTCATTGCTCAAGCTTAGCTCACGGCCTCATTGCTCACGTCACGCAGCTCAGCTTGCGGCCTCATTGCTCATGCTTAGCTCGCGGCCTCATTGCTCATGCATAGCTCGCGGCCTCATTGCTCACGCTCAGCTAGCGGCCTCATTGCTCACGCCACGCGGCTCAGCTCGCGGCCTCATTGCTCACTCGACGTGGCTCAGCTCACGGCCTCATTGCTCATGCTCAGCTCGCAGCCTCATTGGTCACGTCACGCAGCTCAGCACGCGGCCTCATTGCTCACACTCAGCTCGCGGCCTCATTGCTCACGCGACGCGGCTCAGCTCGCGGCCTCATTGCTCACGCTCAGCTCGCGGCCTCATTGCTCACGTCACGCAGCTCAGCACGCGGCCTCATTGCTCACGCTCAGCTCGCGGCCTCATTGCTCACTCGACGCGGCTCAGCTAGCGGCCTCATTGCTCATGCTCAGCTCGCAGCCTCATTGCTCACGTCACGCAGCTCAGCACGCGGCCTCATTGCTCACGCTCAGCTCGCGGCCTCATTGCTCACGCTCAGCTCGCGGCCTCATTGCTCATGCCACACGGCTCAGCTCGCGGCCTCATTGCTCAAGCTTAGCTCGCGGCCTCATTGCTCACGCCACGCGGCTCAGCTCGCGGCCTCATTGCTCACTCGACGCGGCTCAGCTCGCGGCCTCATTGCTCATGCTCAGCTCGCAGCCTCATTGCTCACGTCACGTAGCTCAGCACGCGGCCTCATTGCTCACGCGACGCGGCTCAGCTCGCGGCCTTATTGCTTTTACGACGAGGCTCAGCTCGCGGCCTCATTGCTCACACTCAGCTCGCGGCCTCATTGCTCACGCGACGCGGCTCAGCTTGCGGCCTCATTGCTCACGCGACGAGGCTCAGCTCGCGGCCTCATTGCTCACACTCAGCTCGCGGCCTCATTGCTCACGCGACGCGGCTCAGCTCGCGGCCTCATTGCTCACGCGACGCGGCTCAGCTCGCGGCCTCATTGCTCACGCTCAGCTCGCGGCCTCATTGCTCATGCCACATGGCTCAGCTCGCGGCCTCATTGCTCAAGCTTAGCTCGCGGCCTCATTGCTCACGTCACGCGGCTCAGCTCGCGGCCTCATTGCTCATGCTCAGCTCGCAGCCTCATTGCTCACGTCACGCAGCTCAACACGCGGCCTCATTGCTCACGCGACGCGGCTCAGCTCGCGGCCTTATTGCTTTTACGACGAGGCTCAGCTCGCGGCCTCATTGCTCACGCCACGCGGCTCAGCTCGCGGCCTCATTGCTCATGCTCAGCTCGCAGCCTCATTGCTCACGTCACGCAGCTCAACACGCGGCCTCATTGCTCACGCGACGCGGCTCAGCTCGCGGCCTTATTGCTTTTACGACGAGGCTCAGCTCGCGGCCTCATTGCTCACGCTCAGCTCGCGGCCTCCTTGCTCAAGCTTAGCTCGCGGCCTCCTTGCTCACGTCACGCAGCTCAGCTTGCGGCCTCATTGCTCACGCTCAGCTCGCGGCCTCATTGCTCACGCCATGCGGCTCAGCTCGCGGCCTCATTGCTCAAGCTTAGCTCGCGGCCTCATTGCTCACGCCACGCGGCTCAGCTCGCGGCCTCATTGCTCACGCTCAGCTCGCGGTCTCATTGCTCACGCCACGCGGCTCAGCTCGCGGCCTCATTGCTCACGCTCAGCTCGCGGTCTCATTGCTCACGCCATGCGGCTCAGCTCGCGGCCTCATTGCTCAAGCTTAGCTCGCGGCCTCATTGCTCACGCCACGCGGCTCAGCTCGCGGCCTCATTGCTCACGCTCAGCTCGCGGCCTCATTGCTCACGCTCAGCTAGCGGCCTCATTTCTCACACCACGCGGCTCAGCTCGCGGCCTCATTGCGCACTCGACGCGGCTCAGCTCACGGCCTCATTGCTCACGCTCAGCTCGCGGCCTCATTGCTCACGTCACGCAGCTCAGCTCGCGGCCTCATTGCTCACGCTCAGCTCGCAGCCTCATTGCTCACACTCAGCTCGCGGCCTCATTGCTCATGCCACACGGCTCAGCTCGCGGCCTCATTGCTCAAGCTTAGCTCGCGGCCTCCTTGCTCACGTCACGCAGCTTAGCTTGCGGCCTCATTACTCACGCTCAGCTCGCGGCCTCATTGCTCACGCCATGCGGCTCAGCTCGCGGCCTCATTGCTCAAGCTTAGCTCGCGGCCTCATTGCTCACGCCACGCGGCTCAGCTCGCGGCCTCATTGCTCACGCTCAGCTCGCGGTCTCATTGCTCACGCCATGCGGCTCAGCTCGCGGCCTCATTGCTCAAGCTTAGCTCGCGGCCTCATTGCTCACACCACGCGGCTCAGCTCGCGGCCTCATTGCTCACGCTCATCTCGCGGCCTCATTGCTCAGGCTCAGCTCGCGGCCTCATTGCTCACTCGACACGGCTCAGCTCGCGGCCTCATTGCTTTTTCGACGAGGCTCAGCTCGCGGCCTCATTGCTCATGCTCAGCTCGCAGCCTCATTGCTCACGTCACGCAGCTCAACACGCGGCCTCATTGCTCACGCGACGCGGCTCAGCTCGCGGCCTTATTGCTTTTACGACGAGGCTCAGCTCGCGGCCTCATTGCTCACGCCACGCGGCTCAGCTCGCGGCCTCATTGCTCACGCTCAGCTCGCGGTCTCATTGCTCACGCCATGCGGCTCAGCTCGCGGCCTCATTGCTCAAGCTTAGCTCGCGGCCTCATTGCTCACACCACGCGGCTCAGCTCGCGGCCTCATTGCTCACGCTCATCTCGCGGCCTCATTGCTCAGGCTCAGCTCGCGGCCTCATTGCTCACTCGACACGGCTCAGCTCGCGGCCTCATTGCTTTTTCGACGAGGCTCAGCTCGCGGCCTCATTGCTCATGCTCAGCTCGCAGCCTCATTGCTCACGTCACGCAGCTCAACACGCGGCCTCATTGCTCACGCGACGCGGCTCAGCTCGCGGCCTTATTGCTTTTACGACGAGGCTCAGCTCGCGGCCTCATTGCTCACGCCACGCGGCTCAGCTCGCGGCCTCATTGCTCATGCTCAGCTCGCAGCCTCATTGCTCACGTCACGCAGCTCAACACGCGGCCTCATTGCTCACGCGACGCGGCTCAGCTCGCGGCCTTATTGCTTTTACGACGAGGCTCAGCTCGCGGCCTCATTGCTCACGCTCAGCTCGCGGCCTCATTGCTCATGCCACACGGCTCAGCTCGCGGCCTCATTGCTCAAGCTTAGCTCGCGGCCTCCTTGCTCACGTCACGCAGCTCAGCTTGCGGCCTCATTGCTCACGCTCAGCTCGCGGCCTCATTGCTCACGCCACGCGGCTCAGCTCGCGGCCTCATTGCTCACGCTCAGCTCGCGGTCTCATTGCTCACGCCATGCGGCTCAGCTCGCGGCCTCATTGCTCAAGCTTAGCTCGCGGCCTCATTGCTCACGCCACGCGGCTCAGCTCGCGGCCTCATTGCTCACGCTCAGCTCGCGGCCTCATTGCTCACGCTCAGCTAGCGGCCTCATTTCTCACACCACGCGGCTCAGCTCGCGGCCTCATTGCGCACTCGACGCGGCTCAGCTCACGGCCTCATTGCTCACGCTCAGCTCGCGGCCTCATTGCTCACGTCACGCAGCTCAGCTCGCGGCCTCATTGCTCACGCTCAGCTCGCAGCCTCATTGCTCATACTCAGCTCGCGGCCTCATTGCTCACGCGACGCGGCTCAGTTCGCGGCCTCATTGCTCACGTCACGCAGCTCAGCTTGCGGCCTCATTGCTCACGCTCAGCTCGCGGCCTCATTGCTCACGCTCAGCTCGCGGCCTCATTGCTCATGCCACACGGCTCAGCTCGCGGCCTCATTGCTCAAGCTTAGCTCGCGGCCTCCTTGCTCACGTGACGCAGCTTAGCTTGCGGCCTCATTGCTCACGCTCAGCTCGCGGCCTCATTGCTCACGCCATGCGGCTCAGCTCGCGGCCTCATTGCTCAAGCTTAGCTCGCGGCCTCATTGCTCACGCCACGCGGCTCAGCTCGCGGCCTCATTGCTCACGCTCAGCTCGCGGTCTCATTGCTCACGCCATGCGGCTCAGCTCGCGGCCTCATTGCTCAAGCTTAGCTCGCGGCCTCATTGCTCACACCACGCGGCTCAGCTCGCGGCCTCATTGCTCACGCTCATCTCGCGGCCTCATTGCTCAGGCTCAGCTCGCGGCCTCATTGCTCACTCGACACGGCTCAGCTCGCGGCCTCATTGCTTTTTCGACGAGGCTCAGCTCGCGGCCTCATTGCTTACGCTCAGCTCACGGCCTCATTGCTCAGGCTCAGCTCGCGGCCTCATTGCTCACGCTCAGCTCGCGGCCTCATTGCTCACGCTATGCGGCTCAGCTCGCGGCCTCATTGCTCAAGCTTAGCTCGCGGCCTCATTGCTCACTCGACGAGGCTCAGCTCGCGGCCTCATTGCTCACGTCACGCAGCTCAGCACGCGGCCTCATTGCTCACGCTCAGCTCGCGGCCTCAATGCTCACACGACGCGGCTCATCTCGCGGCCTTATTGCTTTTTCGACGAGGCTCAGCTCTCGACCTCATTGCTCACTCTCAGCTCGCGGCCTCATTGCTCACGCTCAGCTCGCGGCCTCATTGCTCACGCTCAGCTCGCGGCCTCATTGCTCATGCCCCACGGCTCAGCTCGCGGCCTCATTGGTCAAGCTCAGCTCGCGGCCTCATTGCTCACATCACGCACCTCAGCTTGCGGCCTCATTGCTCACTCTCAGCTCGCGGCCTCATTGCGCACTCGACGCGGCTCAGCTCACGGCCTCATTGCTCACGCTCAGCTCGCGGCCTCATTGCTCACGCTCAGCTCGCGGCCTCATTGCTCACGCTCAGCTCGCGGCCTCATTGCTCACGTCACGCAGCTCAGCTCGCGGCCTCATTGCTCACACTCAGCTCGCGGCCTCATTGCTCACGCTCAGCTCGCGGCCTCATTGCTCACGCTCAGCTCGCGGCCTCATTGCTCACGCTCAGCTCGCGGCCTCATTGCTCACGCGACGCCGCTCAGCTCGCGGCCTTATTGGTTTTTCGACGAGGCTCAGCTCGCGGCCTCATTGCTCAGGCTCAGCTCGCGGCCTCATTGCTCACGCTCAGCTCGCGGCCTCATTGCTCACGCCACGCGGCTCAGCTCGCGCCTCATTGCTCACGCAATCCACCTTAACTCTAACAAGTTATTCGGCTAAGCAAAAAATCTTGCTTCGTGAAGTACCTCTAATTTCATCCCTATTGAAAATTTGTGGGTTACGCTTAAAAGCCGGGTCCAATTCTGCAAAGGAGAGTGGTCGAATTTTTAGCCCGAATTATGCCAGAACCTTGCTAATGACTACCAAAATATTATGGTTGATGCCTGTTTTACTTGTGTATGTAAACTTGTGACTACCACTAATATTTGTTTTTGTAAAGGGCTCAAAGGGGTCAAAACTAAGAAGGAGACAAAGTAACTAAGAGAACAAAATGATCTACAAAGGGAAACTAGCTGCACGGGAACAGGCAGGAATCAAAAACAGCAGAAACCACTGGCAACAAGAACATCAGCAGCAACAAGAACATCAGCAGCAACAAGAACATCAGCAGCAACAAGAACATGATCATCATCAGCAATAGCAGTAGCAGCAACAAGAACATGATCATCATCAGCAATAGCAGTAGCAACAGCAAAAACAACAGCAGCAAAATATACAACAGACCTACAACAATGACTCCACCAGAAACAGGGCAGGATCGGGAAGTTAAATACAGAGAGCTAACAAGGATAATGCAGGACAGGTGAGAACAATTCACAAGGGCTGGGAAAACAGACAACAGGTGAGATGAGTAATTGAATCAAGGAACTCAGAATTAAAAGGGAAACTAAGAACTGACAAAGAAATATGGAAATAGAATCTAAACATGGGGGGGAATAAGGCAGGTAAAACAGAACCAAGGCAAAACAAATAACCAAAACAGAATACAAGTCAGGAAACATAGGAACTAGAAATACAAATGAAACACTAGGAAAAGAAAATCCACAAAAAAGATAAAGAGAAGGAGCGGGATTTGAATACAGGACAGAGGAGTAAGTGGCCACACAGCAGTCAGGGAGCAGGGGAAACACACTTAAGACTACGGGGGGGGGGGTACCAGGATGGACACCTGCTGGCCAAACCGGGAGAAGATACCAAAGACTTGGGCAAACAGGCGCTGACCCTGACACATTGTGCCCTATATGACCCCTAGACTCATTTCAAACCCTAAATTTAATGCCACACCAAACCCTAATTCTAGCTGTCACCCTACTCTATACCACCTATAATAGTAACCTTAACCACATCCGTAATGCCAAGTGTATCCTAGACTTTTACCATAATACCAGCCCAAACACTACTGTCAGCCCAAATACTCGAGTACAAAATGAGGACTCTTAACAGCAAACACGAAATAAGCACTTTATACGGTCACCACACTGTTTGGGGGGCTGCCAAATTTTACATCCTCTGAGTTGCACTGACCCAGGTAAAAACAGATCTATTATTGCTTTTATTTTTTATCATCATATTTTACTATCTTAGCTTATTTTAATTATTTAAATGTATTTTATATTATAATTCTTCATATTAGGTCTTTCCTTTTTGACTAATAAAAATACGGGAGGAATCCACTGAAATATAGGGACAGCAAGTCCATGCACACAATGTTGGGGTCGGTTAGGACCCCGTGATATTGCAGCTGCTAAGTAAAATCGCTAATTACTAAGGCGCGACAGCGGCGCCCTAGACATTCACCATCTCCAACTGAACTTTTCTAAGACTAAGCAAAACATCTGGTACTCAATCAGCTGAAATACTCAGATGCTACAACTTCGTCTGTCTTCATTGCCTCCACATAGGTGCTTGCAACATGATTAGTGGAAACGGCACCTACCGGCATTCGATCCGTCTATGGTCAGCATGCCCACCTCATCTGCTGATCCTAATGTCTTCTGTTTGAGTCTGATGTCCCGGTCCAGTCATGGATATATCCCCTAGCGCAGCTCACATAATTTTTCCATCTTCATCCGAAGCGTTTAAAACTACGAAGTCTAGTATTCAGTTAGCCCAAACGCTCCAATGATACACCGTACCTTGTCTATCTTCACTGGCTCTCTGTAGATGCTGGCATCAAGTTCAGAGCAATGGAATGGCAACCAACTATAACTACGTTCAACCACCTACTGTACATCCCGTCCTTCTGTGGCCAGAAGACCGTGTGATGCAGAGGTTCTAGAACTGCGTCAGAACAGCTGCCCGTCATATCGCGATAAAACCCCGATAGCCAATGAGAAACGGGATTACGTAAGTATAGGATAAACGTGCAAAACAAATACGTTACACCGCCCTTTCAAATAAAAACAGAAATGCAGTCAACATATAAGTTTATTTTACCACGGACTGCTTTGACCACGCAATTATTAACTAACGATAAACATGGGTCGCTTAGAGATTCACAAAAAAAGCTGTACTAACCCGTAAAAGTAATTTTAGTAGCAGCAGCTAGTCGCCTTACTAATCGTTACTTCCCACTTATTTTCATCTATTTACTATTTTGCATAAAAAGAGAGATCGGTATCATTTAAAACTAAACATCTAATCAGAATCCCCCGGTCCCACTGTGTGTTCCGGTGTCTCGTATTTCCCAAGTCCCGTATTTCTTTAGATTGACAGTAGCATCTCTACTCCTACTAATAGTAATTGTTCTGTTATCAGTGTATTTTATTCTAATTAACTCAGTGTGTTAACTGTGAAAGTTTATTCCTTTGCTCTTTTCACGCCCAGTTCAAAACAACGCATCTGCGAATCGGTCCTTGTTTAATGATGTCATGGATAGGAGCCCATATTGTTGTAGTTACGACGTACACGTCTTTTACAGCTTGTTAGTCTTTGAAGGGATTATTTGTATCGTAGCGCCGGGTGGGTGCATGTCCCAGCATGCCCCGCGCGCAAGTTGTGAATAGCCCTTGTTGTGTCGTTATTGTTAATGTTACGGGTTACAATTCCTTATTGTTGCGCGTGTGTTTACCTGTGTCTTGTGTGTACCCTGTCCGATCCTCGTGTGTAATTAGCTCATGTAAATCTCCCAAAGTGTATGCGTCTTGCAGTTCGGCGTCTGACAACCTTGTGTTTCCTGTATGTAATTGGTCGGGTGCGTTTTGGGTGTATGGTGTAGTTCTTTTCAGGGCGGCTGATATAGAGCGTGTTCTCTCCGGGCGGCTAGTCTCCGTGTTTCTCTCTGCTCCTACGATGCCTCGTTACCCCCGACCTCACATTATGTAATTTCAACTGCACGTTGTATTTTTATTAATAAGCACATTCTGAGTATCTGCAAAATTGTTTATTTAATACGAATGCTTTTTTTTGTAAAGATACTGTACCAAATAGCATCGTGGTTAACAAGCTTGATTTCTACCCTAATAGTGCCTTGATTGTTGTTGCCTATCATTTTATAGACATTGTATGCTTATTTCTCAGTCTTACCCTTCAACTGGTGTCAGTAAAGGATTGAATTCAGACCTTTTCAATGTGGTCCTTGGAGAGGAGTTTAATCTGACTGTCGACTCCAGCAAGGCACTGGATGTAAATCTTTCAAAAATGTATATGTCTACGCCGCTGAAATGAGCCTTGCATATTGTGAGTTGAACCGAAATCATCTCGGTGAATTTCAATTTGGTATTTGTAAAGCTGGCCTAGCCAGCCATGCAAAAAGGCTAAACTTCTTAATTAACTGTATGCAGTTCTATAATCTTCAGCTTTCTCACTTTTGACATGAATTTACTTACATTAATTAATTAAGCTACATATCACCCATTCATGCTTCCTAGCTTTTCCAGCACTGGAATGAAAATGATGCAAAACTTAATTAAAGCAGATGTTCAGTGAATAGCTGTTGCCATCCCACCAGCAGGGGGCAGGACTGCCCCTCATCATATCAAGCAATGCAGTGTGAGGCTTCCTATGCAGCTTGCGTGCTCCCTCCCTCTCCCCCTTGGCTTTGTTCAGCCATTTACTTTGTGTTTCTGTGGCTGTGTGTTTTGCTTCTTTCAACTGGTTTTAGGATCTAAACTGGTCAAAGACCATGGTGCGGCTGCTTAAGAAAGCTCACCAAAGCTTATTAATCTGCTATATAGCTGCGTGCTTTGGCAGTTGCACTGGACAGGACAGACAGGCACTGCAGTGGGTGATCATGTTAGCCCAGAAAATTGCAGTGTTAGGTCTCCCTTCACTGCAGGACATCTGTGACAGGAGAATCTGCAGATGGGCCAGCAGCATTGTCAGCAGTCTCACCCACCTCACCCAACAAATCGTCACTCTCATGAAACCTGTACAGGAGTGTTAATACCACAACACCCAGACTCCAGAACCATCTGTACCCCCAGGCCAACAGAAGGATCAAGAACTGCCAGCTGTGCCCCCACCCCAGGCACTATGGCAATGGTCACCCAGTTCACTGCACTCTGCACTTTACATGCACTTGCACCTGCTTTTTATACTGGACTGATAAGCACCAGTCACTTCATGTAACAGTTTCTTCTTTCCTACGGTCCTCATATCCATATATATTGTCATGTGCAGTTTGTTTGCTGGATTGATAGAAGCAGCCACTTTGCACTGCACATTCCGATTCCATACCCATATCTATACTTTACATTGTTATGTATAGTTACTGTATGTGTGCATGTCTGTGTTACCTTGGTAACTACATGTATTTGTTTTATTCAGTTTTGTTATGGATGTGTGTCTTTTATATGCTTATCTACTATATCCTTGTCTGTTTTCATTTTTCTTTTTTGCAGCATTTGGAGGAGAAAACAAAATACAAATCTCATTGTTTCCTGTACGTATGACAACAACTTGCTTGAATATGACAGTTTTTCATTAGTTTCATTCTGTGTTTGGCTCTTTGTTCTTTTCTCTTGTCTTTTTGCTCTCCTCCACTGGCCTCGGCCCTAGGGTCCCTTGTTCCTTACCCTGCGTGGCCATGGAACCGCAAAGTCTCTTAGCCAGGCCAGACCTGCATTACGAAGGACTATCTTAATAAACAAACTGCTCCATCTCTCTGGCTAATTAATTGGCCTGCTTCGCTGCACCAAAGCGGTTTGGGAATAAAGACACTGAGTTCCATCACAAGCGACTCTCTGAGTGAGTGGAGTCTTTGGCTCTGTAGCCCTTCGTGATGGTGTCTGTATCTCATGGCCTGCTGTTCCCTTGCAGGCTGCTCTTTCAGTGTAGACACATGGCCCTCATATAGATTCATGCTAGAATGCCATGCAGGGATTTTTATTTATCCGTTCTACACGTATAAGAAGATAGACCCATATTTTCCAAATATCGCTGAGTTTTTGTGAGTTCCGTCCAGTTTTTCCAGGATACTCTCGACAGCCCAAACTTCCAGCAAACACTGTCCCTCTGCTGTACAGCAAAGTGATTCCTTGTTATCATGTCTGTTAAATATTTAATCTGTACTCGTAATTTTTTTATCCTCGATGTAGTTTTGGGGGGAAAAAATGACATTATCTGTGCATCCTACCTGATCCATTCCTTCCGAGTCCTGCTCATGTAATGTGAATTCAGGTGTTTCATTCAGACGCATTGCCAAAAGCCTTGCAGTTTGGTTTACAATTATTTGTGAAATAATGTGTCGTTCTGAAGATCTCAGTGAATTCTAGCCTGCTATTGTCATGGGATACCTCCTTTGCAACAAGTCAGTTTGTGAAATTCTTTTCCTACTACATATTTCACAGTCATCTGTAAGTGGTATTATTACAAAGTGAAAGCGTTTAGGAACAGAAACCCAGCCACAAAGTAGCAGGCCATGTGAAGTAACTAAGTGTGAAGTGCTAAGGTGCATATTGTGTAAAAATTGCTAATGCTTTGTCGACTCGGTAACTTCATAGTTCCAAACTTTCTCTGGCATTAACTCCTGCACAAACGCTGTGCACTGGGAGATTCAGGAAATGGGCTTCCATGGCTGAGCAGCTGCATGCAAGCCTCACATCACCAAGCGCAATGCCAAGGGTTGGATGGAGTGGTGTAAAGCACACCACCACTGGACTCTGGAGCAGTGGAAACGTGTTATGTGGAGTGACGAATCATGCATCTCCGTCTTATGGATGAGTCTGTATTTCCGTTTAAATAATGTATGGGTATACTGTTAGAATTACATATATACACACTATCAAAAACACCTGTGAATGAGACTAATTTAGTTGTTCACGAAGTCAGATACAACCTGTGGAAGCAAAACTAAAACATACTATTGCCCATTATAGAGTGACCCATTCTCTTTGCAACTGAGTAATCACAATTAAGTGCAATTAACCATAATGAAACTGCACACAGATACATTAAAGGTGAATGTAATTTACTATGATGAAAAGCTTCCAAAATGCCCATTGTGCTTCAGCGTTTCTCCTTTTCTCCAGTCGTCCGCAGGTCCTGTGTTTATTAGGTGATCTGTGATGTAGGAGATCCTGAGAATGGCTGCCGCTCCAAGGATGATTGGCAGGTGGCTTTTCCCAGGAACAGTGGGCTGGAAACGTCTGGGATCTGGAGTGAAGATAGAAACAGTGGAAGGGAACAAGCAGAGGGTGTGGGGGGGACGAGCAGAGGGTGTGGGGAGGAACAAGACTTCAGGGCAAGTTAAAGTTTATTGGAACACAGGAGAGCAACATGCCCTTGATATGATGCTTAATAAATAGACAATAAATTAAACACAAATACATAATAAGACTAATGATTTTTATGTGTGTCGTTTAAACGGAATGAAATCAAATTAACTTACCTGGGGATTTTGGTAATTCTGACTCTAAAGAAAAATAATACTAAAAAGAGCAGCTTAAAAATTTACTTAAAATATGCATTTTTCTCTTAATAAACGTTAAACATTATCATTAAACATTCCACACATCCATCCATTCATCCATCCATTTTCCAAACCGCTTATCCTACTGGGTCGCGGGGGGTCCGGAGCCTATCCCGGAAGCACATTCCACACATACATAAAATTTATCTGAATTGATACTTCCTGATGCTGTTATAATTATTTTATTGTCCCAAAACACTCACATCATCAGCAGAATAACCACAATTTTATCATTTTCTTTTTATCCGTCTGGCTCTTCTCTGTCTTCAGAACTTCAGAGGTTCACTTTAATATAATTACTTATCACCATTTCAACGTCTTCTATCTCCACCCGACACACATCCATCTACATCGGCAGTTTCCTCCTGACCGCCTTTGATATTTACAACCTCCACCAGTACATCACTTATTATTAATATTTGCATTATGGCTACATCTCTCACCACACCCTCAATAATTACTTCCCTTACTTCTACCCCCACAATCCCAACATTTCCATCTCCAGAATTTACTTCTGCAAGCCCAAACTGACGCACTTGGACTTGCAAAGCCTCCACCTTCACATTTCCTTTAGTATCCTCCACCTTAACCACCTTCACATTCACCTCCACCTCACCTTGCTTCCCATTGCCTCCATTTTGCACTTTATTAATACATACATTCACCTCTTTCTCCTCCACCTGTACCCTAGATGTCGCCCCCACATGTCTTACCCTCTCTGCCACCTCCACCTTTTCCCCACTAATCCCACCCTTTACCTCACCTACCCCCTTACTGGTCCTATTCTTCCTGACCTTCTTCTTTTTGTGAAGGTAATACGTCTTGTAAATTTCCCACTCTTCAGGTGTCAGGCCATAATTGTTCTGAAGTCTCAGAGAAAATGCCAGCATTGCCATTTACTCTCACACCCTCCCCTCCCTTACACCAGTCAGTCACACTTCCCAGTCCCCCATCAGAAACAGGTGCTTCTCTTTCTAAAATAAATGAGAGTCTGATCTGTATGATGTTTCTGCATAACAATAACAAGCATCTGCTGATGTTGTTCTTCCTATGGTTTGTGATTCAGAATACCCCAATACAGATGATGTACTTGCTGCCCCCTGCTGACCATCTTGAAATGTGTCAGTTCAGTCAGAATCAGTTTTATGAGCCAAGTACACATGTATACAAAGATTGTGACATGGTGTATTTGATCCAAATAACATAAAAACAAAAACTAAGGTTAAGGGGGGCGAAGAGGGGATAAGTTATGAAGATAAGCAAAACAAATTATGTCATTTAAATAAATTTAAGCATAGACTGAAGTGGCAAGATACAGTTGCCCAGTGGCAGAGTGCGGATCAGGTGTTGAGCAGTGCAGTCACTCGTGGGAGGAAGTTGTTCTTGTGTCTTGGTGTTGTGGTTCAGATGGACCAGAACCGTCTCCTAGAGGAGAGAACTTGGAGGAGTTCATGGCCGGGGTGGGAGGGGTCGGTGATGATCTCGCCAGGTCACCTTTGTGTTCTTGGGGTGAGGCTGCAGCCAATGAGCTTCTCTGCCACTCGGATGACACTCTGCAGCCTCCCAATGTCTTATATAAATTGTTTAAGATTAATTGTTCTGACTATCATTAGGAAAATAGTGATACTGAATGGGGAGTCTTATGTTTACCGCTACATTAACACCATGTGCCTCATCTACAATAATATAACCTGAATGTATTATTCTGCGTTCAAGCAGCTAATCTGCTGAATATGTTTCATTATTCTTAGTTTACTTTCAGAAATGACTTTATCTTAGGAATCTTTACTTACTGACAGGTCCTTTGGCATGTGATGAAGAAGGAGGGAATAATGATAAACTGAGGTAAGCATTCACCAGCATTAACAGCAGTGTGGGGGTCCAGGTAGCAGCATTTACAGCAATATGAGGGTCCAGCTAGCAGCATTTACAGCAGTGTGGGGGTCCAGCTAGCAGCATTAACAGTAGTGTGGGGGTCCAGGTAGCAGCATTTACAGTAGTGTGGGGGTCCAGGTAGCAGCATTAACAGCAGTGTGGGGGTCCAGCTAGCAGCATTTACAGTAGTGTGGGGGTCCAGGTAGCAGCATTTACAGTAGTGTGGGGGTCCAGGTAGCAGCATTAACAGCAGTGTGGGGGTCCAGTTAGCAGCATTTACAGCAGTGTGGGGGTCCAGGTAGCAGCATTTACAGCAGTGTGGGGGTCCATTTAGCAGTATTTACAGCAGTGTGGGGGTCCAGGTAGCAGCATTTACAGCAGTGTGGGGGTCCAGCTAGCAGCATTTACAGCAGTGTGGGGGTCTTGCTAGCAACATTAACAGCAGTGTGGGGGTACGGCTAGCAGCATTTACAGTAGTGTGGGGGTCCAGCTAGCAACATTTACAGCAGTGTGGGGGTCCAGGTAGCAGCATTTACAGCAGTGTGGGGGTCCAGGTAGCAGCATTTACAGCAGTGTGGGGGTCCAGGTAGCAGTATTTACAGAAGTGTGGGGGTCCAGTTAGCAGTATTTAGAGCAGTGTGGGGGTCCAGCTAGCAGCATTTAGAGCAGTGTGGGGGTCCAGCTAGCAGCATTTACAGCAGTGTGGGGGTCCAGCTAGCAGCATTTACAGCAGTGTGGAGGTCCAGTTAGCAACATTTACAGTAGTGTGGGGGTCCAGCTAGCAACATTTACAGCAGTGTAGGGGTCCAGCTAGCAGCATTTACAGCAGTGTGGGGGTCCAGCTAGCAGTATTTACAGCAGTGTGGGGGTCCAGCTAGCAGCATTTACAGCAGTGTGGAGGTCCAGTTAGCAACATTTACAGTAGTGTGGGGGTCCAGCTAGCAACATTTACAGCAGTGTAGGGGTCCAGCTAGCAGGATTTACAGCAGTGTGGGGGTACAGTTAGCAGTATTTACAGCAGTGTGGGGGTCCAGCTAGCAGCATTTACAGTAGTGTGGGGGTCCAGGTAGCAACATTTACAGCAGTGTGGGGGTCCAGTTAGCAACATTTACAGCAGTGTGGGGGTCCAGCTAGCAGCATTTACAGCAGTGTGGGGGTCCAGCTAGCAGCATTTACAGCAGTGTGGGGGTCCAGTTAGCAACATTTACAGTAGTGTGGGGGTCCAGCTAGCAGCATTAACACTAGTGTGGGGGTCCAGGTAGCAGCATTTACAGTAGTGTGGGGGTCCAGCTAGCAACATTTACAGCAGTGTGGGGGTCCAGCTAGCAGCATTAACACTAGTGTGGGGGTCCAGGTAGCAGCATTTACAGTAGTGTGGGGGTCCAGCTAGCAACATTAACAGCAGTGTGGGGGTCCAGTTAGTAGCATTTACCTGGTCATACAGTCATGGGAAACTTCCATTATAATTATGAGAATAAGAATATTGTTTTTGTTTTTTTACTTAACTATAATTTCCTTGAGATGATATCCCGTTCAGGGTGAGTCCCTGCCTTGTGCCCTGTGCTGCTGGATGGATGAAATTTAGAAAACACTATAACATGTTATGTAATAACCATAGTATACCTGGCCTTTAAAATAGCTCCTGTTCCTCACATGTATCCTGTGTAACAGTACAGATTTGGGTGTGCCATGTTGTTATAAAGCATGTCAGACTTTACTCTTCAAATCGAGCCTCTTATTCAGCTCCTTGGTCCAGCTCTCTCTGCATGTAGGACTGGGCTTATTGGTGCTGCTGTTGATGGTTATAATTCTGTCACAGTAAATTCACTGCCTTGTTCTTCAGATTAAAATGTGTTACGTGTGACTGACAGAGACACTGATGTATTATATGTCTGACAGGTGGGAGCAGGTTCTGGATGCTGTACTGAAAGCTGGGACTGGTGTGTTTTATCTGATCTGCACCATCATCGCCATTCAGCTGCACTGGAGCTCGTAGAAATATATGTGTTTTTACTTTAATAAGTCCATTGTTTTCTTCTCCAAAATATAAGATAAAATGGAATGCCGAGAATACATTATCGAGATGAGGTTGCGTATTTATTTAGAGGAGAGACTTCTTGTAAAACTCCGCGCTCCACAGCAGCTGCAGCCAGACTCTCTTGGGAAAGGCTGAAGTTCTCCCACGCTCTAGGGAGAAGACTTCGCCGTTACCTCTCCATTAATCTCCTTTAATGATAGTGTCTCCCGCCCACGATTACGGGTGTGCGTTCATGACATTCGGTGAGTACAATATCCTTCCCGTATTTGATGTAGTTAATTTCCTTTCTCGATGCACGGTGATCATATAATTCTGCCCGATCGTTTATATAGTACTTTTCTGCACTATGTTATATTCACGTAACTTTATGTTACACTGGACTACACGCGTATGTTAGAAGAACGCCCTCGGAGGGTCATACACGCAAATTCATTCGTGATCCTGTGGCATCATCTAGTGCCTATATGGTCTAATTATCGTAATTAGTTTCACACTTAAGTAATGTTTAGCAATTGTTTTTCTCGATTGTATTCATTTTAGAACCACCCCCACACGGAGTTATTTCAGCTACTGTTTACTTAATGAGAAACATACTGGATTGGCCTGTGCACACTGGTTCGTTATTGTACTGCTAACTGCTGCATCGAAGAAGTAAACTTAATGAAAGACATCATCCCTGGCTGTGCTCTGACCAGCACTCTTCTGCGAGCCCCATCCCTAAACCACGAGTTAGTTTAATCCTCCCCATTGCATCTGAGCTCCTTGATCATCACCATGGGTGAGAGTTACAGTAAGGAAAAGGACAGAGACAGGCAGGACTGCAACATTTTTTTTTATAAGAGAAATATAGTTTTCGAACCTCACAATTAACAGCCAGTCTAAAATATCAGTTTGTCCTAATCAGCTTCAGTAATTTGCTCTAAACACAACTTTAAAAAAATGAAATAACTAAAATGAGAAATCTATCATTTGTATAATTAAATATTCAATTAATTATTTATAACATTTATTATTCAAGACATTTTTGAATGAGTTTTCTAAACCAAACATCACATGAAAGTTATAACTAAAAAGCAGTGTTAATGATATTCTGATGATTCAAGTTCTTTTATTTTGTGGATATCAAAATATTCCAGGCAGCTTTTTCAGGTCACTTCTTTTGACGCCATTTTGACTTGCACTGTTCACTTTTCGGTCCTTTCTATGTGGTGTGAGGCCTCCAGAGACACTCTGCTGATACGCTGACATCCTTCCACTTATCTGTATTTTTCAGTACAGGACTGTCTCAAAAGTGCTAAGAGTGTTGAAGTTTTTGAAATTTCTATATATACATGTAATAAATCTCTGAAATAAATACATGAAAGCAAGGGCGTTACAGCTAAAGCAGAGCTTACTGACCTGATGGTTATGCCGAATGGCTAATAAATGCAGTTTGCAGTTCAGTCAACAGGGTGCTGGGGGTGGGCTGTAGGCCCTTAATGTGGGGGCACAGGGGGCACAGGGGTCAGACCCAGCCTGGCACATCCACTTAGAGCCCGTGTCCAAACTGCTCTTAGCCAATAACTGAGCTGCGTGGAACCTTGTAAATAATTAACCACTCTTCCAAACTTTGATACACTCTTCCACATGTGTACGATCGATTAAATCCTCCAAAATCTCACAAAATGTTTGATATGATATACTATAATTTTTTATCTTGATTGAATTGCAATGCTGCTGGATGTTAGTGCCATTTCAACAGTGAGTCATTTTTCCTCAGAAAAGGAAAAAAAAAGCCTTATTGAATTGCAAGTTAATAAATATTAACAATACTGTAATGGAATTAATGACACTCTGACAACGTTGATGTTCTTCTCAACTGCATTTCATACGGCATTTCAACATCTGTACTAGAACAGCACAGTTCTCAGATGGTCAGTGACCTGGTGAGCAAAGTTCCAGACTTATTGACCAACCTGGGCTCCTCTTTATCAGGGTCAGAGACTCCATGGACGAGTACCTGAAACGCCTCCGCAAGTATGTGTGGGAACCAAAACAGGCGCTAGAAGAGACCAACTTCTGGTGCACCCAAAATATACAGGTCCTGGATAGTATATAAAATGTATAATTGGTTTTGTTTTCGATAAATTATTTGATATATATATATATATATATATATATATATATATATATATATATATATATATATATATATATATAAAGGATAATTTATATAATAATGTTTTCTACTCCAAAAGTATAGGTTATAGCCGATATATACTTTAGAAAGATTTCAGTACTTCCCTGCGAATCATCAATACTGCCTTCTCAATTAGAATCTTTGTGATGTTTCGACTCAAAAAATGTATTTAATAATTAATATTTCATAACTGAATAGTTTTCGTTGTGAGCCGGCATGGTGGTGCAGTGGTTAGCACTGTTGCCTCACACCTCTGGGACCCGGGTTCGAGTCCCTGCCTGGGTCACATGTGTGTGGAGTTTGCATGTTCTCCCCATGTTGTTTTCCCCCATAGTCCAAAAACATGCTGAGGCTAAATGGACTTGCTAAATTGCCCGTAGATGTGCATGTGAGAGTGAATGGTGTGTGAGTGTGCCCTACGTTGGGCTGGTCCCCCATCCTAGGTTCTTCCCTGCCTGGTGCCCATTGCTTCCAGGTTAGAGTCCGGACCCCCCGCGACCCAGTAGGATAAGCGGTTTGGAAAACGGATGGATGGATAGTTCTCATTTTAACCTATTCCATTGTTATTGCAGATACAAAACTGTGATTAAAGCAAGTCAATAAAACTGATTAGGGCTTAGTGATTAGGGCACACTGAATAGGACATACTGATTAGGGCATAGTTAATGATAAGTAAACCTTATCATTTGCATCACAGCAGACAAACTTATGTACCTTTATGTGATACCTTATCATTTACATCACAGCAGACACACTTATGTACCTTTATGTGATACCTTATCATTTACATCACAGCAGACACACTTATGTGCCTTTATGTGATAACCTTATCATTTACATCACAG
This sequence comes from Brienomyrus brachyistius, assembly GCF_023856365.1. Lineage (NCBI taxonomy): Eukaryota > Metazoa > Chordata > Actinopteri > Osteoglossiformes > Mormyridae > Brienomyrus > Brienomyrus brachyistius. Next base: position 26,770,503 of record NC_064536.1, on the reverse strand, counting down.
CAGACACACTTATGTACCTTTATGTGATAACCTTATCATTTACATCACAGGAGACACACTTATGTGCCTTTATGTGATACCTTATCATTTACATCACAGCAGACACACTTATGTACCTTTATGTGATAACGTTATCATTTACATCACAGGAGACACACTTATGTGCCTTTATGTGATACCTTATCATTTATATCACAGCAGACACACTTATGTACCTTTATGTGATAACCTTATCATTTACATCACAGCAGACACACTTATGTACCTTTATGTGATAACCTTATCATTTACATCACAGGAGACAAACTTATGTACCTTTATGTGATAACCTTATCATTTACATCACAGCAGACACACTTATGTACCTTTATGTGATAACCTTATCATTTCCACTCATTCAATGCAGTTTAATACTGTTAATTGCCTCTGGTTGCAATAACATATTTATGGTGCGATATTTGTCTTTTACATCCCATTCACGCTCTGCTGTTATATTGTTGTATTGTCTATTTATTGCATTTTTTCTTTCACACTTTGTATTTTGTTGTCTGTTGCTGTATATTGAACCATTACCCATGGAGAAACATTGTCTCCTTTCACTATGTACCTGTACACAGCTGCTGATGTCAATGTGGGAACCTTGAACCTTAAACTGAAAATGGGCCATTTACTGTTAACTGCCTAATGAATTTACTACTTCTTCTGCATCTGGGACAGCACTGGTCTAACTTTTCTTGCTATTCTTTGTTGTTCAGCCTAATCAAGACCCTCATTTGCCCTCCTAAATCTTGCAAAACACCATTGTGAGTAATCCACATGCCCAAGGTAAGACTGGAGGGAATTGTAATGTACTGTATAACATTTTCCTCTGCACTAAGCCTTATTTCATGAATGAGTGATATATATCACAGTGAATAACCCCATACTGTAGTCTTCATTCATCTCATAAAGTTTTTAGGTTAACAGTCCAGACCCAGATTATGCCTAAAGCAGACAAAATAGGATTTTTGATGATGAATAGTTTGGCAGGACAGTTTGGTGTAAGACTGGGCTTAATCCATCTCTTATAAATGGCGTCATTTTGTTTTAAATCACAAATGATCTATTTTAAAAGTCTGAAACAGTCTGAATATCATGAATAAGAGCAAATAAAAATGCCAGTTTAAAGTAAAGCTGTGAAATTGCATCTTTAATAAGTTTATAGTTAAGTATATATGTGGAGAAATTCAAACAATTCAAGCAATAAGCCTTAGTACATGACTGCAGGAAATGTCATTACAGCATTTATTAATTTACATTCAGCAATGTAATATACAGTAGTGCAATGCTAAGATATAGTTTTCTTTATAGGCAAAGAAAAAACTAAATAGGTTACGTTCATGCAGTAAACCTGAATACATGTTTGTCTGGAAATGTGATACTTCTATTAATTCACATTCAGCAATGTAATATGCAGTAAAGCAATGTCAAATGAAGGCTGTCAATACATTAAACAAGCATGACATTTTCCGTTTTGTCAATCTAACATAGGAAATGTCCTTTATGGATGGCAGGTCATCATGGCCAGATCTGCAAGTTAAACATTATCAGTTGTCTAATGTTCTTCTGAAATGTGGTAAAATGTTCAATCAGCTGATTTGTTTGTCTCCAGCTGTCATACAATCTGTTGACAAAGTCTTCAGAAACATTCATCTCAGACATTCTGAAAAACTTCTTTAACAGCTTCTGAAAGTCCTTCTGATAGTGACCCACCACAGTGCTGACAGTATCTACCTGAGCGTCAAGCTTTGTCGTCTCTGCTGTTGTGAGCCGTACCTTGTGGATGAGCCCAGAACTTCATGGCACATGGCTTTATTTCACCATCGTGCAACATGGAGTTCCTCAGACAGGTTAGCTGCTCGCTCAGATGTTTCTCCAGACATTTGGTCTCTGCTAGAGCCTGTGCCGGATCATGCAGATACATGCTGAGGCGTTTCATTTACTCGTCTACAGAGTCCCTGATGCCTGAGGCCTTTTCCTCAGCGAAGACACGCCGCATCATGTTCAGGCTGCTGTCGTCGGGCCCCTGGACCAAAACATTGACTATGACACTGAGGGCGAGGGAGACGACCAATGCACCCAGTCCGACTGCAGTTGGAACAGATTTAAAAGCAGATAACGCAGAGCCCAGGTTTCTCACATAGTCCGGAGCTTTGCTCTCCAGGGATCTGTGGTCTACCGGGATCTGTGGTCTTCTAGCACAGCTACTGAATTCAGTCCTAAATACGCAGTGAAGGATTTGTCGATTGTAATGTCAGGATGCTCGGGATGTAGAGAGCATGAGAGTCATTATGGCTTCATGCATTTAAATTTCTGTTGGATAACTCTGGCCTCCACCCATAATGTAAAGAAAAGAAATGAGATTCCTACAAGCAACAAATCAGATTCCTACAAGATTAACTTACCCACAGGTCATGATATTTGGCTTTTTTATCGTGCCTTTCATGCAGCTTCTGTCTAACTGAGATTTGATTGCAGTTTCCTTGGAACAATCGATGTAAAGCTTTGATGGAATGGAAGGCGTTTTGTCTTCTTTCCGTGTACCTGCTCAGTAATCCAATGCCACTATAGGGTTTGCTTTAATACGGACGTCTCAAGTAGTTAATAGTAGCTGGAAGTAATAGTAGTAATAGTAGACGGAAGTCTAAAGCTGTCAGCAGTAGCGGAATTCGGATCTGCGTCAGTCTGTCGAGTCGCTATCACGGTGTACAACGTGCTTTACGGCAACTCCCAGGATAGGCTGAAGTTCTCCCGTGCCCCAGAAATATTCCATGTTAAATATTGCTACAGTTTACGGATTTACTGTCAGTCATTCTAATCATTCCCACATTCGGTGCTTTGTTTGTAATCTGTATAGCATCTGCTAGTGTGGGATGACCTGGGCACAACTCAGACGCCGTCTCCAGGGCTATCAGCTTTGTTGCGTTTGCCATTTTATCCTTCTGCACTACATCTTTTGGCAGAGTGGCTGGAATTTCTTTGGGCATTGTTACAACCTTACCATTTACCATCACAGCAGACACACTTATGTTAAAAAACACCCTAAATACGTTTAGAACTACAAATGAACTTTCTTCTGTAGATTCTTGTTTTTATATATATATCACAATTCCAACCCTCCTCGTTTATCCGGACTTGGGACCGGCAAAAATGACCCCAAAGACATACTCTGGCCGAATTACTTATTTTTACCAGGGCAGGGTCAGCCAGCGGCGGTTCATTTGGTAAACATCTGTTCTGACTGCAGCTGGGCGGGGCTGCTGCGTCTGTCTGTGAGCCTTTGGGACGGGAGAGGATCGCACGGCAGCACCCGCTGTTCGGTGAGAAGAGTAAGAACGATATGTGCTTCCACTTCAGAGTCTTCAGAAGAATCCAATAACACTAGAAAAAAGTCACTAGATTTGTCGCTAGTCGCTTTCTTGAAAACGAGTCGCTAGAGGGGTCTAAGAAGTCGCTGAGTTGGCAACACGGCGTACAAGTACAGCAGCTCCCAGGAAAGGCTGAAGTTCTCCCGCGCCCCAGAGAGAAGACTTCGCCGTTACCTCTTCATTAATCTCCTTTAATGATAGTGTCTCCTGCCCACGATTACGGGTGTGCATTCATGACATTCGGTGAGTATAATATCCTTCCCGTATTTGATGTAGTTAATTTCCTTTCTCGATGCACGGTGATCATATAATTCTGCCCGATCGTTTATATAGTAGTTTTCTGCGCTATGTTATGTTAACGTAACTTTATATTACACTGCTGTCCCGTTCGCTGAAATTATAACTTTACTGCTGTTATTCGCGTATGTTAGAAGAACGCCCCCGGGTAATCCCGTGGCGCTATCTAGTGGCTATTTGGTCTAACTATCGTAATTAGGTTCACACTAAAGTAATGTTTAGTAATTGTTTTTCTCGATTGTATTCATTTTAGAACCACCCCCACACGAAGTTATTTCAGCTACAATTTACTTAATGAGAAACATACTGGATTGGCCTGTGCACACTGGTTCGTTATTGTACTGCTAACTGCTGCATCGAAGAAGTAAACTTAATGAAAGACATCATCCCTGGCTGTGCTCTGACCAGCACTCTTCTGCGAGCCCCATCCCTCAACCACAAGTTTAATCCTCCTACATTCTAACAAAAGGGATCACATTATTATTACTTTTCCTCCCCATTGCATCTGAGCTCTCTGATCATTACCATGGGTGAGAGTTACAGTAAGGAAAAGGAAGACATCATGATCTCAGGGATGTTCAGTATAGCTGAAACATATGGTGTGATTCCTGATATTACCATCGACGGCTCCTTACTCATGTACTCAGGACTGAATTCAACATCTGTACTAGAACAGCACAGTTCTCAGATGGTCAGTGACCTGGTGAGCAAAGTTCCGAACTATATGACCAACCTGGGCTCCTCTTTATCTGCTTTCGAACTTGTACCAAACGCAGTTGGATTGGGCGCGTTGATCATCTCCTTCCTATTAGACCTCACGGTCAGTTCTTTGATCAAGGTTCCCGAGGACAGCCCCCTGAACATGATGCAGCGGGTCTTCGCTGAGGAAAAGGCCTCGGGGGTCAGAGACTCCATGGACGAGTACCTGAAACGCCTCCACAAATATGTGTGGGAACCAGAACAGGCGCTAGAAGAGACCAGACGTCTGGAGAAGCAGCTGAGCGAGCAGTTGACCCGTCTGAGGAACTCTATGCTGAAGGACGGCCAAATGAGCTCCCGCGCCATGAAGATCTGGGTCAACGGCGCAGCGTTCCATGCTCAGATGCTAATCCACGAGGCGCGGCTCATGATGGCGGGATATGGATCGAAGGAAGAAAAGAACCTTGATGTTCGAGTAGCTTCTGTCCACAACATGGTGAACCACTATCAAAAGGACTTGGAGGACTTGTTAAAGGAGTACAAGAGCTATAAGCGCACTAACATGCACTTGCAGATAGAAGTGTCAAAGTGTGGGTTTCGTTATGCGTTTTCTTGCCAGCACCACATGTGCTATATTTATGACGAAGAGCTTGGAAAGAGTACAAGAAAAAATCCTAGAACACTCTTCCATGATTATTATGAGAAAAGCATTTGTCACGGATCATTGGACGCCTACATCAACTACATGTTCAGCAACTGGGGCCAGATAAAAAAGCTGAGCGAGTATTTTACTGTCCTTAATACTAACATAAGGGAACTGATAACACAAAACAGGAATTTTACCATGAAAAATGTGTAGCAAGCAGAACACAAGCAGAAGTATCCATGACCATGAGCTGTTCATTTTAAATAATGAATGTTCTTAATTAGCTGATTAGTAGAATGAAGTGTGCTGGGATCAGGGAGGTCACTATTCAATCAGAGCAGGGCTACACCAGAACCAGGACTGGGAAACACTGACCTACAGGTTACATGTGATGTGTACCCAGTAACTGAGTGGAAGATGGACATTGTAAATATTGAATATATTTTATATGGAATTTTTCACATTATACTTACTTCATGAAGAGGAGCATTAGCCAGGCAGTCCTAACCCAAACACACCAGTGTGTTTATGGAACAGTATGAAATGGGTTGTCACTCTTGATGTGTAATCTTTGTGTAAAATGCACCTTTATTCAAACGGTAAAGGGTGACCTTTACACCAGGGGTTTGTCTCCACCATTATATCCATTGTTCTTGTCAGTTGTATAGTATTTCAGTGCTGAAAAGAGAGAATGAAATAAAGGAAAGGAGAACCGGGAGAAAAGTGCGACCGTTTTGGGGGTAAGTGCCACAAGAGATTTTTATTTCCATGCTCCCAGCTCACATATTCCAGGCAGCTTTTTCAGGTCACTTCTTGGAGCCATTTTGACTTGCACTGTTCACTTTTCGGTCCTTTCTAGCTGATTGTAAGCACATGTAGTGTGAGGCCTTCAGAGACACTCTGCTGATACGCTGACATCCTTCCACTTATCTGTATTTTTCAGTACAGGACTGTCTCAAAAGTGCTAAGAGTGTTGAAGTTTTTGAAATTTCTATATATACATGTAATAAATCTCTGAAATAAATACATGAAAGCAAGGGCATTACAGCTAAAGCAGAGCTTACTGACCTGATGGTTATGCCGAATGGCTAATAAATGCAGTTTGCAGTTCAGTCAACAGGGCGCTGGGGGTGGGCTGTAGGCCCCTAATGTGGGTGCACGGGGGTCAAACCCAGCCTGGCACATCAACTTAGGGTCCGTGTCCAAACTGCTCTTACACAATAACTGTAAATATTCAACCTTGTAAATATTCAACCACTCTTCCAAACTTTGATACACTGTGCACAATCGATTAAATCCTCCAAAAACTCAGAAAATGTTTGTTACAATATACAATAAATTTTATTTTGATGGAACTGAAAGTTAATAAGTACTTACAACACTATAATGAAATTAACCCCACTCTGACTACACTGATGTTTATCTGAACTACATTTCATTGCAGAAATCAAACATTTGTAAAGAAAGGAAAATAATCCTAAATATGTGTTCTGTTCAAAATGTTTATTCCCAAATGAGGATCTTTTCACATTTTATTACCAATAAAAGGAAGTCTTGTTTTCACCTGAGTAGCATTTAATGGACAGTATTAAAACACACACACAGGCACGCACACACACGCAGACACACATGCACACACACACACACACACACACATGCACACACGGGCATACACCACTTCCATTGGGAGTTAATTTTTGACAAGTTTAGGTAACCACTGTTGTACTGTGGTCATGGTCATAATTTAAACATGGACTTTGCATGATCAAACACATTTGCACAGCACTGGGTTGCTATATTAGATCCTAATGTATAGTTCATGTCCCATTCCAGCCACATCTTCATCTGCGTTTGTACCAGCTTGAATTCTCATATTTTCACCATGGGTGGGAGACAGTCTATGTCTAATGAAGAAGTAGAGACGTTTGTCACCAATTTGTTAATAGGAGTTGAGACCGTTTTAAAAGACAGTGGCCTTCTGCCTGATATTGGCATTGATGGGTCCTTGACAAAGTATTCTGGATTGGATTCAACAGATGTACTTCAAGACTACAGTTCTCAAGTCGTTAGCCACCTGCAGATCAAAGGTCCAGACTACATAAATAGTCTGGGGTCTGCTTTAGCCCCCTTAACAAATGTACCGAACGCTGTTGGGATTTGCGCATTGGTCATCTCCATCGCCCTAGACCTTGTGGTCAGTTCTTCGGGCAGAAAAGACAGCGGCAGCACCATGAACATGATACGTCGCGTGTTCGCAGAGGAAAAGGCGTTCGGTGTGAAAGACACCATGGATGAGTACATAAAACGGCTCCGTATGCACATGCGAGATCCTGCACGGGCTCTGGAAGAGACTCAACGCCTGGAGAAGCAGCTGAGCTTGGCGCTGACCACTCTAAGGAATTCCATGATGAGGCAGGAGGAAGTAAGTGCCCATGAGATGAAGCAATGGACGAATGGCGCAGCGTTCCACGCGCAGATGGTCATCCACGAGGCACGGCTCAAGATGGCGAGATACGGATCGAGAAAGAGTCAAGACGGATACGAGTCAGAACTTAACAATCACATAACTACGATCAGCACCATGGTGCATGATTATAAAAAAGACCTAATGGAGCTGTTCAAGAGGTTCTACAGCATATCTCATATGAATCTTTCTGAAGACTTTTTCAACTCATTGTTCATGAGATTGGAGCAATCAAAAGAGCTGATTGAGTACTTCACCAGGCTGGAGACAAATGCAAAAAGACTGATAATGCAACATGAATCTTTTAAGATGCCTGGTCTGGCCTGATGTACTGTTGTTTGAGAAGATAACTAAACCTATAATGTAACTCAGTTAGAGGTACAAATGAGTTAACAGTAATAAAAATCATTTCAATTCATACAACGCTTTTGTCAAACACAAGGGCACTTTACAAGCAACGCTAAACGGAAACAACATAAAGGTATCTATGAACAACATTTATCAAGTCAATACAATAGATGAGCAGAAGAACCTGAACATTAGAGAGGGAGAGAAAGGATTAAGTTCCTTTGGTGTGTGTGAGAGTTTTTTAATAATGATAAACCAAAATGGTAAAAGAAAGGCAGACAAGCAAAATAGTGGTAAACATTTCTACAGCTTTACAAAAGAAAGTTAAAGAATTTAAGGAAGCTGTTCAGATTGTGTTTAGGTATTTAGATGAACAAAATGGAAAATGTGATGTTTATCATTTAAAACTATATTTCAACATTGCTCTACTCTATGTTAATGTAAATGAATGTAAATTAATAAATGCTGCAATGACATTTCCTGTAATCATGTACTGAGGCTTATGGCTTGAATTTCTCCACATATAAACTGAACTACAAACTTATTAAAGATGCAAACTCACAGCATTGCTTTAAACTGATCTTTTTATGCGCTCTTATTTATGGAATTCAGACTGTATGACACTATAAAATGGATCATTGGTCATTTGAACCGTAATCTGCCAGTTTACTAGACAGGGATTAAACATAGTCTCTGACTAAACTGTAATTCCAACAGATTCATCATTAAAAATCCTATTTTGTCTTGGGTTTAGGCATAATCTAGGTCTGGATTGTTAATATAAGACCATGTTTGTAACTGGACAAGCAAAACAAAAACACTGCACCCACAAAGGCAGACATACAAACACAACATATGTTATGAGATGAATGAAGACTACGAGATTGAACTGGCCTTATGTATCATACGTATATGAAATAAGAATCAAGGATCTGATTGTTATAGGGCAACAATAGGCAGGACCAACAACGTATTTGTTGCAACAGAAATAAAGGCACCGAACCCCAGACATACTGAGCATCAACAAGTCTAACTAATCTGTATGCCCTAATCACTATGCCCTAATCTGTATTCCCTAATCAGTGTGCCCTAATCAGTATGCCCTAATCAGTATGCCCTAATCAGTGTGCCCTAATCTGTATGCCCTAATCTGTATTCCCTAATCAGTGTGCCCTAATCAGTGTGCCCTAATCATATGCCCTAAGATGTATGCCCTAATCACTATGCCCAAAGCTGTATGCCCTAATCACTATGACCTAATCAGTATGCCCTAATTAGTGTGCCCTAATCATTATGCCCTAATCAGTATGCCATAATCTGTATACCCTAATCTGTATGCCCTAATCAGTGTGCCCTAATCACTATGCCCTAAACTGTATGCCCTAATCACTATGATCTAATCAGTATGCCCTAATTAGTGTGCCCTAATCACTATGCCCTAAACTGTATGCTCTAATGACTATGCCCTAATCTGTAAACCCTAATCACTATGCCCTAATCACAATGCACTAATCAGGGTGCCCTAATCACTATGCACTAATCTGTATGCCATAATCAGTGTGCCCTAATCACTATGCTCTAAGATGTATGCCCTAATCAGTATACCCTAATCAGTGTGCCCTAATCATTATGCCCTAATCTGTATGCCCTAATCAGTGTGCCCTAATCACTATGCCCTAATCTGTATTCCCTAATCAGTGTGCCCTAATCACTATGCCCTAATCAGTGTGCCCTAATCACTATGCCCTAATCAGTTTAATTGATTTGCTATAAACACAGTATTGTATCTGCAATAAACATGGAATAGATTAAAATGAGAACTATTCAGTTATGAAATATTAATTATTAAATACATTTTTTGAGTCAAAACATCACAAAGATTCTAATTGAGAAAGTAGTATTGATGATTTGCAGGGAAGTACAGAAATCTTTCTAAAGTATATATATCGGCTATAACCTATACTTTAGAGTAGAAAATATTATTATAAATAATAAATTATATATATATACATATATACATTTATTGAAAACAAAACCAATTAACATTTTATATACTATCCAGGACCTGTATATTTTGAGTGCACCAGAAGTTGGTCTCTTCTAGCGCCTGTTCTGGTTCCCACACATACTTGCAGAGGCGTTTCAGGTACTCGTCCATGAAGTCTCTGACCCTGATAAAGAGGAGCCCAGGTTGGTCAATAAGTCTGGAACTTTGCTCACCAGGTCACTGACCATCTGAGAACTGTGCTGTTCTAGTACAGATGTTGAAATGCCGTATGAAATGCAGTTGAGAAGAACATCAACATTGTCAGAGTGTCATTAATTCCATTACATTATTGTTAATATTTATTAACTTGCAATTCAATTAGGCTTTTTTTTCTTTTTCTGAGGAAAAATGACTCGCTGTTAAAATGGCACTAACATCCAGCGGCATTGCAATTCAATCACGATAAAAAATTATAGTATATCATATCAAACATTTTGTGAGATTTTGGAGGATTTAATCGATCGTGCACATGTGGAAGAGTGTATCAAAGTTTGGAAGAGTGGTTAATTATTTACAAGGTTCCACCCAGCTCAGTTATTGGCTAAGAGCAGTTTGGACACGGACCCTAAGTGGATGTGCCAGGCTGGGTCTGACCCCTGTGCCCCCACATTAGGGGCCTACAGCCCACCCCCAGCACCCTGTTGACTGAACTGCAAACTGCATTTATTAGCCATTTGGCATAACCATCAGGTCAGTAAGCTCTGCTTTACCTGTAATGCCCTTGCTTTCATGTATTTATTTCAGAGATTTATTACATGTATATATAGAAATTTCAAAAACTTCAACACTCTTAGCACTTTTGAGACAGTCCTGTACTGAAAAATACAGATAAGTGGAAGGATGTCAGCGTATCAGCAGAGTGTCTCTGGAGGCCTCACACCACATAGAAAGGACCGAAAAGTGAACAGTGCAAGTCAAAATGGCGTCAAAAGAAGTGACCTGAAAAAGCTGCCTGGAATATTTTGATATCCACAAAATAAAAGAACTTGAATCATCAGAATATCATTAACACTGCTTTTTAGTTATAACTTTCATGTGATGTTTGGTTTAGAATACTCATTCAAAAATGTCTTGAATAATAAATGTTATAAATAATTAATTGAATATTTAATTATACAAATGATAGATTTCTCATTTTAGTTATTTCATTTTTTTAAAGTTGTGTTTAGAGCAAATTACTGAAGCTGATTAGGACAAACTGATATTTTAGACTGGCTGTTAATTGTGAGGTTCGAAAACTATATTTCTGTTATAAAAAAAAATGTTGCAGTCCTGCCTGTCTGTCACGCGAAATGCAGGACGGGCTGGACTGAAGATCGCTCAGGGAGCGCGAGCGATCCAAAATAGACAAGCAGGCAGGAATCGGGGTAAACGAGGGTTTAATCGGGCTTCGGGGAGCCGGGAACATTGGACGCAGACTGACATCAATGACAGACACGGGTTAGTACAAATCAGGAACTTAAATACATGAAACAAGGCAGCAGGAAACAAGACACGACTGGGCACGATCAGGAAATCACACGTGGGTAATTAGGGGGCGTGGCACACACGAGGAGCGGACGGAGCGGGCGTCACACTGTCTCTGCCCTAAAAGAGTCAGATATGACCTCGAGGATCTCTGAATACCTTATTTAATACAGCTAGCTAACACTCTTGGGTACCACTTTACAATAAGACTACCCTTAGAAAGGGATTATGACTGGATTATAACCCAGTTATTAATTAAGTTGTAACACTTTGTAAATCGTGAATACACAATTGTAAACTAATTATAACAGTTTTATTTTTATTAACAGTAACTACCATTTATAAGTGGCAAAAGGGAGCCTTATTGTAAAGTGGTACCCACTCTTGTGTTATATACTGTATGTATGATATACGGATGTGTGTGTATATGTGTGCCTTTGTGGGTGCAGTGATTTTTGTTTGTTTGTTTGTTCAGTTACATACATGGGTTTAGATATAAAGTCCAGACAAAAGGACATTTTCAATTATAAATATTGTGGCCTGACAGTTCAGTGCAGTGGGTCCGAATCCTCTTCCTGGCACCTCCCCGGCTCCAAATTGTTTTAAATAACCAATTATCCATTTTTAAAAGTGTCATACACTCTGAATGCTTTACATAAGAGTAAACAAAATGATGCGGTGACTTTAGTAAGTAATCTTTAATAATTGTATAGTTTATATGCAGCGAAAACGCTAAATAAGTTCCATTCAAGTAATAAGCCTCAATCCATAATTGCTGGAAATGTAGTTACAAAAACATTTCATTTTCATTCAGCAATGTGAAATGCAGTTAGAGTGATGTCAAGTTAAATTTTCATGATAACAAGCATCACATTTTCCCTTTTGTTAATCTACATGAAAACTATAGAGCTTCTCAGTACTATAATCATGTTACTTTTCCTATAAAGCGCATCACTTTATCACTGTGGAAATTAGCTATGTGAGTTATACAAAGCAGCAGTAAAAGCAAGTGGACGGTGCTTTTTCTTTGGGTGTGTCCCAAAGCCCATTCTAATGTGCTACATGACATGTCACCTGATGTAGTGGAACAGCTCATGGCTCATGGTCAAGGACACTTCTGCTTGTGTTCTGTTTGCTACACATGTTTCATGGAAAAAATCCTGTTTTGTGTTATCAGTTCCCTTATGTTAGTATTAAGGACAGTAAAATACTCGTTCAGCTTTTTTATCTGGCCCCAGTTGCTAAACATGTAGTTGATGTAGGCGTCCAATGATCCGTTACAAAATGTATCCTCAAAATTATTATCCGAGACAATTCTAGGATTGTTCTCTGTACTCATTCCAAGCTCTTTATCATAAACATAACACATTGGGTTTATGCAATGAACAGTGTAATACGCCCAACAGCCTTGATATTTTGTCATCAAGAGCATGTTAGTGCGTTTATAGCTCTTGTACTCCTTTAACAAGTCCTCCAAGTCCTTTCGATAGTGGTCCACCATGCTGCAGACAGAAGCTACTCGAACATCAAGGTTCTTTTCTTGCTTTGATCCATATCCTGCCATTATGAGCCGCGCCTCATGGATTAGCATCTGCGCATGGAACGCTGCGCCGTTGACCCAGATCTTCATGGCGCGGGAGCTCATTTGCCCGTCCTTCAGCATGGAGTTACTCAGACGGGTCATCTGCTCGCTCAGCTGTTTCTCCAGACGTTTGGTCTCTTCTAGCGCCTGTTCTGGTTCCCACACATACTTGCGGAGGCGTTTCAGGTACTCGTCCATGGAGTCTCTGACCCCCAAGGCCTTTTCCTCAGCGAAGACCCGCTGCATCATGTTCAGTGGGCTGTCCTCGGGAACCCTGACCGAAGAACTGACCATGAGGTCTAATAGGAAGGAGATGATCAACGCGCCCAATCCAACTGCGTTTGGTACAAGTTTGAAAGCAGATAAAGAGGAGCCCAGGTTGATCATATAGTTCAGAACTTTGCCCACCAGGTCACTGACCATCTGAGAACTGTGCTGTTCTAGTACAGCTGTTGAATTCAGTCCTGAGTACATGAGTAAGGAGCCGTCGATGGTAATATCAGGAATCACACCATATGTCTCAGCTATACTGAACATCCCTGAGATCATGATGTCTTCCTTTTCCTTACTGTAACTCTCACCCATGGTGATGATCAAGGAGCTCAGATGCAATGGGGAGGAAAAGTAATAATAATGTGATCCCTTTTGTTAGGATGTAGGAGGATTAAACTAACTTGTGGTTTAGGGATGGGGTTCGCAGAAGAGTGCTGGTCAGAGCACAGCCAGGGATGATGTCTTTCATTAAGTTTACTTCTTCGATGCAGCAGTTAGCAGTACAATAACGAACCAGTGTGCACAGGCCAATCCAATATGTTTCTCATTATGTAAACAGTAGCTGAAATAACTCCGTGTGGGGGTGGTTCTAAAATGAATACAATCGAGAAAAACAATTACTAAACATTACTTTAGTGTGGACCTAACTACGATAGTTAGACCATATAGCCATTAGATAACGCCACAGGATCACGAATGAATTTGCATGTAAGACCCCCCGAGGGCGTTCTTCTAACATACGCGAATAACAGCAGTAATAAAGTTATAATCTCCGCGAACAGGATAGCAGTGTAATATAAAGTTACGTGAACATAACATAGTGCAGAAAACTACCATATAAACGATCGGGCAGAATCATATGAACATCGTGCATCCAGAAATGAGATTAACTACATCAAATACAAGACGGATATTACTCACTGAATCGTGGGCAGTAATAATCGCCATTATTAAAGGAGATTAATGGAGAGGTAACGGCGAAGTCTTCTCTCTGGGGCGCGGGAGAACTTCAGCGTTTCCTGGGAGCTGCTGTACTTGTACGCCGTGTTGCCAACTCAGCGACTTCTTAGACCCCTCTAGTAACTCGTTTTCAAGAAAGCGACTAGCGACAAATCTAGCGACTTTTTTTCTGGTGTTATTGGATTCTTTTGGAGACTCTGATGTGGAAGCACATATCGTTCTTACTCTTCTCACCGAACAGCGGGTGCTGCCGTGCGATCATCTCCCGTCCCAAAGCGCTCACAGACAGACGCAGCAGCCCCGCCCAGCTGCAGTCAGAACAGATGTTTACCAAATTAACCGCGCATGCGCGAATCCTTATTAAAAATAAGTAACTCGGCCAGAGTATGTCTTTGGGGTCATTTTTGCCGGTCCCAAGTCCGGATAAACGAGGAGGGTTGGAATTATGATATATATATAAAAAAGAAGAATCTACAGAAGAAAGTTAATTTGTAGTTCTAAACGTATTTAGGGTAATTTTTAAAATGTGTGTCTGCTGTGATGGTAAATGATAAGGTGTTGTAACAATGCCCAAAGAAATTCTAGCCACTCTGCCAAAAGATGTAGTGCAGAAGGATAACATGGCAAGCCAACAAAGCTCATAGCCCTGACAACGGCACTGTGGTCACACTGGAACTTTGCTTTGTTCTCAGACAAAATGTGCAGGTTAGTGAACAATATTGTGTTGTATTGACATTATTGAGGGTTGCGAAAAGCTTAATGTGATTATTTTTAAACTCAATTTAAAACAGTTGATATATATATATACACTTCAGCTAACTGTCATTGTGATTATTATGACATTTATTATGTGTGTCTGTCCTCCTTCCTGTGTCATGATGGACCCTACGCACCCTGCTCATGGACTGTCTGCCTTCTTTCCTATATCATGAGGGACCCTACGCACCCTGCTCATGGACTGTCTGCCCTCTTTCCTGTATCATGAGGGACCCTACGCACCCTGCTCATGGACTGTCTGCCCTCTTTCCTGTATCATGAGGGACCCAACGCACCCTGCTCATGGACTGTCTGCCCTCCTTCCTGTATCATGATGGACCCTACGCACCCTGCTCATGGACTGTCTGCCCTCCTTCCTGTATCATGAGGGACCCTACGCACCCTGCTCATGGACTGTCTGTCCTCCTTCCTGTATCATGAGGGACCCTACGCACCCTGCTCATGGACTGTCTGTCCTCCTTCCTGTATCCTGTGGGACCCTACGCACCCTGCTCATGGACTGTCTGCCCTCCATCCTGTATCCTGAGGGACCCTACGCACCCTGCTCATGGACTGTCTGCCCTCCATCCTGTATCCTGAGGGACCCTACGCACCCTGCTCATGGACTGTCTGCCCTCCATCCTGTATCCTGAGGGACCCTACGCACCCTGCTCATGGACTGTCTGCCCTCCTTCCTGTATCATGAGGGACCCTACGCTCCCTGCTCATGGACTGTCTGCCCTCCATCCTGTATCCTGAGGGACCCTACGCACCCTGCTCATGGACTGTCTGCCCTCCATCCTGTATCCTGAGGGACCCTACGCACCCTGCTCATGGACTGTCTGCCCTCCTTCCTGTATCCTGAGGGACCCTACGCACCCTGCTCATGGACTGTCTGCCCTCCTTCCTGTATCATGAGGGACCCTACGCACCCTGCTCATGGACTGTCTGCCCTCCTTCCTGTATCATGAGGGACCCTACGCACCCTGCTCATGGACTGTCTGCCCTCCTTCCTGTATCATGAGGGACCCTACGCACCCTGCTCATGGACTGTCTGTCCTCCTTCCTGTATCCTGAGGGACCCTACGCTCCCTGCTCATGGACTGTCTGCCCTCCTTCCTGTATCATGAGGGACCCTACGCACCCTGCTCATGGACTGTCTGCCCTCCTTCCTGTATCATGAGGGACCCTACGCACCCTGCTCATGGACTGTCTGCCCTCCTTCCTGTATCATGAGGGACCCTACGCACCCTGCTCATGGACTGTCTGCCCTCCTTCCTGTATCATGAGGGACCCTACGCACCCTGCTCATGGACTGTCTGCCCTCCTTCCTGTATCCTGTGGGACCCTACGCACCCTGCTCATGGACTGTCTGCCCTCCATCCTGTATCCTGAGGGACCCTACGCACCCTGCTCATGGACTGTCTGCCCTCCTTCCTGTATCATGAGGGACCCTACGCTCCCTGCTCATGGACTGTCTGCCCTCCATCCTGTATCCTGAGGGACCCTACGCACCCTGCTCATGGACTCTCTGCCCTCCATCCTGTATCCTGAGGGACCCTACGCACCCTGCTCATGGACTGTCTGCCCTCCTTCCTGTATCATGAGGGACCCTACGCACCCTGCTCATGGACTGTCTGCCCTCCTTCCTGTATCATGAGGGACCCTACGCACCCTGCTCATGGACTGTCTGCCCTCCTTCCTGTATCATGAGGGACCCTATGCTCCCTGCTCATGGACTGTCTGCCCTCCTTCCTGTATCATGAGGGACCCTACGCACCCTGCTCATGGACTGTCTGCCCTCCTTCCTGTATCATGAGGGACCCTACGCACCCTGCTCATGGACTGTCTGCCCTCCTTCCTGTATCCTGAGGGACCCTACGCTCCCTGCTCATGGACTGTCTGCCCTCCTTCCTGTATCATGAGGGACCCTACGCACCCTGCTCATGGACTGTCTGCCCTCCTTCCTGTATCATGAGGGACCCTACGCACCCTGCTCATGGACTGTCTGCCCTCCATCCTGTATCCTGAGGGACCCTACGCAGCCTGCTCATGGACTGTCTGCCCTCCATCCTGTATCCTGAGGGACCCTACGCACCCTGCTCATGGACTGTCTGCCCTCCATCCTGTATCCTGAGGGACCCTACGCACCCTGCTCATGGACTGTCTGCCCTCCTTCCTGTATCATGAGGGACCCTACGCTCCCTGCTCATGGACTGTCTGCCCTCCATCCTGTATCCTGAGGGACCCTACGCACCCTGCTCATGGACTGTCTGCCCTCCTTCCTGTATCATGAGGGACCCTATGCTCCCTGCTCATGGACTGTCTGCCCTCCATCCTGTATCCTGAGGGACCCTACGCACCCTGCTCATGGACTGTCTGCCCTCCATCCTGAATCCTGAGGGACCCTACGCACCCTGCTCATGGACTGTCTGTCCTCCTTCCTGTATCCTGAGGGACCCTACGCACCCTGCTCATGGACTGTCTGCCCTCCTTCCTGTATCATGAGGGACCCTACGCTCCCTGCTCATGGACTGTCTGCCCTCCTTCCTGTATCATGAGGGACCCTACGCTCCCTGCTCATGAACATTTTGACCTCCTTCCTTCGATTCAAAAATTATTAATCGGACTGCATCTTATCTTATACATCAGGGCATCACTGCAGTTGTAATTTCCGCACTTTGGCCCTTTCTCTTAATTCTCATCCATGGTACAGCACTGCTATAAATCGTCAGTGTTACATGTCAGGTTACATTGCTGCAATAGTTACCTTATTTTATCCATTGTATTATTGTTTTGGATTTCATTTCTATTTTATCATTGTTACCTATATCGGACCTGAATACTTCATTCCGTTCCCTTCATGAACATGGTTTGGCAGTATGACAGTAAAACATCCTTCATGCTTTATCCTTAAATTCTTAAGAAAACATATTCTAAATTCTGGCACTCCTGATTCTAATAGCAGTTCCAGCCAATTGCAAGCTTATTAATCTCACTCCGATTACAGGTACAGATATGGAGGTATTGAGATATGTGAGTATTAGTGACGGCCAGAACGAACCATGTGGGTATTTTTTGGACCCCACTAGATGGCGCTCTTGGTTTGCTTTGGGACTTACCTTAAGCCCTTTTTGGAACTGATCGCACTATCCTGTACGGTCAGAAAGACTCCATGCTATCAAATTATAGTCAATTTACACATTTTCCTAGGATGTGTGGCTGTTAGTCATTACAAACAGGAAGTGAAAATACAATCATCCCAGGGTAAGTGATTTTCACCTGGAGACCAATCAGAGGATGAAGAGGATTGTCTGAGGAGCCTGATGTATGTCTCACTGATCTCAGATCTGTGGGGACTGACACGCACTTCCTGATTCACCATAACGTCCACGTTTCTCTATGTTCACATACATCAATCACAGGACAGAGTGAAGGGTCACTTTATAATCAAACGTGAGATTTTATTCAGTTTTTGAAAGTTCATCAATCATAAAAAGACAACAATTATAAGCTTTCACACTGCGGTGTGTTGAAAATCTATTTAAATACTATGTTTTATGGACTGATGGTGGATCTGTCTGCTCTTTATCCATTCCTCACTGGCATTCCTGGGTCCCTCCTCTGCAGCTCTTTCCTGAACCATCGGATCCCTTTATTAGGGATCTCCAATGTGTGGCTGCCCTCTAGTGGATAAACAAAATTGAGCTACTTATGTGAAAATAAATGCATTTAACCTTATTATGCTTCATGGCTTCACTGTATTTCCCTCAGATGGTGGATCTGTCTGATCTTTATTCATTCCTCACTGGTCTCTCTTCTGCAGCACTTTCCTGTTGTATGAAATACATCATTAGGTAATCTCCTGTACATGCCTGCCCTCTAGTGGATAAACCAAATTCAGCCATTTATTTCTGAACACAGATTAGGGCATACTGATTAGCGCATACCGAGTAGGGCATACCGAAACATTAGGGCATGTGTATGAGCCCCTGGTGCGCAGAGAGCCAGTAGTCACCGGTTCAGTGCAAAGATAGTCGAAGGAGAGCAAGGAGGCTCTAAAGGATTGTTTTGAATCTACTATGTGGGAAGAACTTTGTGATGACCATGGAGAGGACATCGACAGCAATGTGACCTGCATTACGGACTACATTCATTTATGTGAGGATAACAACGTACCAGTTGCTAAACATGTAGTTGATGTAGGTGTTGATGTAATATTGTGAAACAAAATGTTTGCAGAAAATGACCATCATAAATATTAAGCTCATAATCATAAACATGACACTGTCGGGAAATTTGACCAGCATGAATGTTATTCACCTCCTGTGTGTTACACAAGAGCATGTTAGTGCGTTTATAGCTCTTGTACTCCTTTAACAAGTCCTCCAAGTCATTTTGATAAAGGTCCACCATGTTGCTACTCGAACGTCAAGGTTCTTTTCTTGCTTTGATCCATATCCTGCCATTATGAGCCGCGCCTCATGGATTAGCATCTGCGCATGGAATGCCATGCCGTTAGTCCAGATCTTCATGGCACGGGAGCTCATTTGGCCGTCCTTCAACATGGAGTCACTCAGACGGGTCATCTGCTCGCTCAGCTGTTTCTCCAGACATTTGTTCTCTTCTAGCGCCTGTTCTGGTTCCCACACATATTTGTGGAGGCGTTTCAGGTACTCGTCCATGGAGTCTCTGACCCCCGAGGCCTTTTCCTCAGTGAAGACCCGCTGCATCATGTTTAGGGGGCTGTCCTCGGGAACCTTGATCAAAGAACTGACCGTGAGGTCTAATAGGAAGGAGATGATCAACGCGCCCAATCCAACTGCGTTTGGTACAAGTTCGAAAGCAGATAAAGAGGAGCCCAGGTTGGTCAATAAGTCTGGAACTTTGCTCACCAGGTCGGTAACCATCTGAGAACTGTGCTGTTCTAGTACAGCTGTTGAATTCAGTCCTGAGTACATGAGTAAGGAGCCGTCGATGGTAATATCAGGAATCACACCATATGTCTCAGCTATACTGAACATCCCTGAGATCATGATGTCTTCCTTTTCCTTACTGTAACTCTCACCCATGGTGATGATCAAGGAGCTCAGATGCAATGGGGAGGAAAAGTAATAATAATGTGATCCCTTTTGTTAGGATGTAGGAGGATTAAACTAACTTGTGGTTTAGGGATGGGGCTCGCAGAAGAGTGCTGGTCAGAGCACAGCCAGGGATGATGTCTTTCATTAAGTTTACTTCTTCGATGCAGCAGTTAGCAGTACAATAACGAACCAGTGTGCACAGGCCAATCCAGTATGTTTCTCATTATGTAAACAGTAGCTGAAATAACTCCGTGTGGGGGTGGTTCTAAAATGAATACAATCGAGAAAAACAATTACTAAACATTACTTTAGTGTGGACCTAACTACGATAGTTAGACCATATAGCCATTAGATAACGCCACAGGATCACGAATGAATTTGCGTGTATGACCCTCCGAGGGCATTCTTCTAACATATGCGTGTAGTCCAGTGTAATATAAAGTTACGTGAACATAACATAGTGCAGAAAAGTACTATATAAACGATCGGGCAGAATTACATGATCACCGTGCATCGAGAAAGGAAATTAACTACATCAAATACGGGAAGGATATTGTACTCACCGAATGTCATGAACGCACCCCCGTAATCGTGGGCAGGAGACCTATCATTAAAGGAGATTAATGGAGAGGTAACAGTGAAGTCTTCTCCCTAGAGTGCGGGAGAACTTCAGTCTTTCCCAAGAGAGTCTGGCTGCAGCTGCTGTGGAGCGCGGAGTTTTACAAGAAGTCTCTCCTCTAAATAAATACGCAACCTCATCTCGATAAATTATTCTCGGCATTCCATTTTATCTTACATTTTGGAGAAGAAAACAATGGACTTATTAAAGTAAAAACACATATATTTCTACGAGCTCCAGTGCAGCTGAATGGCGATGATGGTGCAGATCAGATAAAACACACCAGTCCCAGCTTTCAGTACAGCATCCAGAACCTGCTCCCACCTGTCAGACATATAATACATCAGTGTGTCTGTCAGTCACACGTATCACATTTAAACCTGAAGAACAAGGCAGTGAATTTACTGTGACAGAATTATAACCATCAACAGCAGCACCAATAAGCCCAGTCCTACATGCAGAGAGAGCTGGACCAAGGAGGTGAATAAGAGGCTGGATTTGAAGAGTAAAGTGTGACATGCTTTATAACAACATGGCACACCCAAATCTGTACTGTTACACAGGATACATGTGAGGAACAGGAGACAATAACAAAGAGCATGAGAATAGCTGGAGAATTTTAATTGCCAGCTTTACTATGATTATTACATAATATGCTACACTTTTCTGTAAAATCCAAACAGGCCTGCAGTCTGTCGCCAGCAGCACAGGCCACAAGGCAGGGGTTCACCCTGGATGGGATGCTGCCTCATGTATTTTACAAGTAAAAAAAATGTAAAAATTCATGAATAAGTTTAAAATCAAAAATCCAATCTTTATTCTGATAAAGACAAGGGAAAGTTTTCCACGACTGTGTGACCAGGTAAATGCTGCTAGCTGGACCCCCACACTGCTGTTAATGCTGCTAACTGGACCCCCAAACTGCTGTTAATGCTGCTAGCTGGACCCCCACACTGCTGTTAATGCTGCTAGCTGGACCCCCACACTACTGTTAATGCTGCTAGCTGGACCCCCAAACTGCTGTTAATGCTGCTAGCTGGACCCTCATACTGCTGCAAATGCTGCTAGCTGGACCCCCACACTGCTGTAAATGCTGCTAGCTGGACCCCCACACTGCTGTAAATGCTGCTAGCTGGACCCCCACACTGCTGTTAATGCTGCTAGCTGGACCCCCACACTGCTGTTAATTCTGCTAGCTGGACCCCCATACTGCTGTAAATGCTGCCAGCTGGACCCCCACACTGCTGTAAATGTTGCTACCTGGACCCCCACACTACTGTAAATGCTGCTAGCTGGACCCCCACACTGCTGTAAATACTGCTAACTGGACCCCCACACTGCTGTAAATGCTGCTAACTGGACCCCCACACTGCTGTAAATGCTGCTACCTGGACCCCCACACTGTTGTAAATGCTGCTACCTGGACCCCCACACTGCTGTAAATGTTGCTAGCTGGACCCCCACACTGCTGTAAATGCTGCTAGCTGGACCCCCACACTGCTCTAAATACTGCTAGCTGGACCCCCACACTGCTGTAAATGTTGCTAGCTGGACCCCCACACTGCTGTAAATGCTGCTAGCTGGACCCCCACACTGCTCTAAATACTGCTAACTGGACCCCCACACTTCTGTAAATGCTGCTAGCTGGACCCCCACACTGCTGTAAATGCTGCTAGCTGGACCCCCACACTGCTGTAAATGCTGCTAGCTGGACCCCCACACTGCTGTTAATGTTGCTACCTGGACCCCCACACTGCTGTAAATGCTGCTACCTGGACCCCCACACTGCTGTAAATGCTGCTACCTGGACCCCCACACTGCTGTAAATACTGCTAACTGGACCCCCACACTGCTGTAAATGCTGCTAACTGTACCCCCACACTGCTGTTAATGCTGCTACCTGGACCCCCACACTACTGTAAATGCTGCTACCTGGACCCCCACACTACTGTAAATGCTGCTAGCTGGACCCCCACACTGCTGTTAATGCTGCTACCTGGACCCCCACACTACTGTAAATGCTGCTAGCTGGACCCCCACACTGCTGTAAATGCTGCTAGCTGGACCCTCACACTGCTGTTAATGCTGCTAGCTGGACCCTCACACTGCTGTTAATGCTGCTACCTGGACCCCCACACTGCTAATGTTGCTACCTGGACCCCCACACTGCTGTAAATGCTGCTATCTGGACCCCCACACTACTGTAAATGCTGCTAAATGGACCCCCACACTGCTGTAAATGCTGCTAGCTGGACCCCCGCACTACTGTAAATGCTGCTAGCTGGACCCCCACACTGCTGTAAATGCTGCTAGCTGGACCCCCGCACTACTGTAAATGCTGCTAGCTGGACCCCCACACTGCTGTAAATGCTGCTAGCTGGACCCCCACACTGCTGTAAATGCTGCTAGCTGGACCCTCATACTGCTGTTAATGCTGCTAGATGGACCCCCACACTGCTGTAAATGCTGCTAGCTGGACCCCCACACTGCTGTAAATGCTGCTAGCTGGACCCCCACACTGCTGTAAATGCTGCCAGCTGGACCCCCACACTGCTGTAAATGCTGCTAGCTGGACCCCCACACTGCTGTTAATGCTGGTGAATGCTTACCTCAGTTTATCATTATTCCCTCCTTCTTCATCACATGCCAAAGGACCTGTCAGTAAGTAAAGATTCCTAAGATAAAGTCATTTCTGAAAGTAAACTAAGAATAATGAAACATATTCAGCAGATTAGCTGCTTGAACGCAGAATAATACATTCAGGTTATATTATTGTAGATGAGGCACATGGTGTTAATGTAGCGGTAAACATAAGACTCCCCATTAAGTATCACTATTTTCCTAATAATAGTCAGAACAATTAATCTTAAAAAATTTATATAAGACATTGGGAGGCTGCAGCGTGTCATCCGAGTGGCAGAGAAGCTCATTGGCTGCAGCCTCACCCCAAGAACACAAAGGTGACCTGGCGAGATCATCACCGACCCCTCCCACCCCGGCCATGAACTCTTCCAAGTTCTCTCCTCTAGGAGACGGTTCTGGTCCATCTGAACCACAACACCAAGACACAAGAACAACTTCCTCCCACGAGTGACTGCACTGCTTAACACCTGATCCGCACTCTGCCACTGGGCAACTGTATCTGGCCACATCAGTCTATGCTTAAATTTATTTAAATGACATAATTTGTTTTGCTTATCTTCATAACTTATCCCCTCTTCGCCCCCCTTAACCTTAGCTTTTGTTTTTATGTTATTTGGATCAAATACACCATGTCACAATCTTTGTATACATGTGTACTTGGCTCATAAAACTGATTGACTGAACTGACACATTTCAAGATGGTCAGCAGGCGGCAGCAAGTACATCATCTGTATTGGGGTATTCTGAATCGCAAACCATAGGAAGAACAACATCAGCAGATGCTTGTTATTGTTATGCAGAAACATCATACAGATCAGACTCTCATTTATTTTAGAAAGAGAAGCACCTGTTTCTGATGGGGGACTGGGAAGTGTGACTGACTGGTGTAAGGGAGGGGAGGGTGTGAGAGTAAATGGCAATGCTGGCATTTTCTCTGAGACTTCAGAACAATTATGGCCTGACACCTGAAGAGTGGGAAATTTACAAGACGTATTACCTTCACAAAAAGAATAAGGTCAGGAAGAATAGGACCAGTCAGGGGGTAGGTGAGGTAAAGGGTGGGATTAGTGGGGAAAAGGTGGAGGTGGCAGAGAGGGAAAGACATGTGGGGGCGATATCTAGGGTACAGGTGGAGGAGAAAGAGGTGAATGTATGCATTAATAAAGTGCAAAATGGAGGCAATGGGAAGCAAGGTGAGGTGGAGGTGAATGTGAAGGTGGTTAAGGTGGAGGATACTAAAGGAAATGTGAAGGTGGAGGCTTTGCAAGTCCAAGTGCGTCAGTTTGGGCTTGCAGAAGTAAATTCTGGAGATGGAAATGTTGGGATTGTGGGGGTAGAAGTAAGGGAAGTAATTATTGAGGGTGTGGTGAGAGATGTAGCCATAATGCAAATATTAATAATAAGTGATGTACTGGTGGAGGTTGTAAATATCAAAGGCGGTCAGGAGGAAACTGCCGATGTAGATGGATGTGTGTCGGGTGGAGATAGAAGACGTTGAAATGGTGATAAGTAATTATATTAAAGTGAACCTCTGAAGTTCTGAAGACAGAGAAGAGCCAGACGGATAAAAAGAAGATGATAAAATTGTGGTTATTCTGCTGATGATGTGAGTGTTTTGGGACAATAAAATAATTATAACAGCATCAGGAAGTATCAATTCAGATAAATTTTGTTATGTATGTGTGGAATGTGCTTCCGGGATAGGCTCCGGACCCCCCGCGACCCAGTAGTATAAGC
Organism: Brienomyrus brachyistius; assembly: GCF_023856365.1. NCBI lineage: Eukaryota > Metazoa > Chordata > Actinopteri > Osteoglossiformes > Mormyridae > Brienomyrus > Brienomyrus brachyistius. The sequence continues at coordinate 26,745,474 of NC_064536.1, read as the reverse complement.
GGTTTGGAAAATGGATGGATGGATGGATGGATGTGTGGAATGTGCTTCCGGGATAGGCTCCGGACCCCCCGCGACCCAGTAGTATAAGCGGTTTGGAAAATGGATGGATGGATGGATGGATGTGTGGAATGTTTAATGATAATGTTTAACGTTTATTAAGAGAAAAATGCATATTTTAAGTAAATTTTTAAGCTGCTCTTTTTAGTATTATTTTTCTTTAGTGTCAGAATTACCAAAATCCCCAGATAAGTTAATTTGATTTCATTTCATTTAAACCAGTGTTTCCCAACCTTTTTTGAATTGTGTACCCCCTGAGAGATTTTCTCATACCACAAGTACCCCCTTTGTCAAATGTGTTGATGATTCAATAAAAGTAGAACGTACAACTGATTATCAAATTTAAAACATTTTATTAAATCTCCATAACTTGAACATTTAATTCATTAAGCAACACATCCCAGATAGATTTTCTTTCTATACCAGGGCACAGCTAATGGAATGGCTGATAATATTTACCCATCATCAGGGAAATTAAATATAAAAATTTTTTCCACGTACCCCCTGTAATGTGCTCGCGTACCACTAGGGGTACACGTACCCCCGGTTGGGAATCACTGATTTAAACGACACACATAAAAATCATTAGTCTTATTATGTATTTGTGTATAATTTATTGTCTATTTATTAAGCATCATATCAAGGGCATGTTGCTCTCCTGTGTTCCAATAAACTTTAACTTGCCCTGCAGTCTTGTTCCTCCCCACACCCTCTGCTCGTCCCCCCCACACCCTCTGCTTGTTCCCTTCCACTGTTTCTATCTTCACTCCAGATCCCAGATGTTTCCAGCCCACTGTTCCTGGGAAAAGCCACCTGCCAATCATCCTTGGAGCGGCAGCCATTCTCAGGATCTCCTACATCACAGATCACCTAATAAACACAGGACCTGTCGACGACTGGAGAAAAGGAGAAACGCTGAAGCACAATGGGCATTTTGGAAGCTTTTCATCATAGTAAATTACATTTACCTTTAATGTATCTGTGTGCAGTTTCATTATGGTTAATTGCACTTAACTGTGATTACTCAGTTACAAAGACAATGGGTCACTCTATAATGGGCGATAGTATGTTTTAGTTTTGCTTCCACAGGTTTAATCTGCCTTTGTGACCAACTAAATTAGACTCATTCACAGGTGTTTTTGATAGTGTGTATATATGTAATTCTAACAGTATACCCATACATTATTTAAACGGAAATACAGACTCATCCATAAGACGGAGATGCATGATTCGTCACTCCACATAACACGTTTCCACTGCTCCACAGTCCAGTGGTGGTGTGCTTTACACCACTCCATCCAACCCTTGGCATTGCGCTTGGTGATGTGAGGCTTGCATACAGCTGCTCAGCCATGGAAGCCCATTTCCTGAATCTCCCAGTGCACAGCGTTTGTGCAGGAGTTAATGCCAGAGAAAGTTTGGAACTATGAAGTTACCGAGTCGACAAAGCATTAGCAATTTTTACACAATATGCTACACTTCACACTTAGTTACTTCACATGGCCTGCCACTTTGTGGGTAGGTTTCTGTTCCTAAACGCTTTCACTTTGTAATAATACCACTTACAGATGACTGTGAAATATGTAGTAGGAAAAGAATTTCACAAACTGACTTGTTGCAAAGGAGGTATCCCATGACAATAGCAGGCTAGAATTCACTGAGATCTTCAGAACGACACATTATTTCACAAATAATTGTAAACCAAACTGCAAGGCTTTTGGCAATGCGTCTGAATGAAACACCTGAATTCACATTACATGAGCAGGACTCGGAAGGAATGGATCAGGTAGGATGCACAGATAATGTCATTTTTTCCCCCCAAAACTACATCGAGGATAAAAAAATTACGAGTACAGATTAAATATTTAACAGACATGATAACAAGGAATCACTTTGCTGTACAGCAGAGGGACAGTGTTTGCTGGAAGTTTGGGCTGTCGAGAGTATCCTGGAAAAACTGGACGCAACTCACAAAAACTCAGCGATATTTGGAAAATATGGGTCTATCTTCTTATACGTGTAGAACGGATAAATAAAAATCCCTGCATGGCATTCTAGCATGAATCTATATGAGGGCCATGTGTCTACACTGAAAGAGCAGCCTGCAAGGGAACAGCAGGCCATGAGATACAGACACCATCACGAAGGGCTACAGAGCCAAAGACTCCACTCACTCAGAGAGTCGCTTGTGATGGAACTCAGTGTCTTTATTCCCAAACCGCTTTGGTGCAGCGAAGCAGGCCAATTAATTAGCCAGAGAGATGGAGCAGTTTGTTTATTAAGATAGTCCTTCGTAATGCAGGTCTGGCCTGGCTAAGAGACTTTGCGGTTCCATGGCCACGCAGGGTAAGGAACAAGGGACCCTAGGGCCGAGGCCAGTGGAGGAGAGCAAAAAGACAAGAGAAAAGAACAAAGAGCCAAACACAGAATGAAACTAATGAAAAACTGTCATATTCAAGCAAGTTGTTGTCATACGTACAGGAAACAATGAGATTTGTATTTTGTTTTCTCCTCCAAATGCTGCAAAAAAGAAAAATGAAAACAGACAAGGATATAGTAGATAAGCATATAAAAGACACACATCCATAACAAAACTGAATAAAACAAATACATGTAGTTACCAAGGTAACACAGACATGCACACATACAGTAACTATACATAACAATGTAAAGTATAGATATGGGTATGGAATCGGAATGTGCAGTGCAAAGTGGCTGCTTCTATCAATCCAGCAAACAAACTGCACATGACAATATATATGGATATGAGGACCGTAGGAAAGAAGAAACTGTTACATGAAGTGACTGGTGCTTATCAGTCCAGTATAAAAAGCAGGTGCAAGTGCATGTAAAGTGCAGAGTGCAGTGAACTGGGTGACCATTGCCATAGTGCCTGGGGTGGGGGCACAGCTGGCAGTTCTTGATCCTTCTGTTGGCCTGGGGGTACAGATGGTTCTGGAGTCTGGGTGTTGTGGTATTAACACTCCTGTACAGGTTTCATGAGAGTGACGATTTGTTGGGTGAGGTGGGTGAGACTGCTGACAATGCTGCTGGCCCATCTGCAGATTCTCCTGTCACAGATGTCCTGCAGTGAAGGGAGACCTAACACTGCAATTTTCTGGGCTAACATGATCACCCACTGCAGTGCCTGTCTGTCCTGTCCAGTGCAACTGCCAAAGCACGCAGCTATATAGCAGATTAATAAGCTTTGGTGAGCTTTCTTAAGCAGCCGCACCATGGTCTTTGACCAGTTTAGATCCTAAAACCAGTTGAAAGAAGCAAAACACACAGCCACAGAAACACAAAGTAAATGGCTGAACAAAGCCAAGGGGGAGAGGGAGGGAGCACGCAAGCTGCATAGGAAGCCTCACACTGCATTGCTTGATATGATGAAGGGCAGCCCTGCCCCCTGCTGGTGGGATGGCAACAGCTGTTCACTGAACATCTGCTTTAAGTTTTGCATCATTTTCATTCCAGTGCTGGAAAAGCTAGGAAGCATGAATGGGTGATATGTAGCTTAATTAATTAATGTAAGTAAATTCATGTCAAAAGTGAGAAAGCTGAAGATTATAGAACTGCATACAGTTAATTAAGAAGTTTAGCCTTTTTGCATGGCTGGCTAGGCCAGCTTTACAAATACCAAATTGAAATTCACCGAGATGATTTCGGTTCAACTCACAATATGCAAGGCTCATTTCAGCGGCGTAGACATATACATTTTTGAAAGATTTACATCCAGTGCCTTGCTGGAGTCGACAGTCAGATTAAACTCCTCTCCAAGGACCACATTGAAAAGGTCTGAATTCAATCCTTTACTGACACCAGTTGAAGGGTAAGACTGAGAAATAAGCATACAATGTCTATAAAATGATAGGCAACAACAATCAAGGCACTATTAGGGTAGAAATCAAGCTTGTTAACCACGATGCTATTTGGTACAGTATCTTTACAAAAAAAAGCATTCGTATTAAATAAACAATTTTGCAGATACTCAGAATGTGCTTATTAATAAAAATACAACGTGCAGTTGAAATTACATAATGTGAGGTCGGGGGTAACGAGGCATCGTAGGAGCAGAGAGAAACACGGAGACTAGCCGCCCGGAGAGAACACGCTCTATATCAGCCGCCCTGAAAAGAACTACACCATACACCCAAAACGCACCCGACCAATTACATACAGGAAACACAAGGTTGTCAGACGCCGAACTGCAAGACGCATACACTTTGGGAGATTTACATGAGCTAATTACACACGAGGATCGGACAGGGTACACACAAGACACAGGTAAACACACGCGCAACAATAAGGAATTGTAACCCGTAACATTAACAATAACGACACAACAAGGGCTATTCACAACTTGCGCGCGGGGCATGCTGGGACATGCACCCACCCGGCGCTACGATACAAATAATCCCTTCAAAGACTAACAAGCTGTAAAAGACGTGTACGTCGTAACTACAACAATATGGGCTCCTATCCATGACATCATTAAACAAGGACCGATTCGCAGATGCGTTGTTTTGAACTGGGCGTGAAAAGAGCAAAGGAATAAACTTTCACAGTTAACACACTGAGTTAATTAGAATAAAATACACTGATAACAGAACAATTACTATTAGTAGGAGTAGAGATGCTACTGTCAATCTAAAGAAATACGGGACTTGGGAAATACGAGACACCGGAACACAGAGTGGGACCGGGGGATTCTGATTGGATGTTTAGTTTTAAATGATACCGATCTCTCTTTTTATGCAAAATAGTAAATAGATGAAAATAAGTGGGAAGTAACGATTAGTAAGGCGACTAGCTGCTGCTACTAAAATTACTTTTACGGGTTAGTACAGCTTTTTTTGTGAATCTCTAAGCGACCCATGTTTATCGTTAGTTAATAATTGCGTGGTCAAAGCAGTCCGTGGTAAAATAAACGTATATGTTGACTGCATTTCTGTTTTTATTTGAAAGGGCGGTGTAACGTATTTGTTTTGCACGTTTATCATATACTTACGTAATCCCGTTTCTCATTGGCTATCGGGGTTTTATCGCGATATGACGGGCAGCTGTTCTGACGCAGTTCTAGAACCTCTGCATCACACGGTCTTCTGGCCACAGAAGGACAGGATGTACAGTAGGTGGTTGAACGTAGTTATAGTTGGTTGCCATTCCATTGCTCTGAACTTGATGCCAGCATCTACAGAGAGCCAGTGAAGATAGACAAGGTACGGTGTATCATTGTAGCGTTTGGGCTAACTGAATACTAGACTTCGTAGTTTTAAACGCTTCGGATGAAGATGGAAAAATTATGTGAGCTGCGCTAGGGGATATATCCATGACTGGACCGGGACATCAGACTCAAACAGAAGACATTAGGATCAGCAGATGAGGTGGGCATGCTGACCATAGACGGATCGAATGCCGGTAGGTGCCGTTTCCACTAATCATGTTGCAAGCACCTATGTGGAGGCAATGAAGACAGACGAAGTTGTAGCATCTGGGTATTTCAGCTGATTGAGTACCAGATGTTTTGCTTAGTCTTAGAAAAGTTCAGTTGGAGATGGTGAATGTCTAGGGCGCCGCTGTCGCGCCTTAGTAATTAGCGATTTTACTTAGCAGCTGCAATATCACGGGGTCCTAACCGACCCCAACATTGTGTGCATGGACTTGCTGTCCCTATATTTCAGTGGATTCCTCCCGTATTTTTATTAGTCAAAAAGGAAAGACCTAATATGAAGAATTATAATATAAAATACATTTAAATAATTAAAATAAGCTAAGATAGTAAAATATGATGATAAAAAATAAAAGCAATAATAGATCTGTTTTTACCTGGGTCAGTGCAACTCAGAGGATGTAAAATTTGGCAGCCCCCCAAACAGTGTGGTGACCGTATAAAGTGCTTATTTCGTGTTTGCTGTTAAGAGTCCTCATTTTGTACTCGAGTATTTGGGCTGACAGTAGTGTTTGGGCTGGTATTATGGTAAAAGTCTAGGATACACTTGGCATTACGGATGTGGTTAAGGTTACTATTATAGGTGGTATAGAGTAGGGTGACAGCTAGAATTAGGGTTTGGTGTGGCATTAAATTTAGGGTTTGAAATGAGTCTAGGGGTCATATAGGGCACAATGTGTCAGGGTCAGCGCCTGTTTGCCCAAGTCTTTGGTATCTTCTCCCGGTTTGGCCAGCAGGTGTCCATCCTGGTACCCCCCCCCCCCGTAGTCTTAAGTGTGTTTCCCCTGCTCCCTGACTGCTGTGTGGCCACTTACTCCTCTGTCCTGTATTCAAATCCCGCTCCTTCTCTTTATCTTTTTTGTGGATTTTCTTTTCCTAGTGTTTCATTTGTATTTCTAGTTCCTATGTTTCCTGACTTGTATTCTGTTTTGGTTATTTGTTTTGCCTTGGTTCTGTTTTACCTGCCTTATTCCCCCCCATGTTTAGATTCTATTTCCATATTTCTTTGTCAGTTCTTAGTTTCCCTTTTAATTCTGAGTTCCTTGATTCAATTACTCATCTCACCTGTTGTCTGTTTTCCCAGCCCTTGTGAATTGTTCTCACCTGTCCTGCATTATCCTTGTTAGCTCTCTGTATTTAACTTCCCGATCCTGCCCTGTTTCTGGTGGAGTCATTGTTGTAGGTCTGTTGTATATTTTGCTGCTGTTGTTTTTGCTGTTGCTACTGCTATTGCTGATGATGATCATGTTCTTGTTGCTGCTACTGCTATTGCTGATGATGATCATGTTCTTGTTGCTGCTGATGTTCTTGTTGCTGCTGATGTTCTTGTTGCTGCTGATGTTCTTGTTGCCAGTGGTTTCTGCTGTTTTTGATTCCTGCCTGTTCCCGTGCAGCTAGTTTCCCTTTGTAGATCATTTTGTTCTCTTAGTTACTTTGTCTCCTTCTTAGTTTTGACCCCTTTGAGCCCTTTACAAAAACAAATATTAGTGGTAGTCACAAGTTTACATACACAAGTAAAACAGGCATCAACCATAATATTTTGGTAGTCATTAGCAAGGTTCTGGCATAATTCGGGCTAAAAATTTGACCACTCTCCTTTGCAGAATTGGACCCGGCTTTTAAGCGTAACCCACAAATTTTCAATAGGGATGAAATTAGAGGTACTTCACGAAGCAAGATTTTTTGCTTAGCCGAATAACTTGTTAGAGTTAAGGTGGATTGCGTGAGCAATGAGGCGCGAGCTGAGCCGCGTGGCGTGAGCAATGAGGCCGCGAGCTGAGCGTGAGCAATGAGGCCGCGAGCTGAGCGTGAGCAATGAGGCGCAAGCTGAGCCGTGTGGCGTGAGCAATGAGGCCGCGAGCTGAGCGTGAGCAATGAGGCCGCGAGCTGAGCGTGAGCAATGAGGCGCGAGCTGAGCCGTGTGGCGTGAGCAATGAGGCCGCGAGCAGAGCGTGAGCAATGAGGCCGCGAGCAGAGCGTGAGCAATGAGGCCGCGAGCTGAGCCGCGTGGCATGAGCAATGAGCCGCTTGGCGTGAGCAATGAGGCCGCGAGCAGAGCGTGAGCAATGAGGCCGCGAGCTGAGCGCGAGCAATGAGGCCGCGTGGCGTGAGCAATGAGGCCGCGAGCTGAGCGCGAGCAATGAGGCCGCGAGCTGAGCGCGAGCAATGAGGCCGCGTGGCGTGAGCAATGAGGCCGCAAGCTGAGCGCGAGCAATGAGGCCGCGAGCTGAGCTGCGTGGCGTGAGCAATGAGGCCGCGAGCTGAGTGTGAGCAATGAGGCCGCGAGCTGAGCCGCGTCGAGTGAGCAATGAGGCCGCGAGCTGAGCATGAGCAATGAGGCCGCAAGCTGAGCTGCGTGACGTGAGCAATGAGGCCGCGAGCTAAGCTTGAGCAATGAGGCCGCTAGCTGAGCGTGAGCAATGAGGCCGCGAGCTGAGCCGTGTGGCATGAGCAATGAGGCAGCGAGCTGAGCCTCGTCGAATGAGCAATGAGGCCGCGAGCTGAGCCGCGTGGCGTGAGCAATGAGGCCGCGAGCTGAGCGTGAGCAATGAGGCCGCGAGCTGAGCGTGAGCAATGAGGCCGCGAGCTGAGCCGCGTGGCGTGAGCAATGAGGCCGCGAGCTGAGCGTGAGCAATGAGGCCGCGAGCTGAGCGTGAGCAATGAGGCCGCGAGCTGAGCGTGAGCAATGAGGCCGCGAGCTGAGCCGCGTGGCGTGAGCAATGAGGCCGTGAGCTGAGCGTGAGCAATGAGGCCGCGAGCTGAGCGTGAGCAATGAGGCCGCGAGCTGAGCCGTGTGGCGTGAGCAATGAGGCCGCGAGCTGAGCCTCGTCGAAAAAGCAATAAGGCCGCGAGCTGAGCCGCGTCGCGTGAGCATTGAGGCCGCGAGCTGATCGTGAGCAATGAGGCCGCGTGCTGAGCTGCGTGACGTGAGCAATGAGGCTGCGAGCTGAGCATGAGCAATGAGGCCGCGAGCTGAGCCGCGTCGAGTGAGCAATGAGGCCGCGAGCTGAGCCGCGTGGCGTGAGCAATGAGGCCGCGAGCTGAGCGTGAGCAATGAGGCCGCGAGCTGAGCGTGAGCAATGAGGCCGCGAGCTGAGCCGCGTCGAGTGAGCAATGAGGCCGCGAGCTAAGCTTGAGCAATGAGGCCGCGAGCTGAGCCGTGTGGCATGAGCAATGAGGCCGCGAGCTGAGCGTGAGCAATGAGGCCGCGAGCTGAGCGTGAGCAATGAGGCCGCGAGCTGAGCCTCGTCGAAAAAGCAATAAGGCCGCGAGCTGAGCCACGTCGCGTGAGCATTGAGGCCGCGTGCTGAGCTGCGTGAGGTGAGCAATGAGGCTGCGAGCTGAGCATGAGCAATGAGGCCGCGAGCTGAGCCGCGTCGAGTGAGCAATGAGGCCGCGAGCTGAGCCGCGTGGCGTGAGCTATGAGGCCGCGAGCTGAGCGTGAGCAATGAGGCCGCGAGCTGAGCGTGAGCAATGAGGCTGCGAGCTGAGCGTGAGCAATGAGGCCGCGAGCTGAGCCGCGTGGCGTGAGCAATGAGGCCGCGAGCTGAGTGTGAGCAATGAGGCCGCGAGCTGAGCGTGAGCAATGAAGCCGCGAGCTGAGCCGCGTCGCGTGAGCAATGAGGCCGCGAGCTGAGCCGCGTGGCGTGAGCAATGAGGCCGCGAGCTAAGCTTGAGCAATGAGGCCGCGAGCTGAGCCGTGTGGCATGAGCTGAGCCTCGTCGAATGAGCAATGAGGCCGCGAGCTGAGCCGCGTGGCGTGAGCAATGAGGCCGCGAGCTGAGCGTGAGCAATGAGGCCGCGAGCTGAGCCGCGTGGTGTGAGCAATGAGGCCGCGAGCTGAGCGTGAGCAATGAGGCTGCGAGCTGAGCGTGAGCAATGAGGCCGCGAGCTGAGCCGCGTGGCGTGAGCAATGAGGCCGCGAGCTGAGTGTGAGCAATGAGGCCGCGAGCTGAGCGTGAGCAATGAAGCCGCGAGCTGAGCCGCGTGGCGTGAGCAATGAGGCCGCGAGCTGAGCCGCGTGGCGTGAGCAATGAGGCCGCGAGCTGAGTGTGAGCAATGAGGCCGCGAGCTGAGCGTGAGCAATGAAGCCGCGAGCTGAGCCGCGTCGCGTGAGCAATGAGGCCGCGAGCTGAGCCGCGTGGCGTGAGCAATGAGGCCGCGAGCAGAGCGTGAACAATGAGGCCGCGAGCAGAGCGTGAGCAATGAGGCCGCGAGCAGAGCGTGAGCAATGAGGCCGCGAGTAGAGCGTGAGAAATGACGCCACGAGCTGAGCCGCGTGGCATGAGCAATGAGCCGCTTGGCGTGAGCAATGAGGCCGCGAGCTGAGCGTGAGCAATGAGGCCGCGAGCTGAGCCGCGTGGCGTGAGCAATGAGGCCGTGAGCTGAGCATGAGCAATGAGGCCGCGAGCTGAGCGTGAGCAATGAGGCCGCGAGCTGAGCCGTGTGGCGTGAGCAATGAGGCCGCGAGCTGAGCCTCGTCGAAAAAGCAATAAGGCCGCGAGCTGAGCCGCGTCGCGTGAGCATTGAGGCCGCGAGCTGATCGTGAGCAATGAGGCCGCGTGCTGAGCTGCGTGACGTGAGCAATGAGGCTGCGAGCTGAGCATGAGCAATGAGGCCGCGAGCTGAGCCGCGTCGAGTGAGCAATGAGGCCGCGAGCTGAGCCGCGTGGCGTGAGCAATGAGGCCGCGAGCTGAGCGTGAGCAATGAGGCCGCGAGCTGAGCGTGAGCAATGAGGCCGCGAGCTGAGCGTGAGCAATGAGGCCGCGAGCTGAGCCGCGTCGAGTGAGCAATGAGGCCGCGAGCTGAGCGTGAGCAATGAGGCCGCGAGCTGAGCCGCGTCGAGTGAGCAATGAGGCCGCGAGCTGAGCGTGAGCAATGAGGCCGCGAGCTGAGCGTGAGCAATGAGGCCGCGAGCTGAGCGTGAGCAATGAGGCCGCGAGCTGAGCCTCGTCGAAAAAGCAATAAGGCCGCGAGCTGAGCCACGTCGCGTGAGCATTGAGGCCGCGTGCTGAGCTGCGTGACGTGAGCAATGAGGCTGTGAGCTGAGCATGAGCAATGAGGCCGCGAGCTGAGCCGCGTCGAGTGAGCAATGAGGCCGCGAGCTGAGCCGCGTGGCGTGAGCAATGAGGCCGCGAGCTGAGCGTGAGCAATGAGGCCGCGAGCTGAGCGTGAGCAATGAAGCCGCGAGCTGAGCGTGAGCAATGAAGCCGCGAGCTGAGTGTGAGCAATGAGGCCGCGAGCTGAGCTGCGTGACGTGAGCAATGAGGCCGCGAGCTAAGTTTGAGCAATGAGGCCGCGAGCTGAGCCGTGTGGCATGAGCAATGAGGCCGCGAGCTGAGCGTGAGCAATGAGGCCGCGAGCTGAGCGTGAGCAATGAGACCGCGAGCTGAGCGTGAGCAATGAGACCGCGAGCTGAGCGTGAGCAATGAGGCCGCGAGCTGAGCGTGAGCAATGAGGCCGCGAGCTGAGCCTCGTCGAAAAAGCAATAAGGCCGCGAGCTGAGCCACGTCGCGTGAGCATTGAGGCCGCGTGCTGAGCTGCGTGAGGTGAGCAATGAGGCTGCGAGCTGAGCATGAGCAATGAGGCCGCGAGCTGAGCCGCGTCGAGTGAGCAATGAGGCCGCGAGCTGAGCCGCGTGGCGTGAGCTATGAGGCCGCGAGCTGAGTGTGAGCAATGAGGCCGCGAGCTGAGCATGAGCAATGAAGCCGCGAGCTGAGTGTGAGCAATGAGGCCGCGAGCTGAGCCGCGTCGCGTGAGCAATGAGGCCGCGAGCTAAGCTTGAGCAATGAGGCCGCGAGCTGAGCCGTGTGGCATGAGCTGAGCCTCGTCGAATGAGCAATGAGGCCGCGAGCTGAGCCGCGTGGCGTGAGCAATGAGGCCGCGAGCTGAGCGTGAGCAATGAGGCCGCGAGCTGAGCGTGAGCAATGAGGCCGCGAGCTGAGCCGCGTGGCGTGAGCAATGAGGCCGCGAGCTGAGCGTGAGCAATGAGGCCGCGAGCTGAGCCGCGTGGCGTGAGCAATGAGGCCGCGAGCTGAGTGTGAGCAATGAGGCCGCGAGCTGAGCGTGAGCAATGAGGCCGCGAACTGAGCCGCGTCGCGTGAGCAATGAGGCCGCGAGCTGAGCCGCGTCGCGTGAGCAATGAGGCCGCGAGCTGAGCCGCGTGGCGTGAGCAATGAGGCCGCGAGCAGAGCGTGAGCAATGAGGCCGCGAGCAGAGCGTGAGCAATGAGGCCGCGAGCAGAGCGTGAGCAATGAGGCCGCGAGCTGAGCCGTGTGGCATGAGCAATGAGGCCGCGAGCTGAGTGTGAGCAATGAGGCCGCGAGCTGAGCGTGAGCAATGAGGCCGCGAGCTGAGCGTGAGCAATGAGGCCGCGAGCTAAGCTTGAGCAATGAGGCCGCGAGCTGAGCCATGTGGCGTGAGCAATGAGGCCGCGAGCTGAGTGTGAGCAATGAGGCCGCGAGCTGAGCGTGAGCAATGAGGCCGCGAACTGAGCCGCGTCGCGTGAGCAATGAGGCCGCGAGCTGAGCCGCGTCGCGTGAGCAATGAGGCCGCGAGCTGAGCCGCGTGGCGTGAGCAATGAGGCCGCGAGCAGAGCGTGAGCAATGAGGCCGCGAGCAGAGCGTGAGCAATGAGGCCGCGAGCAGAGCGTGAGCAATGAGGCCGCGAGCTGAGCCGTGTGGCATGAGCAATGAGGCCGCGAGCTGAGTGTGAGCAATGAGGCCGCGAGCTGAGCGTGAGCAATGAGGCCGCGAGCTGAGCGTGAGCAATGAGGCCGCGAGCTAAGCTTGAGCAATGAGGCCGCGAGCTGAGCCATGTGGCATGAGCAATGAGGCCGCGAGCTGAGCGTGAGCAATGAGGCCGCGAGCTGAGCGTGAGCAATGAGGCCGCGAGCTGAGCCTCGTCGAAAAAGCAATAAGGCCGCGAGCTGAGCCGCGTTGCGTGAGTATTGAGGCCGCGAGCTGATCGTGAGCAATGAGGCCGCGTGCTGAGCGTGAGCAATGAGGCCGCGAGCTGAGCGTGAGCAATGAGGCCGCGAGCTGAGCCTGAGCAATGAGGCCGCGAGCTGAGCGTGAGCAATGAGGCCGCAAGCTGAGCCGCATGGCGTGAGTAAAGAGGCCGCGAGCTGAGCGTGAGCAATGAGGCCGCGAGCTGAGCGTGAGCAATGAGGCCGCGAGCTGAGCCTGAGCAATGAGGCCGCGAGCTGAGCGTGAGCAATGAGGCCGCGAGCTGAGCGTGAGCAATGAGGCTGCGAGCTGAGCCGCGTGGCGTGAGCAATGAGGCCGCGAGCTGAGCATGAGCAATGAGGCCGTGAGCTGAGCGTGAGCAATGAGGCTGCGAGCTGAGCGTGAGCAATGAGGCCGCGACCTGAGCCGCGTGGCGTGAGCAATGAGGCCGCGAGCTGAGCGTGAGCAATGAGGCCGCGAGCTGAGCATGAGCAATGAGGCTGCGAGCTGAGCCGCGTGGCGTGAGCAATGAGGCCGCGTGCTGAGCGTGAGCAATGAGGCCGCGAGCTGAGCCGCGTCGAGTGAGCAATGAGGCTGCGAGCTGAGCCGCGTGGCGTGAGCAATGAGGCCGCGAGCTGAGCGTGAGCAATGAGGCCGCGAGCTGAGCGTGAGCAATGAGGCTGCGAGCTGAGCCGCGTGGCGTGAGCAATGAGGCCGCGAGCTGAGCGTGAGCAATGAGGCCGCGAGCTGAGCCGCGTCGAGTGAGCAATGAGGCCGCGAGCTGAGCCTGAGCAATGAGGCCGCGAGCTGAGCGTGAGCAATGAGGCCGCGAGCTGAGCCGCGTGGCGTGAGCAATGAGGCCGCGAGCTAAGCTTGAGCAATGAGGCCGCGAGCTGAGCCGCATGGCGTGAGCAATGAGGCCGCGAGCTGAGCGTGAGCAATGAGGCCGCGAGCTGAGCGTGAGCAATGAGGCCGCGAGCTGAGCCTGAGCAATGAGGCCGCGAGCTGAGCGTGAGCAATGAGGCCGCGAGCTGAGCCGCATGGCGTGAGCAATGAGGCCGCGAGCTGAGCGTGAGCAATGAGGCCGCGAGCTGAGCGTGAGCAATGAGGCCGCGAGCTGAGCCTGAGCAATGAGGCCGCGAGCTGAGCGTGAGCAATGAGGCCGTGAGCTGAGCGTGAGCAATGAGGCTGCGAGCTGAGCCGCGTGGCGTGAGCAATGAGGCCGCGAGCTGAGCATGAGCAATGAGGCCGTGAGCTGAGCGTGAGCAATGAGGCTGCAAGCTGAGCGTGAGCAATGAGGCCGCGAGCTGAGCCGCGTGGCGTGAGCAATGAGGCCGCGAGCTGAGCGTGAGCAATGAGGCCGCGAGCTGAGCGTGAGCAATGAGGCTGCGAGCTGAGCCGCGTCGAGTGAGCAATGAGGCTGCGAGCTGAGCCGCGTGGCGTGAGCAATGAGGCCGCGAGCTGAGCCGCATGGCGTGAGCAATGAGGCCGCGAGCTGAGCGTGAGCAATGAGGCCGCGAGCTGAGCCTGAGCAATGCGGCCGCGAGCTGAGCGTGAGTAATGAGGCCGCGAGCTGAGCCGCATGGCGTGAGTAATGAGGCCGCGAGCTGAGCGTGAGCAATGAGGCCGCGAGCTGAGCGTGAGGAATGAGGCCGCGAGCTGAGCGTGAGCAATGAGGCCGCGAGCTGAGCGTGAGCAATGAGGCTGCGAGCTGAGCCGCGTGGCCTGAGCAATGAGGCCGCGAGCTGAGCATGAGCAATGAGGCCGTGAGCTGAGCGTGAGCAATGAGGCTGCGAGCTGAGCGTGAGCAATGAGGCCGCGAGCTGAGCCGCGTGGCGTGAGCAATGAGGCCGCGAGCTGAGCGTGAGCAATGAGGCCGCGAGCTGAGCGTGAGCAATGAGGCTGCGAGCTGAGCCGCGTGGCGTGAGCAATGAGGCCGCGAGCTGAGCGTGAGCAATGAGGCCGCGAGCTGAGCCGCTTCGAGTGAGCAATGAGGCTGTGAGCTGAGCCGCGTGGCGTGAGCAATGAGGCCGCGAGCTGAGCGTGAGCAATGAGGCCGCGAGCTGAGCGTGAGCAATGAGGCTGCGAGCTGAGCCGCGTGGCGTGAGCAATGAGGCCGCGAGCTGAGCGTGAGCAATGAGGCCGCGAGCTGAGCCGCGTCGAGTGAGCAATGAGGCCGCGAGCTGAGCGTGAGCAATGAGGCTGCGAGCTGAGCCGCGTGGCGTGAGCAATGAGGCCGCGAGCTGAGCGTGAGCAATGAGGCCGCGAGCTGAGCCGCGTCGAGTGAGCAATGAGGCCGCGAGCTGAGCCTGAGCAATGAGGCCGCGAGCTGAGCGTGAGCAATGAGGCCGCGAGCTGAGCCGCGTGGCGTGAGCAATGAGGCCGCGAGCTAAGCTTGAGCAATTAGGCCGCGAGCTGAGCCGCATGGCGTGAGCAATGAGGCCGCGAGCTGAGCGTGAGCAATGAGGCCGCGAGCTGAGCGTGAGCAATGAGGCCGCGAGCTGAGCCTGAGCAATGAGGCCGCGAGCTGAGCGTGAGCAATGAGGCCGCGAGCTGAGCGTGAGCAATGAGGCTGCGAGCTGAGCATGAGCAATGAGGCCGCGAGCTGAGCCACGTCGAGTGAGTAATGAGGCCGCGAGCTGAGCCGCGTGGCGTGAGCAATAAGGCCGCGAGCTAAGCTTGAGCAATGAGGCTGCGAGCTGAGCGTGAGCAATGAGGCCGCGAGCTGAGCCGCGTGGCGTGAGCAATAAGGCCGCGAGCTAAGCTTGAGCAATGAGGCTGCGAGCTGAGCGTGAGCAATGAGGCCGCGAGCTGAGCGTGAGCAATGAGGCCGCGAGCTGAGCGAGAGCAATGAGGCCGCGAGCTCAGCGTGAGCAATGAGGCCGCGAGCTGAGCGTGAGCAATGAGGCCGCGAGCTGAGCGTGAGCAATGAGGCCGCGAGCTGAGCCGCGTGGCGTGAGCAATGAGGCCGCGAGCTGAGCGTGAGCAATGAGGCCGCGAGCTGAGCGTGAGCAATGAGGCCGCGAGCTGAGCCGCGTCAAGTGAGCAATGAGGCTGCGAGCTGAGCCGCGTGGCGTGAGCAATGAGGCCGCGAGCTGAGCGTGAGCAATGAGGCCGCGAGCTGAGCCGCATGGCGTGAGCAATGAGGCCGCGAGCTGAGCGTGAGCAATGAGGCCGCGAGCTGAGCCTGAGCAATGAGGCCGCGAGCTGAGCGTGAGCAATGAGGCCGCGAGCTGAGCCGCATGGCGTGAGTAATGAGGCCGCGAGCTGAGCGTGAGCAATGAGGCCGCGAGCTGAGCGTGAGCAATGAGGCCGCGAGCTGAGCCTGAGCAATGAGGCCGCGAGCTGAGCGTGAGCAATGAGGCCGCGAGCTGAGCGTGAGCAATGAGGCTGCGAGCTGAGCCGCGTGGCGTGAGCAATGAGGCCGCGAGCTGAGCATGAGCAATGAGGCCGTGAGCTGAGCGTGAGCAATGAGGCTGCGAGCTGAGCGTGAGCAATGAGGCCGCGAGCTGAGCCGCGTGGCGTGAGCAATGAGGCCGCGAGCTGAGCGTGAGCAAAGAGGCCGCGAGCTGAGCGTGAGCAATGAGGCTGCGAGCTGAGCCACGTGGCGTGAGCAATGAGGCCGCGAGCTGAGCGTGAGCAATGAGGCCGCGAGCTGAGCCGCGTTGAGTGAGCAATGAGGCTGCGAGCTGAGCCGCGTGGCGTGAGCAATGAGGCCGCGAGCTGAGCGTGAGCAATGAGGCCGCGAGCTGAGCGTGAGCAATGAGGCTGCGAGCTGAGCCGCGTGGCGTGAGCAATGAGGCCGCGAGCTGAGCGTGAGCAATGAGGCCGCGAGCTGAGCCGCGTCGAGTGAGCAATGAGGCCGCGAGCTGAGCCTGAGCAATGAGGCCGCGAGCTGAGCGTGAACAATGAGGCCGTGAGCTGAGCCTGAGCAATGAGGCCGCGAGCTGAGCGTGAGCAATGAGGCCGCGAGCTGAGCCGCGTGGCGTGAGCAATGAGGCTGCGAGCTAAGCTTGAGCAATGAGGCCGCGAGCTGAGCCGTGTGGCATGAGCAATGAGGCCGCGAGCTGAGCGTGAGCAATGAGGCCGCGAGCTGAGCGTGAGCAATGAGGCCGCGAGCTGAGCGTGAGCAATGAGGCCGCGAGCTGAGCCGCGTGGCGTGAGCAATGAGGCCGCGAGCTGAGCGTGAGCAATGAGGCCGCGAGCTGAGCGTGAGCAATGAGGCCGCGAGCTGAGCCGCGTGGCGTGAGCAATGAGGCTGCGAGCTAAGCTTGAGCAATGAGGCCGCGAGCTGAGCCGTGTGGCATGAGCAATGAGGCCGCGAGCTGAGCGTGAGCAATGAGGCCGCGAGCTGAGCGTGAGCAATGAGGCCGCGAGCTGAGCGTGAGCAATGAGGCCGCGAGCTGAGCCGCGTGCCGTGAGCAATGAGGCCGCGAGCTGAGCGTGAGCAATGAGGCCGCGAGCTGAGCGTGAGCAATGAGGCCGCGAGCTGAGCCGCGTCGAGTGAGCAATGAGGCTGCGAGCTGAGCCGCGTGGCGTGAGCAATGAGGCCGCGAGCTGAGCGTGAGCAATGAGGCCGCGAGCTGAGCCGCATGGCGTGAGCAATGAGGCCGCGAGCTGAGCGTGAGCAATGAGGCCGCGAGCTGAGCCTGAGCAATGAGGCCGCGAGCTGAGCGTGAGCAATGAGGCCGCGAGCTGAGCCGCATGGCGTGAGTAATGAGGCCGCGAGCTGAGCGTGAGCAATGAGGCCGCGAGCTGAGCGTGAGCAATGAGGCCGCGAGCTGAGCGTGAGCAATGAGGCCGCGAGCTGAGCCTGAGCAATGAGGCCGCGAGCTGAGCGTGAGCAATGAGGCCGCGAGCTGAGCGTGAGCAATGAGGCTGCGAGCTGAGCCGCGTGGCGTGAGCAATGAGGCCGCGAGCTGAGCGTGAGCAATGAGGCTGCGAGCTGAGCGTGAGCAATGAGGCCGCGAGCTGAGCCGCGTGGCGTGAGCAATGAGGCCGCGAGCTGAGCGTGAGCAATGAGGCCGCGAGCTGAGCGTGAGCAATGAGGCTGCGAGCTGAGCCGCGTGGCGTGAGCAATGAGGCCGCGAGCTGAGCGTGAGCAATGAGGCCGCGAGCTGAGCCGCGTTGAGTGAGCAATGAGGCTGCGAGCTGAGCCGCGTGGCGTGAGCAATGAGGCCGCGAGCTGAGCGTGAGCAATGAGGCCGCGAGCTGAGCGTGAGCAATGAGGCTGCGAGCTGAGCCGCGTGGCGTGAGCAATGAGGCAGCGAGCTGAGCGTGAGCAATGAGGCCGCGAGCTGAGCCGCGTCGAGTGAGCAATGAGGCCGCGAGCTGAGCCTGAGCAATGAGGCCGCGAGCTGAGCGTGAGCAATGAGGCCGCGAGCTGAGCCGCGTGGCGTGAGCAATGAGGCCGCGAGCTAAGCTTGAGCAATGAGGCCGCTAGCTGAGCCGCATGGCGTGAGCAATGAGGCCGCGAGCTGAGCGTGAGCAATGAGGCCGCGAGCTGAGCGTGAGCAATGAGGCCGCGAGCTGAGCCTGAGCAATGAGGCCGCGAGCTGAGCCTGAGCAATGAGGCCGCGAGCTGAGCCGCATGGCGTGAGCAATGAGGCCGCGAGCTGAGCGTGAGCAATGAGGCCGCGAGCTGAGCGTGAGCAATGAGGCCGTGAGCTGAGCCTGAGCAATGAGGCCGCGAGCTGAGCGTGAGCAATGAGGCCGCGAGCTGAGCCGCATGGCGTGAGCAATGAGGCCGCGAGCTGAGCGTGAGCAATGAGGCCGCGAGCTGAGCCTGAGCAATGAGGCCGCGAGCTGAGCGTGAGCAATGAGGCCGCGAGCTGAGCCGCGTGGCGTGAGCAACGAGGCCGCGAGCTGCGCTTGAGCAATGAGGCCGCGAGCTGAGCGTGAGCAATGAGGCCGTGAGCTGAGCCTTGTCGAGTGCGCAATGAGGCCGCGAGCTGAGCCGCGTGGCGTGAGCAATGAGGCCGCGAGCTGAGCCTCGTCGAAAAAGCAATAAGGCCGCGAGCTGAGCCGCGTCGCGTGAGCAATGAGGCCGCGAGCTGAGCCGCGTGGCGTGAGCAATGAGGCCGCAAGCTAAGCTTGAGGAATGAGGCCGCGAGCTGAGCCGCATGGCGTGAGCAATGAGGCCGTGAGCTGAGCGTGAGCAATGAGGCCACGAGCTGAGCGTGAGCAATGAGGCCGCGACCTGAGCCGCGTCGAGTGCGCAATGAGGCCGTGAGCTGAGCCGCCAGGCATGAGCAATGAGGCCGCGAGCTGAGCGTGACCAATGAGGCCGCGAGCTGAGCCGCGTGGCGTGAGCAATGAGGCCGCGAGCTGAGCGTGAGCAATGAGGCCGCGAGCTGTGTGAGCAATGAGGCCGTGAGCTGAGCCTTGTCGAGTGCGCAATGAGGCCGCGAGCTGAGCCTGAGCAATGAGGCCGCGTGCTGAGCTGCGTGACGTGAGCAATGAGGCTGCGAGCTGAGCATGAGCAATGAGGCCGCGAGCTGAGCCGCGTCGAGTGAGCAATGAGGCCGCGAGCTGAGCCGCGTGGCGTGAGCAATGAGGCTGCGAGCTAAGCTTGAGCAATGAGGCCGCGAGCTGAGCCGTGTGGCATGAGCAATGAGGCCGCGAGCTGAGTGTGAGCAATGAGGCCGCGAGCTGAGCGTGAGCAATGAGGCCGCGAGCTGAGCCGCGTGGCGTGAGCAATGAGGCCGCGAGCTGTGCGTGAGCAATGAGGCCGTGAGCTGAGCCGCGTCGAGTGAGCAATGAGGCCGCGAGCTGAGCTGCGTGACTTGAGCAATGAGGCCGCGAGCTGAGCGTGAGCAATGAGGCCGCGAGCTGAGCGTGAGCAATGAGGCCACGAGCTGAGCGTGAGCAATGAGGCCGCGACCTGAGCCGCGTCGAGTGCGCAATGAGGCCGCGAGCTGAGCCGCCAGGCATGAGCAATGAGGCCGCGAGCTGAGCGTGACCAATGAGGCCGCGAGCTGAGCCGCGTGGCGTGAGCAATGAGGCCGCGAGCTGAGCGTGAGCAATGAGGCCGCGAGCTGTGTGAGCAATGAGGCCGTGAGCTGAGCCTTGTCGAGTGCGCAATGAGGCCGCGAGCTGAGCCTGAGCAATGAGGCCGCGTGCTGAGCTGCGTGACGTGAGCAATGAGGCTGCGAGCTGAGCATGAGCAATGAGGCCGCGAGCTGAGCCGCGTCGAGTGAGCAATGAGGCCGCGAGCTGAGCCGCGTGGCGTGAGCAATGAGGCTGCGAGCTAAGCTTGAGCAATGAGGCCGCGAGCTGAGCCGTGTGGCATGAGCAATGAGGCCGCGAGCTGAGTGTGAGCAATGAGGCCGCGAGCTGAGCGTGAGCAATGAGGCCGCGAGCTGAGCGTGAGCAATGAGGCCGTGAGCTGAGCCTTGTCGAGTGCGCAATGAGGCCGCGAGCTGAGCCGCGTGGCGTGAGCAATGAGGCCGCGAGCTGTGCGTGAGCAATGAGGCCGTGAGCTGAGCCGCGTCGAGTGAGCAATGAGGCCGCGAGCTGAGCTGCGTGACTTGAGCAATGAGGCCGCGAGCTGAGCGTGAGCAATGAGGCCGCGAGCTGAGCGTGAGCAATGAGGCCGCGAGCTGAGCGTGAACAATGAGGCCGCGAGCTGTGCCTCGTTGAATGAGCAATGTGGCCGCGAGCTGAGCCGCGTGGCGTGAGCATTGAGGCCGCGAGCTGAGCGTGAGCAATGAGGCCGCGAGCTGAGCCGCGTCGAGTGAGCAATAAGGCCGCGAGCTGAGCCGCGTGGCGTGAGCAATGAGGCCGCGAGCTGAGCCTCGTCGAAAAAGCAATAAGGCCGCGAGCTGAGCCGCGTCGCGTGAGCAATGAGGCCGCGAGCTGAGCCGCGTGGCGTGAGCAATGAGGCCGCAAGCTAAGCTTGAGGAATGAGGCCGCGAGCTGAGCCGCATGCCGTGAGCAATGAGGCCGTGAGCTGAGCGTGAGCAATGAGGCCACGAGCTGAGCGTGAGCAATGAGGCCGCGACCTGAGCCGCGTCGAGTGCGCAATGAGGCCGCGAGCTGAGCCGCCAGGCATGAGCAATGAGGCCGCGAGCTGAGCGTGACCAATGAGGCCGCGAGCTGAGCCGCGTGGCGTAAGCAATGAGGCCGCGAGCTGAGCGTGAGCAATGAGGCCGTGAGCTGAGCCTTGTCGAGTGCGCAATGAGGCCGCGAGCTGAGCCTGAGCAATGAGGCCGCGTGCTGAGCTGCGTGACGTGAGCAATGAGGCTGCGAGCTGAGCATGAGCAATGAGGCCGCGAGCTGAGCCGCGTCGAGTGAGCAATGAGGCCGCGAGCTGAGCCGCGTGGCGTGAGCAATGAGGCTGCGAGCTAAGCTTGAGCAATGAGGCCGCGAGCTGAGCCGTGTGGCATGAGCAATGAGGCCGCGAGCTGAGTGTGAGCAATGAGGCCGCGAGCTGAGCGTGAGCAATGAGGCCGCGAGCTGAGCGTGAGCAATGAGGCCGTGAGCTGAGCCTTGTCGAGTGCGCAATGAGGCCACGAGCTGAGCCGCGTGGCGTGAGCAATGAGGCCGCGAGCTGTGCGTGAGCAATGAGGCCGTGAGCTGAGCCGCGTCGAGTGAGCAATGAGGCCGCGAGCTGAGCTGCGTGACTTGAGCAATGAGGCCGCGAGCTGAGCGTGAGCAATGAGGCCGCGAGCTGAGCGTGAGCAATGAGGCCGCGAGCTGAGCGTGAGCAATGAGGCCGCGAGCTGAGCGTGAGCAATGAGGCCGCGAGCTGTGCCTCGTTGAATGAGCAATGAGGCCGCGAGCTGAGCCGCGTGGCGTGAGCATTGAGGCCGCGAGCTGAGCGTGAGCAATGAGGCCGCGAGCTGAGCCGCGTCGAGTGAGCAATGAGGCCGCGAGCTGAGCTGTGTGACGTGAGCAATGAAGCCACGAGCTGAGCGTGAGCAATGAGGCCGCGAGCTGAGCGTGAGCAATGAGGCCGCGAGCTGAGCGTGAGCAATGAGGCCGCGAGCTGAGCCTCGTCGAATGAGCAATGAGGCCGCGAGCAGAGCCACGTGGCGTGAGCAATGAGGCCGCGAGCTGAGCGTGAGCAATGAGGCCGCGAGCTGAGCGTGAGCAATGAGGCCGCGAGCTGAGCCGCGTCGAGTGAGCAATGAGGCTGCCAGCTGAGCCGCGTGGCGTGAGCAATGAGGCCGCGAGCTGAGCGTGAGCAATGAGGCCGTGAGCTGAGCCCCGTCGAGTGCGCAATGAGTCCGCGAGCTGAGCCGCGTGGCATGAGCGATGAGGCCGTGACCTGACCGTGAGCAATGAGGCCGCGAGCTGAGTGTGAGCTATGAGGCCGCGAGCTGATCCGCGTGGCGTGAGCGATGAGGCCGCGAGCTGAGCGTTAGCAATGTGGCCGCAAGCTGAGCCGCGTCGAGTGAGCAATGAGGCCGCGAGCTGAGCGTGAGCAATGAGGCCGCGAGCTGAGCTTGAGCAATGAGGCCACGAGCTGAGTCGTGTGGCGTGAGCAATGAGGCCGCGAGCTGAGTTGAGAAAGGGAGCTTTGTGCAGCTGTGAAGCCAAAAATTGAGGTCCTAGCTGAGGTAGGTAGGAGCTTAGAGTCTGCGAGCTGAGCAGCATCTCGCGAGCAGGTCACGACCTCACCCTCATCCCATGAGAAGACTGGGCTCAGAACTAGGCATAAAGGTTAGGGTTGGGTTAGTTCCTTATAGGGCTTCTTTCAAATGTTTTGTTTTTTATTAAGCTGCAAACAAGAACATCAAACGTACAACAATATAAGAAATCGGACAAATATCAGACTACATGGGAACACTTTCCACTATTAACAGTAATAAGAAGACAATTATTTAAATAAAATACAATGCAATCACCTTACATACTTATATGTACAAATTAGGGTGAAGTCACATTCAAATAAATTAGCTAATGATTATGGGGCAACAGAAAACAAATAACCGCAACCCTTGTTTTGATGTATGGATATTTGTCTTATAAGCTCTTTTTTTCAGGGTTGTTGTTTGGACAAAGCAGGTTGGTCCGCCGTGCACCGTGAGCGGAGCAGAGGGAGAGGCATGGCAGCCCCCAGGACAGCACCGGCACAGGCAGACCACGCCGAACGCGACCTGCTAACCCTGTCTAGGATGGAGTTTGTATGTGTTTTTTTTCCTTTAGTCTGTATGAGTGGGAGAGAGAACACTGACCTGGTGTCATGCATTAGAAAAAGCAGGTCATGCCGGTTGGTCCAGCCCGGAGCAGGAGAGATCAGTAGGTGGGAAGGCCAGACCAGCTTGGAGACCCATCCCCAGGGCACTGGTCGATCCAACTCTGGTGGCAAGATTAGCAGGCTGGTGATGTCAACATTGGGAGAAAGAAGGAGAGAGAGAGAAAGAAGAAAGGAAGACAATGCTGCATATATATGATGGTTGATGGTTGCGGGTGATGAGAATGGGTGTAATTGTAAAAAAATATATAAACAAATAAAGATGATATTAATGATAGAAAAGTTTGTGGCCAGCGATTATTTTTGCATAGGTGGGAGGGGTAGTGGGGGGGTTACAGATTGTTAAGGTTAGGGGTGGATGGGTAGAGTGGGGGGGGGTTACAGATCGTTAAGGTTAGGGGTGGATGGGTAGAGTGGGGGGGGTTACAGATCGTTAAGGTTAGGGGTGGATGGGTAGAGTGGGGGGGTTACAGATCGTTAAGGTTAGGGGTGGATGGGTAGAGTGGGTGGGGTTACAGATCGTTAAGGTTAGGGGTGGATGGGTAGAGTGGGTGGGGTTACAGATCGTTAAGGTTAGGGGTGGATGGGTAGAGTGGGTGGGGTTACAGATCGCTAAGGTTAGGGGTGGATGGGTAGAGTGGGGATGCACTTCCAGCTAATTTAAGCATAACTAGACATTGACTTGGATTTTGTTGTCTTAATGTCAGAAGCCCTTGTCTTCTGTTGGTTGAAATTTGCAGTGAATTGGTGATTTAATTATTTCATTAATATATCATAATGTACTTATTGCAGCACTGAGTCAGTTATTACAGAGTTAAACTGTAATATTAGCCTTTGCTGCATTTTGAAACCATCTACAGATACATCATCCAGTCTGCACACTTTCTGTAACAATTAATCCCTATAAGGAAGAAAATGCCCAAATCAATAAAATAAAAAATTGTTTTTATTCCAGCACACATGGATTTATATACATAACAAATGGCTGTAATATGGAAACAAATGTCTGTCTGTGGCAACGTCCTGTGAAATATGTCTCATTATACAGACACATCCTGACCTAGAAGCTGCTGATTCCTGAGGGCTCAGTACAGCTCCAGGTGTAACAAACAGATCAGACACTTGTGTTATTTGGTACAGAGCAGGACCTGATAGCATGGAATTCTGCCTGCAGCTTTGTGTCAGGGATCTGGGCAGGAATGAATTACATACTAAGATTATATACAATGCATTGACCAGGAAATGAATAAGAAAACAGGTGCATGTATGTATAATTAAATCTGATTCAGAATCTTTATTGTTCACCAAATGTACTCTTGGTGCAGGTCATCACAACTATATTATGGGGTGTCTCCCACAGAGGTAATACTGATATTTAACATTCATTTTTCAGTGCATTCAAACCGACAAATAAAACTACAGCCATCCACCCATCTATCTTCTAACCTCTCCTCCTCGTCAGGGACATGGGGCCTGGAGCCGATCCCAGGCAGGACAGGGCACAGGGATGGTGGACATCCTGGACGGGATGCCAGTCAGTCACAGGGCACATAGACACACACTCTCTATTAGAGACACCAATTAGCCTGACTGCATGTCTTTGGGTTATGGGAGGAAACCCACACAGCACGTAGCCCCCTATAAAAAGCACAGACCCCCCATGGGTGAAACTGCCTCGTGTACTGTTTGGCTATTTGTATTGAAGCACAAATTATTCAGAGTCAAATTAATATTAATTACTTACATTCAGTGCTGGTTATTGGTTTGACAGTGATATGAACTGGGATCTGTCAGCCTCCAGCATCACACCAGTACCAGCCTGTGTCCTTCCTCTCCAGTCCCCTCATTGTCACACTGAAGACTCTATTCACTCTGTCATCCCTGATCAGGACAGGCCTCCCATCCAAACTCCCAGAATTCACTGCTGCACAGAAGCCCCCAAACTTACACCACAGCCTCTGACCATAATCGTATGTATAGCGACACTGAACACTGACACTGTCTCCTTCCACACCCGTCACCTCCTGTTTGCCCACTGACAGCTCTGGGGAACCTGAACACACAGATTTATTAAGAAACACTGTGATATTTACACAGTTAAAAAAATATATACTATGCATAAAATATAAGGCAGTTACATCTTTATATTAATGTTACCATACTTTATAAACATCTAAAACTAAACAAGAGGACAGAGAGCTGGGGGCCAGATATCGAAACCAAAAGCCTGGTGGTGTGAGGCCCCCACGCTGCCCCCAGTCTCTACCAGCTAGAGGTTAATTACTTCTCCAAACCCACTGCAGAGTGAAAGACAACTATAATAATAATTATAATTATTATTAATACTAATAATTGATACTAATTTAAACTGATGCTATTACTTTTAAAAGGCTTTAATTATGCTATTGAACAAAATTAAATTCTGGAATATATTCTATAAATTTTTTAAATGTTAAAAAAAAAAATCAGAACATTTTTTTTCTTTCTTTATTACCATCAGTGACTGTCAGGTGAACCCGATCTCCAACATCTGAGGCTCCACTGATCTTCACACCATATCAGTAGGTGTCAGAGTCCCCAGCTGTCAGATTGTTGATGGTCACAGTGAAGACTCGCTGGTCAGGATCATCTCTGACTGACACTTTACCCTCCTGTGGAGAGTCAGTATATACTATGGGAGAATATGAATTCACGTTATACCCTCTGCACCAGAATTTCACATGAGTTTTATAACTGTCACCATAGAAACATGGGATTGTTACAGATCATCCTCTCTGTACACAGACCCATTTCACTGTGGACACACTGTCAGCACCTGTGGGGATAATAATTAACTGAATAAGGACTTTCCACATCACAGTATCTCTAAGTAATGATGCCTGGTTTGTATAATACTAGAATAAGGGTCATGTGTGTTTAGCAGACGCGTGGGGATGCTGTAAAAGACTGTTAGGTTGAAGAAACTGTTATTAATCATTTTATCATTCCTGTATGATTAGCTATGAGTGTAAATATGTATATACATTATTTTGTCTTCTTCTAACCTCATACTCTAGATTATATTAATAATAGTATTTAGCTTGCACGTACCCTGAGTATGTGCTCAACAGCTGTACACTTAGGTAAAAAACTTTTCTTGTTCTCACCTCCCTATTCTGCATGACTCTTGTGCCTCCCACTGACTATAAATAAAGGAGCCAAGGGGAATCACCCTTTGTAACACATTCTGCTGTAGTTTGCATTGCAGAGAGTGTGGGTACCCTTGCAAGTAAAAACTATAAAGTGTGTTGTCTCAATAAAAGGTGGAGTTGGGGTGGAAACGCCGGGCGCTTTCCCCAACAAAGACACAGACTGTCATTTTGGCACAAGAACATGAAAAAACATAGGAAAAGAAAACGGGTGTTGGATCTTAGGAAGGGCTACAGGAGCAGGTGGGAATGAATGGGCTCGTCACTGTGTGAGACCTCTTTAACAGTAAGGCATTATTTGTAAAGATATTTCATTCTGTGATATTTGTCTTATGAATGACATACAAAAGCAATTCAATGTATTTTTGTTCAGCCATCAATGTGGAGCTGATCTAAGGCAGCACAGGGCACAAGGCAGGGGAACACCCAGGACAGGATGCCAGTCTGTCACAAAGGCAGGGGAACACCCAGGACAGGATGCCAGTTTGTCACAAAGACAGGGGAACACCCAGGATAGGATGCCAGCCTGTCACAAAGGGAGGGGAACACCCAGGACAAGACACCAGTCTGTCACAAAGGCAGGGGAATACCCAGGACAGGACACCAGTCTGTCATAAAGGCAGGGGAACACCCAGGACAGGATGCCAGTTTGTCACAAAGACAGGGGAACACCCAGGACAGGATGCCAGTTTGTCACAAAGACAGGGGAACACCCAGGACAGGATGCCAGTCTGTCACATGGCAAACCCTCACACACAGTCACTATGGGCACTTTTAGAGTCACCAATTCACCTGAACCACGTGTCTTTGGACTGCGGGAGGAAACCAGAGAACTGAGAGGAATCCAGCGTGGATACAGGGAGACCATGCAAACTGCCCACCGAGAGCTGGGCCGGATATCGAAATCACAAGCTTGGGGGTGTGAGGCCCCCACGCTGCCCCCAGTCTCTACCAGCTAGAGGTTAACTAGCGCTCCAAACCCACTGCAGAGTGAAAGACAACCAGGTCTAGTCTCAACCCTTGAAGCTGATCTTGACCCCCTTACCTTCTCACTGAGGATCTTCAATTTCATACCCACCCATCCACCCCCTCCCCCTCAGCCTCAACATGTACATGCAGCCAAAAAAAAAAGATTTTTGGAAACTTCTACAACTACATGATATGATTAACAAATCACATATGACCTCTGCTTCAGTTGCCATTTTTCAGAGATTGCTCCTGCAATGCTAATGCCATGTCACATCTCAAGATGACTGGACCTGGCCCATTAACTGCATCTAGCCCGGTGTGTTTTTGTCCAAATCCGCTTACCCGATTTGAAACAGGTAAGGGCCATATCTGGGCCAGTTTTACATTCAATAATACCAAAATCTAGCCCAATCAGATTACCAAATCTGGCCCAAATTTGCACCAAAGACAAAAGTTTAAGTTCTAGAGTGCGGCGCTAGTTTCAAACTAGCTGGTTTCAATGTAAGACTTAAGGTTTACTTTACACCAGACTTTACGATAAAACGTACGCTAAGCTGGTGCAACCCACCACTGGTGATTCTCTTGGCGCATCGTATCACCCTCTGCGGGACTCGGCAGCCCTCAAAGCTGGAGCTGCCGTACCGAGCAGTTATGCTCCCGGAGAGCACAGATCCCACATTGCCGCTGTAGAAGGTTTTTTGCAGCACAGAGGAGAGTCTGTATTTCCACAGCTGCCTCACATGATACACTCACTGTCGAGCTTTCAGCACTAAAGTTACAGGTTACTGGGTGGCCGAGAGGTCTGTGAAATTTGGAGGGTCAGTAGCTTGCCTGGGAAGCCTTAGCATTCAGCGAAAACTGAACAGAGAGGCCTGTAGCAGGGTTGTCAACTTTGGTTAGCTGGCTGCCAATTTTCAATTTGAGACAAGTCTGCACACACATTTACATGTATGTAACAGTTTTATAACCTTGTAAATAGTTTGTAGGGTTTCCAAACTACCCCAGTGCTGTTGATATAGTGAATTTTAGGTTTATAATGAAATAATATGTAGATTTTGTCATGACTTGCGCGTCCGATCCTCGTGTGTGCCACGCCCCCTGATCATCCACGTGTGCTTCCCTGATTGTGCCGAGCTGTTTTCTATCAGTCTGTGTATTTTGTCCGCGTCTGAGTCTGTATTCCCCAGACCCGTCATTGATGTTCGTCGCTGTCTGCCCGGTGCGTCCGAATAAACCCTCCTATCCTGCCTCATCCTTTCCCTGCTTCCCACCTGCTCATCTACCCCTGGACGTGACAGAATGACGGATCTCATGAACAAAGCAACCCTTTGTGACCGAGGAGCGTTACCTCGATCTCGTTGATGAGGTGCTTCACTGGATTGCCAGTCCGACGTTCGAAAAGATCCCCATGCATGCTCGATTTTATACACCTTTGGCGATGAGCCTCAGTGAAACACTTGAAAAGTTTAAATCTAGCATGTTTCATGGCTTCACTGCATTTCCCTCCACAATGATCATCTAACTGGTGAAGTGGAAGACAGAGCTGAAAATTAGTTAAATCGTGACTTTATCCAAGGGACAAGGGATTCTGAAAAATCAGAGATGGAACTACTGGTTGGGTTGGTCATCGCCTGCTTTTTCTAAATGAAGTTTCAAACTACTTAATTAATGTATGTAAATCTGTTTTATAATGTTTAAACAAACAGCTTTTTAATGGGTTTGCATCTTATATATCCTACAGTGTGCTTGTGCATTTGATTCCTCCTTGATTCAGGTGAAACAGAAAATAACTGGCAAGAGAGACAGAGAGAAACTTCTGGGAAGATTTGTTGTCCAAAGTTGAACTGAGTGTCCAAACCCTTTTGGATGTCAAATTTCATTAAGGTTCACCTAAATACAAACAAAAGTATTTTTGTATAGTGCATTATCACAACATTACATTGTCTCAAAGCGCTTTACAGCATCCCCACCCAAAGCCCCCAGTGAGTAAGCCATAGTCGACAGTGGCAAGGAAAAACTCCCAAGAAGGAAGAAACCTTGGGAGGGACCAGACTCAAAGGGGGAGCCCATCCTCCAGGGGCCGGCAGGGAGAGTCACATCACCCATTACCCACTGTAATCCTTTCTATACCCACCTATGTAGACTTCATACAGCATCATTGCAAACAAAATAAGAGAGTTATAGTTAAATTAGGTAAAGAAATTTTATGTAAAATTTGCCAATCCAGGTTTTCAGCACCATGGACAACAACCTACTGTTGCTTAAAAGGGCATTATTATGCAGTTTATAAGTTTATTTTTAGACTCTACTAGAATAGAGGTTGCTTGCTTCAGTGTTCCAAAAACACATATCTTTTCTCATTAATGCACATCTCTATTCACTCTCTGTCTAATCCCACCCCCAATGAGTCCAGTGTGGTTTGATTGGTCGGCTTACCCTGCATTCCCCTGTCTTGTAGTCTGCAGACGGATCCTTGAAGGAAGGCAGCCAATAAGCATTGTGTTATGAAGAGACCTCATCGTGTTGTGAAAATAAGGGCTGGAATTCCAATGAGGTGTTTTAGGCAGATGAGAGAAGAGTGGTTTCTATGCTGGGAGTTACTCCCTTTGCTATGTACTTATGTACTGTCCCTGTAGTCAAATTAAGCAATTTCTTCTGATGTTGACCAGAAGGTATGTGATATCTTTCTCCCCTTACCCCTTATCAGATAAGAGCTGCTGTCAGCCGAGACAAGCTGGTGTGATTCATTTCAATTTAATTCAATATTACTTCTGCCACGCATTTTCACAACATTATATTGTCTCAAAGCACTTTACCTTATCCCTGCCCAAAGCCCCCAGAGATCAAGCCAGTGGCAAGGAAAAACTCCCTAGAAGGAAGAAACCTTGGGAGGAACCAGACTCAAAGGGAAAGCCCATCCTCCAAGTGCCGGCACAGGACGTGATATGAGCAAAATGGCAAGGTCCCAATTCACACTGTCTGTATTTTAAGATTTGAGTTTCAAAGTGGGCAAGTGATGGCAGGCAGGTGCTGGTGCTGCTTCTGATGACAGGAGGAACTGTGGTACAGCAACAGGGCATGCAGGAGAGACGTTACAGGCTGAGAAAAAAGGGGGCGGTCCTAATTTCATGTCTTTCATCACACTACAAGATGGTCACTGATTGGTGGGCTCTGAGGGGGAGCTGTGATCTGAAAACCACAACCATTTACATTTAATTTTGAAATATTTTAAAAATATTAATTAAATCAGAAAAAGTATTAAATCAAAATAATGACGAATATACATTAAATATATATTTAAGAATCAATAAGCAATGCAATTAGACTTTTACTTTCACTAATGAATAAACCAATTTTAAACTTTGACCAGCAGGTGGCAGCAAAGCACGTGTGAAGAAGAGGCCATCAGCAGTACAAAGCACCGGCTGTACAGGTTCCCAGCAGACAATCAAACACTTCAGATAAACCTCCTTCTTTAACTGACTCTCATGGTATGACTGTACAGACTGAGCAGGCCTCACTGCAGTTAGCATAACCGTTAGAGAAAATATAAGAAAACCATGGGGACAGAAAGATCACTGAATAACAGGAATGACCGACATATAGTGCCAAACAGATAAGGTGCAAAGACAGAACTCATGGTACAAACAAAGTAAACGTAGTGCACTATGTAGGGTAGGTCGTAAAATTGTTTGCACTTTGCAGCTTACCTTGCGTTGACTCTTTGTAGTACGGACCCCACAACGGTGGTGGAATTATAAGGGGCTGGTCATCAGGGGGCATGGATTTTGTGGCAGTTTCTTTATTGTCCATATCAAACTCAGCATAGAGGTGCTTAAGCTTGTCAGCATTGCTGGTGGAGGGAGCTGCATTTGTGGGTTTCTATTCTGCAATGGCTTGAATGTCCTGTGTATTAAGACGAACTCGCGGAGTATTATGTCGCCCACATAACATAGAATGAATAAGAGTTGTTTACTGTTCTCCTGTTACTGTAATATTCTGGGAAGTTGTGATTGTTCAACTCCACTATGCATGGTTAGGAGTAACTCCAACTTCACCTAGCAGACATACATATGAGGTGATTGAGGATCTGTTCGTGTATGGACTAACCACCCTGAGATTCTAATGCGTCCTCCAATACGTCCATGATTCACCTATATCATCGTGCCAAGGTTGAGCAGCACAACATGGTCTTTCTAAGATCACTTATATAACTTGTTTATGACAAATAACTTGTTTTGTGGAACGCTTATCTCGTCGTAGGACACTTATCTTGGTTTTGGGGAAGAAGAGAGAGCGTCACCCAGGGAAAGTCTTACCCAAGGGCGCTTACCTGTTTTTCTAGAAATTAAAAGAAAAAGTGTTACTTATTTATGCTCTGTAGCTGCAAGCCGTTTCACTCCACTTAGATGAGAATTGGATTGGATTGAGAATGAGAGCACATTGCCTGAGGGGAGGGGTGAGCCTGGTCAGCCCCTTCCCTGCCCACACGCATCCAGCCGCTTTCTAAATTTAGTATAATGGAAGGGGGAGAGCTCAGCACTGACCGGAGATCAGCCGTGTGATAGAGCCCGCATCACCCGGCACCTTCTCGGGACTCACGTGTTGGTCTCCTGCCAGGACTGAAAGGGGCTCCCCGGTCCATGTGTGAAGGTGGGTGATGATACACGTCCGAGTGTGAATCGCTTTTCAGCTGCTGATGCATTTTAAACATTAATGGGACTACTTACCAATGCTCACGATATTTCATAATTTTGTATCGCTTATAATTAAATATTTCTGAAAGGGGTCAACGCATTTGTTCCTTCGAAAGCCCTATATCCCCCTACTATCCTAAAACATCCTGCCACATGCATCATGTCTCAGAGTGTCCGTGAAGTTTGCTTTAGTTGCTTTAGTTACGTTTATAACTGTGCTTTGCAGTTGTGACGCCCCTCCCCTGGATGTGCTGAAGGTCGGTGCTTCACGGGATCTGAATGCTGCATCTCAACTTAAAGAAGAAAATGTTCAGAAGGTATGTGACTCATACATCCAGCACCTCAGCAGTATTGGCTTTGAATGACTGTGTCTCTTTCCTGCTTGCAGGCTTCCTCTGATCACATGGCATTTCTCCAGGCTTTTAATTTGGAAATGTACTTATGTGGTGATATTTTCAGCACTGCTGTTGTATTTAATCCAGTGCGGTGGACATGAATAAATGAATGTCTTTATGGGTGTCCTCTGCGGTAAATGCTCTCCAATCTGTGTGTCCAAACCGGAGCTGCAGAATAGAATCAGCACCTGCTGGGCAGATTTTAGCAATTTAGCAACTGCTGGTTCCTCATGTTTGATGATGGTTAGATACCTGGGCAGTAGAAACAGTGAGAACTGGTCAGACTGTCCCATGCGGTGGAAGGTGATAGCTTAGTAAGCATCTGCAATTTTACTGTAGATGGGATGCAGAGTTTTCTCTCCTCTGCTGTGGCAGGGAATGTTTTGGTGAAGTACATCGCTCAAGTTGGATTGGTTAACGCCCCCTGCTGTGACAAAGGCTCCATGCGGCTGTGAATTTTGTTTTATTTTTGGCCGGTAAAATGGCAGACACTGGATTATTAGGTAACAGACCGAAAGAACAGTGTCTCCCAGTAACAGTAATGTCTGTGCCCCACATTTTATTGAGGTTGATACACAAACCTCCATGTTACATAGCTGCTTGTCAGGTCTGTAAGCACAGGAGCAGGCTCCACAATGAAAAAGTGAACGATATTCGATGGGGATCACAGTTCAAGATTCATCAGCTTATGTATATTATGTCATGAAAACCCAATCCAATGTCCCCTGCGCAGTTTGGTCCTGCTGAACCTCCGTACCGATCGCGCAGCGACACTCTATTCAAGCCCTTTCACAAGCTACAGCGGATAATTACAAATAGAGATGTGCCGAACGTGTATCTGTGTGCGTTTTCATTGTGGGATACAGATGGTTAGGTTGGTATTTACTGCATGGAAGTGTTGCGTGTAAGAAACCAAGGTACTTTTTATCCGCTAGGATACACACACTCACCACACCGGCTTAGTATATAACGCAGGGTGCCGTGGCGTAGTACGGTGTATGTATATCCAGTTTAAATGCTACTGTGGTGAATGACAGAACCCTCTGTGACTCTCCAGGTTTTACCACTGTCTGATAGCTGTTCTGTCGGCTCTGGTGATACTGTGATGCGTAATTGATACAGATTGCCGATGGGGGCGACTAGCCGTAGCACATTGGTCTTCCTAACAGTAGCTGTGATTTCGCCGTCGTATGAAAATGGATCCTGCGGTCTGTATTAAGGTGGAGGGGAATGATTACGGATGCCTGCGCTGCCGCAATACAACTATCTGGGCAGGCGAAGAAGCAGCCGCGTTGGCGTTGCCATTGCCGAACGTAAACAAAGATGGCCACGCCCCATGCCAAACGTAAACCAAGATGGCCGCGCCCGTTGCCAAACGTAAACCAAGATGGCCGCGCCCATGAGGCACATAAATTAGCAGGCATCAAAACGCCAAAGTACTCCAGTAAATCAGACTGGGAGGCTTTCCACGCGTAGTTAACCCAGGGAAGCGGGTGATTAGTGGACGATATTTGCTTGCCCCGAGCGAGAGGGCTATAAAGTTTTGTTTTTGTTGTTTTATAAAACCGAGAAGACTTGAAACTTGCGGTTATCCTTATCTCATCCTGCTTTTGCGTAAGCTTCATTCAGACCTAGGAAACATCCGCCCTCTGTTGGTCTTGTGGTATATCACTGCAGTACGCATGTGCAAACCGCAAATATCCGTATCCACAGTATGAACAGCGACTGTCCCCAGACCGGAAGCACACAACAGCATACGCGGGAAGCGTAAAGTACGAAGTAGGCTTTAGCCGACAAAGACTTGCAGTGAATCTTTGCGGTATTTATTTATACACACGTGCCACTGTTTGTGCAGAACAAGCTATTTCATCAGGGTGTGCATACTGGCAGACCAGCGCGTCCACACACTCTCTATGAGGCCCTAGACTTAGTGCTGGAGAGGAACATGGCGTTGGGACCAGCACTACAAGGTGCAGTCAGACATCTAAGGGATCTAGAGACCCTCTGTATACAGCACAGTGTTTCTGCAGAGTCTCACCCTCACATCCTGTTTGACGACATTTCTGCTTTTCAGAATAAGTGCCTTTTCTGAGAATAACTTCTGCATCATGCTAATGATTTAGCTGCTTTCTACTCGTATGCATGAGAAAAACGAGGATGTTACACAGTTCTTTAATAAAATTGACTTAAATTAAAGCTACAACGATTCTTTGTGAAGACCAACTGTCACTTATTTTACTATGAAATTATGTTGCTAAAATGATGAAATTCCAAGTACTATAAAAATATCTCACATGAATGTCACATGAATGACACCGGAAACCAAGCAAGCTGAAGACTTTCTTGTCTTTGTATTTTTCCACTTTGGCTGCACATGCAGTGTAAGAGGAGCTAATCCTCCACTGTAAGCAGTGATGGATCCTGAGGCCTGACTGTCAGACGCCCACGTCTCCTGCTGCTTTTTCCCAAAGTCCCTCTGTGTCTTTACTTTATCATTATTTCAATTCAATTACATTTTATTTCTATATCAATTACGTTTTACAACATTACATTGTCTTCAACCGCTTTACATTGTCCCTGACCAAAGCCCCCGCTGAACAAACCGAGGTAACAGTGGCAAAGAAATTCTCCCTAGTAGGAAGAGACCTTGAGTGGAACCAGACTCAAAGGGGGAGCCCATCCTCCAGGGGCTAGCAGAGGAAGTCAAATGAACAAAATCCAGAGGGCAGCTTCTGACGGCAGGATGAACAGTGGTACAGCAGCAAGGCAGGCAATAGAGACATCACAGGGAGCAGGGCGAGCAGGAGAGATGTCAAAGGCAGCAGGGAAGGCAGGAAAGATGTCACAGGCAGCAGGGAAGGCAGGAGACACGTCACAGGCAGCAGGGCGGGCAGGAGAGACGTCACAGGCAGCAGGGAAGGCAGGAGAGATGTCACAGGCAGCAGGACAGGCAGGAGAGACGTCACAGGCAGCAGGACGGGCAGGAGAGACGTCACAGGCAGCAGGGCATGCAGGAGAGACGTCACAGGCAGCAGGGCAGATAGGAGAGACATCACAGGCAGCAGGGCATGCAGGAGAGACGTCACAGGCAGCAGGGCGGACAGGAGAGACGTTACAGGCAGCAGGGCAGACAGGAGAGACGTCACAGGCAGCAGGGAAGGCAGAAGAGACGCCACAGACAGCAGGGCGGGCAAGAGAGATGTCACAGGCAGCAGGGCGGGCAGGAGAGACGTCACAGGCAGCAGGACAGGCAGGAGAGACGTTACAGGCAGCAGGGAAGGCAGAAGAGACGTCACAGACAGCAGGGCGGGCAAGAGAGACGTCACAGGCAGCAGGACAGGCAGGAGAGACGTCACAGGCAGCAGGGAAGGTAGAAGAGACGTCACAGACAGCAGAGCGGGCAAGAGAGATGTCACAGGCAGCAGGGCGGGCAGGAGAGACGTCACAGGCAGCAGGACAGGCAGGAGAGACGTCACAGGCAGCAGGGAAGGTAGAAGAGACGTCACAGACAGCAGAGCGGGCAAGAGAGATGTCACAGGCAGCAGGGCGGGCAGGAGAGACGTCACAGGCAGCAGGGCAGGCAGGACAGATGTCAGGCAGCAGGGCATGCAGGAGAGACGTCACGGGGAGCAGGGAGGGAAAGAGATGTCACAGGCAGCAGGACAGGCAGGAAAGACGTCACAGGCAGCAGGGCAGGCAGGACAGATGTCAGGCAGCAGGGCATGCAGGAGAGACGTCACAGGCAGCAGGGCGTGCAAGAGAGACGTCACAGGCAGCAGGGTGGACAAGATATCGTGCTTATTTTGGGTCTCCAGCAACACAGCACAGGATGAGTAAGAGGGATAAAAAAAAACTGCATTAGCCAAAGTAGGGGGGACTAGAGGCAGTGCAAACAGTTAGGTGAGTGTAATATGTAAGCTCCGGCACACATGGCTATGGCAGCATAAGTGGGAGGGAGAGGCAAGTGGTATAACTCATACAGGGGCTGTAATGCACAGGCTTACCCAGGCAGAAGTGCAGGGGCTTCTGACCTTGTTAATGTGGTATAACGCATACAGGGCCTGTAATGCACAGGCTGACCCAGGCTGAAGCCTAGGGGCCTCTGACCATGTTAATGTGGTATAACGCATACAGGGGCTCTAATGCACGGGTTTACCCAGGCTGAAGCCCAGGGGCCTCTGACCATGTTAATGTGGTATAACACATACAGGGGCTGTAATACGCAGGCTTACCCAGGCTGAAGCCCAGGGGCTTCTGACCATGGTAATGTGGTATGATGCATACAGGGGCTGTAATGCACAGACTTACCCAGGCTGAAGCCCAGGGACCATGTTAATGTCCCTCTGAATGCATGTACCTGCCACCTCAGCACTCCTGACTGTTGGCTTTGAATGTGACCATGACTGTGTCTGTATGCAGTTTGCAGGCTTCCTCTGTTCACATGGCATTTCTACACCTTCTAGTGCCCTGCAATGGACTGATAAGCTGTTGAAGGTTTACCTCACTTTACACTGTGTGCTTCCTGCATTTGGAAATACATAACTATACTAATGATAAATAGCTATGATGAGACAAATCTCTGAGGCAACAGAGAGATCCATGTAATATTCATTTCATATAAGCAACGACACAATAAAAATACACGTTAGTTGTAATTCATGCATCTTTATTCATACTGATTTTTTTCATTCATTAATGCTTCCAGTGCCTGTGCTTTGATAGTTTATTTTATTCTGTACAGACTAATAATAATGACTTGCTAAAGTGCTAAACATTCAGCCTTGTGGTTTTGTCACTTCCTGTTTAAAGTGTCCACTCCCCCTTCACTCTGCCTCTGTGTGTAACAATAGAAACGACCATGACAGTGAAGGTTACAGAGGATGAGGCAGTGAGTGTCAGTCTCCACAGATCTGAGCTCAGTGACGCACAGACGTATGGATCCTCTGATGCTCCTGTTTCTTCTTATTGCTGGGCTCACAGGTGAGTGTCGCTCATTATGGTATGAAGTATTTTACCTGCAAACAAATTGCAAATACTATTTGGATTCTTGCAGGTGATTATAACAAAACATTTTATACATTTTTTGAAACAAAAGTATTTGAGCAAGTCAATGTCATCACTTGATGTACTTATTTTGCATTATTTGTATTTATTAGTACGTGTAATATTTATCCTGAATTCTACTATTTAAGACATGAGCAAACTAGCATGAATCAGGATTTTGACATTATAAGTATAATGTCCAAATATACAGTATGATACTGCAACGTCTCTCCTTTGGTGTCCAAGCAGTACAAAGACTGTCAGTGCAGATAAGCTGCCCCTGTCTCTTGTACCCTTTGCTTTTCTGAGAGGCTGATGATTGATCTTCCTGGGGTCGTTTCAGCAGCACAGTTGGTCCTTTTTCTAACTTTGCCCCGTGTTTCACTATGGGAGTCGCTTTGTGACCAGCTACAGAAGCTCCAATGACAGTACGTCTGTCTGTGATGGACAGGTGGACCTGAGACCAGGCTCCACCTCTGTCTGGCTTTGGGGGGGGCAGCAAGAGGTAGGCCGGCCAGCAGTGGAGAGAGGCTAACCCAGGGCTGTAAGTGAAGCACCTCTTTGTTGCTGTGGCTTCTACCCTCCTCTCTCCCCCCCCCCCCCCCCCCCCCATGTCAGATGTATGTAAATTATTGGAAGTGCCTGCAGTGTTTGTAGCACTCAAACATTTCCGGTGCTTTATCTGATGCTAACATGGTCTTGTGAAATCAAACAATATGCCTTATTTGATTTGCTGGAGGGGCTGGAGGGGTGCAGTGGTTAGCACTGTTGCCTCACACCTCTGGGACCCGGGTTCGAGTCTCCGCCTGGGTCACATGTGTGTGGAGTTTGCATGTTCTCCCCATGTCGTCGTGGGGTTCCTCCGGGTACTCCGGTTTCCCCCCACAGTCCAAAAACATGCTGAGGCTAATTAAAGTTGCTAAATTGCCCGGAGGTGTGCATGTGTGAGTGAGTGGTGTGTGAGTGTGCCCTGCGATGGGCTAGCCCCCCATCCTGGGTTGTTCCATGCCTCGTGCCCATTGCTTCCGGGATAGGCTCCGGACCCCCCGCGAACCAGTAGGGTAAGTGGTTTGGAAAATGGATGGATGGATGGATTTGCTGGAAAAACAGAAAGACTTTTCTACAGTTAAGGCCCACTGGTCTGTGATTTCAGCCTGTCATGCAGGCATTGGTTAGAAGCCTGTTGGCCAGCGCCCCCTAGTGTGCCACTTTATGAAAAGCGGCTGATGGAAATGCCCAATTTCAACACTCTCTGTTCTGTTATGGGATCTGTCTATTGGCTGCCCTTTCTCATCACTCATCTAGGTTTTACCTGGACAGTCCGGCTATCCGGCCCTCTGTCCAGACTGCTGTTGTATGTCCTCCTTTTAGCCCCCTTGTCCTTCTTTTTTCCTCACGCCTATCCGCCTCCCTTTCAAC
This sequence comes from Brienomyrus brachyistius, assembly GCF_023856365.1. Lineage (NCBI taxonomy): Eukaryota > Metazoa > Chordata > Actinopteri > Osteoglossiformes > Mormyridae > Brienomyrus > Brienomyrus brachyistius. The sequence goes on along the minus strand of NC_064536.1, from coordinate 26,707,106 downwards.
ACCTATGGGTTCTCTCTCCCACCTCTAGCCACACAAAAAACGTGAAGCACTGGCAGACACCAGTTGTAACCCCCCCCCCCCCATTTCCCACTCAGCAACTTTTCATGGATCCTCCTTTTTGGACACAGGTGTCCTCCTCTTTGAGCCTTAGTCCTCCTTTTTGGACACAGATGTCCTCCTTTTTAGAGTCATGTTGGTGGTCACAATATTGCAGACTCGGCCTACAGATGCTCCTCGCTGGAGCTGACAGCTTTCTACCCGCCCCCTCTTTCCTCTGCTGAGGAGCAGAAGCTGAGCACATTGTATCCAGTTCAGACCCTGCCTGTGTATGTACACAGGACAGCAGGCTTCAGGAGGTACCATCAGCTGGTCGTGTCCTGGGCTACACCCCAGAGGGGCAAATCACTGTCCCGCCAGAGGCTTCCTCACTGCATTGTACAAGCTAGACCCTAAGCTTATACATTAAGGGTGTGCCTCTCCATCACTGAGGCTGATGTGATACACATCTCAATGCACTGGCAACCATCCGATTCATTAAGATACATATGAAGAAACTACTAACGTGATTGGATGTGATTCACCCCTATTGTGATGCAGTGTGATTCGGTGCGATACGATGCCCATTCTGTTAGGGGTGTGGCCACATCATGGGCCTTGTTCAGGGGATGTCAGGCCAGATATCTGTAATGTGGCAAGCTGAGCTACACTGTACACATTTGTGTGTTTTTACAGGGTGGCTGTCTCAGGGCCATGCAGTGTTGGAGGCCAACCCCTCAGAACTGGTGTAAGAATTAGTTTTTGGATGTTTATAGTTTCCTGATCGGGATACTGCAGTGCATTCTTGGAGGCGTCTGTATCTCCCACAGTGAACACCCAGCGAAGTTATGAAAAGAACCTTGTATGACTTGGCACAGTCCCTTGTTCTTTGGTAACAGATGGAGGTATTTCATCATCACTTCCCTCCTTGCATAGGCATAGGAAGAAATGATCCATCAGGGATGTCAACTGGGGTACTAAGGGCAGGGCGTCACAGACAGATGTGATGTTAAAAAGTACAGTAATTGCAAACTAATGCTAATATTGCAATTTTTTTCCGGAAGTAGGTGTTGAGGCTCAGAGGGAGGGGGATGAGTGAGGTGGAATTGAAGATCCACAATGAGAAGGCAAGGGGGTCCAGATCAGTGGTCAAGATCAGCCTCAGGGGTTGAGACTAGACCTGCTTGTCTTTCACTCTGCAGCAGGTTTGCAGAGCTAGTTAAGCTCTAGCTGTTAGACACTGGGGGCAGCGTGGGGGCCTCACACCCCCAGGTTTCCTCTCAGTTCTCTGGTTTCCTTTTGCAGTCCAAAGACACGAGGTTCAGGTGAATTGGTGCCTCTAAAAGTGCCCATAGTGACTGTGTGTGAGTGTTTGCCCTGTGACAGACTGGCATTTTTATATGGCAAGTGTTAAGTGATTTTTATTTAAAAAGCACATTAAAAAACAATACATGTTATAAAAATACTACAATAAAAACATGAAATGCATAATAAAGCCAGAGACATTGGAGAAAGTTACATAAAATATACAATTTTAGTAATTCAATGGGGATAAGATAAAAGCAGGAGTAACTTTCTCCAGGTCTTTGGCTGAAAGGTGTGGTTTAAGCCTGGCTATTGAACTCAGCTGACAGAAACACCCCTTCACAACAGAATTTATTTGTTTATCAAACTCAATGATGAATCAAAGATGAAACCAAGATTTTTAGCATGTGACCGGAAGTTTTCTGAATGAGGCCCTAATTGTTCTCTGAGATCATGAAGTGACCAAAACTCATTACCTCTGTCTTGTTTTCATTAATCTGGACGAAAGTCATTGCTGTCCTGTTCTTAATGTCCTCCAGACAGTTAGAAAGGGTCATCAGAGAGCAGCAGTTACCAGGTTTTAATGGCAGATAGAGCTGCGTATCACCAGCATAGCAATGATATTTTACATAATAACGTTCACAAATGGAGCCCAAAGGAAGCATGTATAGAAGGAATATGAGAGGGTCTGTATCACAGGACTGGATATGTTTACAAGTAAGGCCATAGTACTGAAGGGGTGTGGCCATCCCACACAGTGACAAGCCCATTCATTCACCTCATCCAGGCCTTTTACTAGGGATTTAAGGTCCTGGTTTTGCTCTCCGACCCTAGAACACACTGCCAGGCTCAGATTCCCGATCCCACATCCTGCTGTAGCCCTTCCCAAGATCAGACACTAGTTTTGTTTTCCTTGTTCTTATAGTAAAATTACAGTCTTTGCCTTTTATGCATCATCACTGTTCTGCTAATTACACATGACCTAATCTAAGTATTACACAAACCAAGCATCATTACTTAGAGATGCTGTGATGTGGATCTTTATTCAGTTGATTATTTTCCCTGCAGGTGCTGACAGTGTGTCCACAGTGAGCAGAGTGTCTGCATGGAGAGGAGGATCTGCCACCCTCTCATGTTCCTATGCTGACAGATATAAAACTCATGTGAAATACTGGTGCAAAGGTTTGATCTGGGATTCATGTTCTCCCATAGTATATACTGACTCTCCACAGGAGGGTAAAGTGTCAGTCAGAGATGATCCAGACCAGCGAGTCTTCACTGTGACCATCAACAATCTGACAACAGAGGACTCTGGTTATTACTCATGTGGTGTGATAATCGATGGACGTTCAAAATCTGGAACTTGGGTTGAACTGTCAGTCACTGATGGTAAGATGTCTGAAAAACATCTGATCACAGCATTTTCATGCATATATGTCTGACACGATTCAGAAGGACGCAGTGAGGAGGAATCCCACAAGAGGCAGGATGCGAGTGAGAATGTAGAAGTTTAATTAAATAAAGCAGAAGCAATCCAGCGAACCCTGAACAGGAAACTAAAGACAAACTCACATAAACCACCGGGTTCACTGACAGAGCACACTGGGCCTAAGATCACTATTCAGAGAGCAAGGAGCCTCCAGCGTTTAACACAGGAGGGCAAACAGCATACAAGGACTAAGGGTCCGAAATCGCATATTTGTTTGCTATGTAATAGGGGAAATATGCACCATAAAAGGGTAAAAATTTGCTCCTTTCATGTCACTGGTGCTGTATCCTGAAGGGTCATGCTAACTGTACCTGTTAAGGTACAGAAATGGCCTCAGAGGATCATTTTTGTACCATTGAGGATACATTAATGTTGTTTGTACCTTGGGGATGAGGGTACAGTCCCAGTGACAAACAAAGGTGTAAATTATGACCCTTTTTTGGTATATATTACATAGCAATTTTTTCCTTTTTTTCTGCGTGTAGTGTGAATATAATGACGTGAGCATTATGTTCGAATCCTCAGTATCCCGATGGACGCTACAGTATCCCACAAGGCTACTGGAGCGGCGACCAGAGACAAAGAACGTCATTTACTCAGCAATTTCTGTACAGATTTAAGTAAAAAACAATACCCAGTTGCATAAGTTGACTTGAATATGTATATGAATATTTTTTCATTGATAGATTTTAACAGTTTTTGATTTGCGGGGGTCTTAAAATATCATTGGTACACAACTGCATCATTTAATATGCAGGATGGTGATCACAGTGTGTCTGAATGCATGCCTACTGCTCTCATGCAGACATGCAGTACATACTGCATGCCTACTGCTCTCATGCAGACATGCAGCACATACTGGATGCCTACTGCTCTAATGCAGACATACAGTACATACTGCATGCCTACTGCTCTCATGCAGACATGCAGCACATACTGGATGCCTACTGCTCTAATGCAGACATACAGTACATAACTGCATGCCTACTGCTCTCATGCAGACATGCAGTACATACTGCATGCCTACTGCTCTCATGCAGACATGCAGCACATACTGGATGCCTACTGCTCTAATGCAGACATACAGTACAAAACTGCATGCCTACTGCTCTCATGCAGACATACAGTACATACTGCATGCCTACTGCTCCCTACTGCTCTCATGCAGACATGCAGCACATACTGGATGCCTACTGCTCTAATGCAGACATACAGTACATAACTGCATGCCTACTGCTCTCATGCAGACATACAGTACATAATGCATGCCTACTGCTCCCTACTGCTCTCATGCAGACATACAGTACATACTGCATGCCTACTGCTCTCATGCAGACATGCAGCACATACTGGATGCCTACTGCTCTAATGCAGACATACAGTACATAACTGCATGCCTACTGCTCTCATGCAGACATGCAGTACATACTGCATGCCTACTGCTCTCATGCAGACATGCAGCACATACTGGATGCCTACTGCTCTAATGCAGACATACAGTACATAACTGCATGCCTACTGCTCTAATGCAGACATACAGTACATACTGCATGCCTACTGCTCCCTACTGCTCTCATGCAGACATGCAGCACATACTGGATGCCTACTGCTCTAATGCAGACATACAGTACATAACTGCATGCCTACTGCTCTCATGCAGACATACAGTACACAATGCATGCCTACTGCTCCCTACTGCTCTCATGCAGACATGCAGTACATACTGCATGCCTACTGCTCTAATGTACACATACAGTACATACTGCATGCCTACTGCTCTCATGCAGACATACAGTACATAATGCATTCCTACTGCTCCCTATTGCTCTCATGCAAACATACAGTACATACTGCATGTCTACTGTGCTCATGCAGACATACAGTACATACTGCATTCCTACTGCTCTCATGCAGACATACAGTACATACTGCATGCCTACTGCTCCCTACTGCTCTCATGCAGACATGCAATACATACTGCATGCCTACTGCTCTAATGTACACATACAGTACATACTGCATGCCTATTGCTCTCATGCAGACATACAGTACATACTGCATGTCTACTGCGCTCATGCAGACATACAGTACATACTGCATTCCTACTGCTCTCATGCAGACATATACTACATACTGCATGCCTACTGCATGCCTACTGCTCTCGTGCAGACATGCAGTACATACTGTGTTAATGGCCGAGTAGTGGGTTTGTGATAGTATTGTGGGGCTGAGCGGACTGAAGCATCTCGAGAGCAGAGAGAGACAAGGAGACTTTCTTGCTGGGGGGAAGAAGTCCTTATTTGCAGTCCTTAAATGGATTACAACATTCACCCAATGAGCACCAAACCAATTACATAGAGTAGAAACACAAGGTTGTCAGACGCCGAACCCTAAGGTGCACACACGGTGGGAGATTTACGTAAGCTAATTACACACGAGGATCAAGGTTTTATATGATAAGTAATATGTTAAGAAATGTCCTTTTGTTTAGTTTTAAATGAATGTGAAATTCATGGAAAAGCATAAATATGAACAAGTCTAAACCAACAAAGGCAAATCTAATTATGACAAAAACATGCTGAGGTGACATTGAATTGCAAACGCTGTGTGAGTGTGCCCTGCAATGAGTTGGCGCCCTGTCCTGGTTATCTCCTACCTTGCATCTGCAACTTCTGGGATTGGCTATAGACCCCCGCAACCCTGCATAGGATGGGTGTGGATGATGGATGGATGGATGGATGGATGGATGGACAGTAAGTAAGTAGTAAATACAATATTCAATAGAAACAAGCAAATGTTTATATTATACAAAATGAAATACCTACAGCTGACTGGTACTGAATCTGCATTAATATGTGTATAAATGGTGTAAGAGAGAGTGAGAGTTAATCAGCTGGGTAATTTTCATACTGTCCCTGCAGGTGTGTCCACATTGACTGTACAGAGAGGAGGATCTGTCACCATCCCATGCTTCTATGGTGACAGATATAAATCTCATGTGAAATACTGGTGCAGAGAGTATTCTAGCAATTCATGTACTCCCATAGTATACACTGACTCTCCACAGGAGGGTAAAGTGTCAGTCAGAGATGATCCTGATCAGCAAGTCTTCATTGTGACCATGAACAATCTGACAACTGGGGACTCCGGCTACTACTGGTGCAGTGTGGAGATCAGCAGAGGTTCAGCTGTGGGAACACGGGTTTACCTGTCAGTCACTGAGGGTAAGATGTCTGTACTGCAGCCTGCAGCCAATGAGATGCACAGTATGTAACATGCATGTAATTCAGTCATAAAAAAAGAACACAAACAGAGAAAGAATGAAAATACTTTGGAAACATTTTATTTTATTTTAAAACTTTATAGACTGGATTCCAATTTTACTTTTGTTCACTAGCATAATTAAAAACTTAAAAAAGTAACAGCATCAATTAAAATTTGTTGTCTTTCACTCCACAGCAGCTAATTAACCTCTAGCTGGTAGAGACTGGGGGCAGCGTGGGGGCCTCACACCTCCAGGCTTGTGGTTTCGATATCTGGCCCCCAGCTCTCTGTCCTCTTGTTTAGTTTTAGATGTTTATAAAAAGTATGGTAACATTAATATAAACATGTAACTGGCTCATGGTTTATGCAAAGTATATTTTATTCTGAACTGTGTAAATATCACAGTGTTTCTTCCTTTTCCGTGTGTTTAGGTTCCCCAAGGCTGTCAGTGGACAAACAGGAGGTGACGGGTGTGGAAGGAGACAGTGTCACTGTTCAGTGTCGCTATACATACGATTATGGTCAGAGGCTGTGGTGTAAGGCTGGAGGCTCCTGTGCAGCAGTAAATTCTGGGAGTTTGGATGGGAGGCCTGTCCTGATCAGGGATGACAGAGTAAATGGAGTCTTCAGTGTGACAATGAGGGGACTGGAGAGGAAGGACACAGGCTGGTACTGGTGTACTGCTGATATCTGGCAGATCCCAGTTCATATTACTGTCAGTCAGAGAACTACAACCACAACCAGCACTGAACGTAAGTAACTAATTAAAATCTGTCTGTGAATCATTTATGCTTCAGTATAAACAGATTCATGCTAAATGACCCCAAAAGATTCACCCACGGGGACTCTGCTTTTTGTGGGAAAATCTGTGGGGGGCAGGAGGGTTAACAGGGTATTACCAACAAGCACCAGGGTGAATAAACGTAAAAGTATCTTTATCATCTCCTGCAGTATGAAATTATCACCTTGTTGGTCATAGTGCAGTAATGTGATGAATAGAATATTAATATGAAAGACATTTAAAGACTGACAATCTGACAGCTGAAACATAAAGAGGCCTGAAGTCAGAAGTAAATTTCCTGTAGGGGGTTACGCTGCCCCCAGTTCCTCCTGAAGCCCACAGTCACTTCCTCGGTCCTGTCGATGTTTAGCAGCAGACTGTGGGCCTTGCACCACTCCAGCAGCTCTCTCCCCCCTGTCTGTACGCAGACTCGTCCCCCCCCCATGAGGCCTGTCATGATGCTGTCGTCTGCATACTTTATGATGTGGTTAGAGCTGGTCTTGGCGGAGCAGGCGGATGTCAGCAGTGTGAATAGTAGGGGGCGGAGGCAGCGGCCTGGGGGAGTTCCTGTGCTCAGACTGACGGGGGCAGAAGTGATGTTTCCTGCCCTGACAGACTGTGGTCTCTCTCAGAAAGTACAGGGTCTGGGGGCAAAGTCACATTTTCAGCCCAAGATGGAGAAGAGGTTGAGTTAGTTGTTGTGGCATTATAGTGACGGTAACCTTACATATCAGTCCTTATTCTCCAGGCGTATCAGTGTCGGGTTTGAATCTGGCTTCTGCTCTGTGTGTGTGGAGTTTGCATGCTCTCCATGTGCTGTGTGGGTTTCCTCCCACAGTCCAAAGACATGCAGTCAGGCTAATTGGTGTCTCTAATAGAGAGTGTGTGTCTATGTGCCCTGTGACTGACTGGCATCCCATCCAGGATGTCCTCCATCCCTGTGCCCTGTCCTGCCTGGGATTGGCTCCAGGCCCCATGTCCCTGACCAGGAGGAGGGGTTAGAAGATAGATGGGTGGATGGCTGTAGTTTTATGCGGCTTTATGAATGTAGTGAAAGATTAACTTGTGTATTATAGCAGGGTGGAATACCTGCTATGGCTGAACTGGCCTTATCCCCCCCCCCCTTACTTGTTGCTGGATTGTCAGCTCTTACGGTATTTATAAATCAAGGCTGGCCGCTGCTTTCGTCTGTTTCTGCTCCGCTGTTCGCTGTGGTTTCTGCTTCGGCACGTTCACCTCCTTTGTGATTCCTCGTAATGTTATCGGTGTACCGATGTTATGCGTTAATTTGTTAATTTCATATCCGGTTTTAATTACTGATTAATTCATTTGTCCTGACCAGCAGCCCTGTGTTTCATTTCATCTTCGCCGCCAGCTGTTCATTAGCGAGGCTGCGAGCTTGAGGGGGGAGGGTTAGGGTTAATGATGGGTCCCATTGAATTGTAGGGCGGTGTTTTTAGTTGGCCACTAAATAACGCTGTGTTATCGGTGTGTGCGGAGCATGTGGTGGCCCCTTGGCGGATGCGCTTCCCTACTGCTCAGGTCCAGCCTGTTCACCCGCTTTCCCTGGTGCATGGTTCAGTATGAGCGGTCAGGAGCAACTTTTTGTTTCATAAATAAATTGTATTTGGTACCCGGAGACGTGCCCCAGCCTTTCTTGGTGCCCCCACCTGTGTGACCTACTGGGTTAGCTTAACGTTAAATATGTGCTTGGGTGAAATTCCCAGGATGCTGCAGTCAGACTACTTGCACGTCATGTACCTGCAAGGCTTTTCAGATCCCTCCACTGTCGCCTTAATCTGGCGTAATCTGTAGGATCTACTGTATAAAGGTATATTTCCTGCTCATATATCCACAACGTCATTACCTGTAAGGGAGACATCCCATAATACAGCTTTGATAGCCTCATCAGATACAGGTCCTGCTCTTTATGAAATACATGAATGTGTGATGTGTATGTTACACCTGGGAGCTGCACTGAGCCCTCAGGATTTACCACCTTGTATATAGAGTATCTTTTGTAATGTGACACATGCATGAGTCTAATGCCACAGATCTGACTAACTTCCCAATCAGATATCCAATCAGATGTCTTTCATAATGCATCACTCTCAACATGCGGAAAATTGACACACAGCCATATTCATGTTACTGTCATTTATCTCGCAAATAAATCCATAAAAATCTATGTGATTTTCAAAGTATAAAATAGCAGTTTTTGATATCATGCAAATATTTTAGGCAATTTTGTTGCCTGTAGAGATGAATCGTTACTAAAGCTGTCAGACTGACTGATGTGTCTGTAGCTGGTTTCTAATCCCAGCAAAGGCCAGTGTTACAGCTGTACTCAGTAATAACTGATCCAGTCATAAATACATTTTGAGGTATAAATTAAATAACTAATCTCAGCTGTTCACTGACAGTGCCCTGAGATACTGGTCATAAGCTTAATTTATTATTCTATATCCATCCAGCTACGGTATTGAATATTTTTCATTATTTTTATAGAATAATGGGTAACTTTACTTGATATTGCACAACAATCCATCCATCCATCCATCCATTTTCCAAACCGCTTATCCTACTGGATCGCGGGGGGTCCGGAGCCTATCCCGGAAGCAATGGGCACGAGGCTGGGAACAACCCAGGATGGGGCACCAAGCCAGCACAGGGCACAAGGCAGGGAACAATCCAGGATGGGGCACCAAGCCAGCATAGGGCACAAGGCAGGGAACAATCCAGGATGGGGCACCAAGCCAGCATAGGGCACAAGGCAGGGAACAACCCAGGATGGGGCACCAAGTAGGCACAGGGCACAAGGCAGAGAACAACCCAGGATGGGGCAGCAAACCAGTACAGGGCACAAGGCAGGGAACAACCCAGGATGGGGCACCAAGCCAGCACAGGGCACAAAGCAGGGAACAACCCAGGATAGGGCACCAAGCCAGTACAGGGCACAAGGCAGGGAACAACCCAGGATGGGGCACCAAGCCAGCATAGGGCACAAGGCAGGGAACAACCCAGGATGGGGCACCAAGTAGGCACAGGGCACAAGGCAGGGAACAACCCAGGATGGGGCAGCAAACCAGTACAGGACACAAGGCAGGGAACAACCCAGGATGGGGCACCAAGCCAGTACAGGGCACAAGGCTACAACTAATATAGCGTTATGGTATTACTTGTATGGTATTACTTGTATGGTATTAATGTATCAATTAACCATAAACTAAGTCTTAGTTACATACTGATTTCATGTTAATTCATCATTAATAAATCGTGTCTATCTAGCAGTAACGTAATCAGATAAACAGCAATGCTCATATCTGGTGTACAATTACTCATTAGTTGTATAAAGGTTCAAATGCATGGTAAATGTGTTATTTTGTATTTTTTTATAACAGTGCAAATGCAAAAAAATATTCATTTGCTTCACTATGACAGAGATGCCGCGTATGTTTGTTTATACGGTGAATTCGTACTTACATGCCGGTTATGTGCATCCCTGCTAATAATCATAATAAAACTGGCAGTTAAAATTCTCTAGCTAATCTTGGTGCCCTAAATCGTGTGAGAATTTACTGTTCAAATCCACCTTCTTATTCAGCTCTTTGGTCCAGTGTTTCTGTATGTAGGACTGGGCTTATTGGTGCTGCTGTTGGTCATCATCATTATCACATGGAAAGTGTGGGACAAACACAGTGAGTATCTGCTGATGCAGACGGTGTATAAGTGACCTGAGTGTCTGAGCAGTGATGCATGTCCCTCTGCACTCCTGTAAGCAGCAGCTACTTCATGCTTTTATCCTTTTCCAAAGACGGCTGGACAGAGACACAGACAGCAGTATTCAGACACACAGGTTATACAGTAACATTAAACCACAAAACATGGTCACAGCCCCTTTGGGAACACAGACTAAAAACAGCACAGAGCTAAAAACCGCTGTGGAGCAAACAGGACATCAGAGCACAGCAGCCCTGAAGGATCCTTCCTCCATGATCCTGCAGACTTTCCTCTGACCCTCTGGGTCTGTGTCCACCCAGCTGAGCTTATAAAACCCTGAACAAGTTAGTTATTCCAACCAGGGCAGACTCACACGCTCACTCCTACAGGTAATTTTAGTAACTCCAATCAGCCTTAGCATGTCTTTGGTCTGTGGGGGGAAACCGGAGCACCTGGAGGAAACCCCACGACGACATGGGGAGAACATGCAAACTCCACACACATGTGACCCAGGGGGAGACTAAAACCCTGACCCCAGAGGTGGGAGGAAACAGTGCTAACCACTGCACCACCATACCACCCCTCTGAGAAGCCAATGGCTCATAAATATTTGTGTAGTTTTATACAGTTATTAGGCTGGGTAACATTTACACACATGTGTACATGATAACCAAGAGGAAATGACTGTGTTTGTGTGATAGAAAATTCTTGATTATGCTAATCAGTAATCAATAATGGAATATAGATGATTATGCATTACCTAATCAGTAATTAACAATTGAGTTTATAATGTGTTGTTGATTTACCTATAATGATTGAAACAATATAACCTCACTTGAATCAGTCTGATGTATCAAGCACAATGTACTAATGCAAGCTTGCTTACTATAAGTAAAGGGATTTCTATTTTCTATGAAGGAACTAACGTTTGCCATAATGTAGCTTGCTCAGCAAGGGCCTGGGTCAGCATGACCTGGAAGTGAGATAAAAGTAATTGGGTAATTGGATAAATTTACCTCGACTCAGTATGAAACCGCAAAGGAATTTCTGTGCTGATAAGCAAGCCTCAATAAGCAGAAGTGCCGGGTGTCTACAGACACCTGATCCTTTTCTTTGAACTGTCTGATGACGGCATTTTTGGCTATAAGAGATGTATGCACTTGTTGTTCGGAGAGCAGAACACGAGACGCATGATTGCTGAGTGTCTGTTCCCTTTGAGCTCATCGAATAATAAAGTTCTGTCAAACACTTAAACATCGGACTTCGAGAAATTTCTTCCACATTTGTCATACAGCAAATTAACAGAATCAGCTGAAAGTGAGTGATGTGATCAGAATAAATTTCTTTGACTTTATTTCTCATTTCTTTCCCTGTAGAGAAAAAAAGGGCCATGAACCAAAATGCAGGAAGTACAGAATTAACAGTGAGTTCATGTTTAATATGGGGAGGAACTGTAGAAAATTCAACAAGGTTTTGTCTTTTAAAAAAGAACAAAAACAGAAACCAAACTGTTAACAGCCAGTAACTCAAGAAGTTTATCTCTGTAAATAACGCTGATGTGAGGAGTGATTGGTTTGAATGTTGAGTTGTGGCTTTTTTCTAGTTGAACCCAGACCATGAATATGCCGTCATAGACAGAACTGGCATCACCAAGGGAGACCCGGCAGAGCAGGTAAAGCACAGAAATAACATACTTATGCTGGTATTTATGAGTGTAGCCCCTGTCCCCAAACATGTGATGTTATTAGTGTGTGAAGAAACTGCATTTTATAAGGCACATTCTCATAAGCTATGTTGTGATTCCTGTTATCAGGCATTCTGATTAATATTGCCTATGTTAGATTTGGCTCCGCCCTTAGTGTGTGCGAGGGTG